>NC_069505.1:229919252-230271752 GCF_027579735.1 Bombina bombina | reverse complement strand
TGTGTAAGCAGAAATCACTTAGCAACAATCAGCGCTGCACTAAAGCGAGATAAGGCTGCTTTTTTCTTGGGAACAGGGCTTTGCACATATACACAGCTTTTAAATATGCTAAGTGATGATTTAAATAATAAACACTAAGTAATGTGTTATTTGTGCACAATGATATTTGTTCAAGGTGTGCAGATGAGAAGCATTAAAGGGACAGGCTACTCCAAAGCTAAGTAATGTGTTATTTGTGCACAATGATATTTTTTCGAGGTGTGCATATGAGATTCATTAAAGGGACAGGCTACTCCAAAAATTTTATTGTTTAAAAAGCATTTGATATCTTAAATATATACTTTTTCTATTTTCTTAGTGTTCAGAAGCTCAGCGAATTTTTCTCCAGTGAAGAAATTGGAGAGGAAGCTGACAAATTCATACCATCCCTTAAAACAGAAGCCCAGAACAAGTATCAAGCAGTAGTAAGTGCCACTTCACTATACAGTCATCCCATGTCATAGGTCTCATGACTCCCATTGCCTGCTAATGTATGATACACATCTGCCCAGTCGTCCCATACCATGGATCTCATTACCTTCTAATGCATGATACATAGCTGCCCAGCCGTCCCATACCATAGGTCTCATTACCTGTTAATGCACGATACACATCTGCCCAGCCGTCCCATACCATGGGTCTCATTACCTGCTAATGCACGATACACAGCTGCCCAGCCATCCCATACTATAGGTCTCATTGCCTGCTAAAGCATGATACACAGCTGCCCAGCCATCCCTTACCATAGGTCTCATTACCAGCTAATGCATGATACACAGCTGCCCAGCTGTCCCATACCATAGGTCTCATTGCCTGCAAATGCATGATACACAGCTGCCCAGCCGTCCCATACAAAAGGTCTCATTACCTGCTAATGCACGATACACATCTGTCCAGCCGTCCCATACTATAGGTCTCATTGCCTGCTAATGCACGATACACAGCTGCCCAGCCGTCCCATACTATAGGTCTCATTGCCTGCTAATGCACGATACACAGCTGCCCAGCGGTCCCATACCATAGGTCTCATTACCTGCTAATGTATGACACACAGCTGCCCAGCCGTCCCATACCATAGGTCTCATTACCTGCTAATGCATGATACACAGCTGCCCAGCCGTCCATACCATAGGTCTCATTGCCTGCTAATGCATGATTCACATCTGCCCAGCAGTCCCATACCATGGGTCTCATTGCCTGCTAATGCATGACACACAGCTGCCTAGCCATCCCATACCATAGGTCTCATTACCTGCTAATGCATGATACACAGCTGCCCAGCCGTCCCATACCATAGGTCTCATTACCTGCTAATGCATAATACACAGCTGCCCAGCCTTCCCATACCATAGGTCTCATTACCTGCTAATGCATAATACACAGCTGCCCAGCCTTCCCATACCATAGGTCTCATTACCTGCTAATGCATAATACACAGCTGCCCAGCAATCCCATACCATAGGCCTCATTACCTGCTAATGCATGATACACCGCTGCCCAGCCATCCCATATCATAGGTCTCATTACCTCCTAATGCATGATACACAGCTGCCCAGCCGTCCCATACCATAGGTCTCATTGCCTGCTAATGCATGATACACAGCTGCCCAGCCGTCCCATACCATAGGTCTCATTGCCTGCTAATGCATGATACACAGCTGCCCAGCCGTCCCATATCATAGGTCTCATTACCTGCTAATGCATGACACACAGCTGCCCAGCCGTCCCATACCATAGGTCTCATTGCCTGCTAATGCATGATACAGATCTGCCCAGCCGTCCCATACCATAGGTCTCATTACCTGCTAATGCATGATACACATCTGCCCAGCCGTCCCTTACCATAGGTCTCATTACCTGCTAATGCACGATACACAGCTGCCCAGCCGTCCCATATCATAGGTCTCATAACCTTCTAATGCACGATACACAGCTGCCCAGCCATCCCATACCATAGGTCTCATTACCTTCTAATGCACAATGCACAGCTGCCCAGCCGTCCCATACCATAGGTCTCATTACCTTCTAATGCACAATGCACAATGCACAGCTGCCCAGCCGTCCCATACCATAGGTCTCATTACCTTCTAATGCACAATGCACAGCTGCCCAGCCGTCCCATACCATAGGTCTCATTACCTTTTAATGCATGATACACATCTGCCCAGCCGTCCCATACCATAGGTCTCATTACCTGCTAATGCATGATACACATCTGCCCAGCCGTACCTTACCATAGGTCTCATTACCTGCTAATGCACGATACACAGCTGCCCAGCCGTCCCATATCATAGGTCTCATTACCTTCTAAGGCACGATACACAGCTGCCCAGCCATCCCATACCATAGGTCTCATTACTTTCTAATGCACAATGCACAGCTGCCCAGCCGTCCCATACCATAGGTCTCATTACCTTCTAATGCACGATACACAGCTGCCCAGCCATCCCATACCATAGGTCTCATTACCTGCTAATGCACGATACACAGCTGCCCAGCCATCCCATACCATAGGTCTCATTACCTTCTAATGCACGATACACAGCTGCCCAGCCGTCCCATACCATAGGTCTCATTACCTGTTAATGCACGATACACAGCTGCCCGGCCATCCCATACCATAGGTCTCATTACCTTCTAATGCACAATACACAGCTGCCCAGCTGTCCCATACCATAGGTCTCATTACCTTCTAATGCATGATACACAGCTGCCCAGCCGTCCCATACCATAGGTCTCATTACCTGCTAATGCACGATACACAGCTGCCCAGCCATCCCATACCATAGGTCTCATTACCTACTAATGCACGATACACAGCTGCCCAGCCGTCCCATACCATAGGTCTCATTACCTGCTAATGCAGGATACACAGCTGCCCGCCCCTGCTTTTTACATCACTGTCTGTGCCACACATTTACCCCTGTGCTTCTGTCTTCCTGCTTTTTACATCACTGTCTGTGCCACACATTTACCCCTGTGCTTCTGTCTTCCTGCTTTTTACATCACTGTCTGTGCCACACATTTACACCTGTGCTTCTGTCTCCCTGCTTTTTACATCACTGTCTGTGCCACACATTTACACCTGTGCTTCTGTCTTCCTGCTTTTTACATCACTGTCTGTGCCCCACATTTACACCTGTGCTTCTGTCTCCCTGCTTTTTACATCACTGTCTGTGCCACACATTTACACCTGTGCTTCTGTCTCCCTGCTTTTTACATCACTGTCTGTGCCCCACATTTACACCTGTGCTTCTGTCTTCCTGCTTTTTACATCACTGTCTGTGCCCCACATTTACACCTGTGCTTCTGTCTCCCTGCTTTTTACATCACTGTCTGTGCCACACATTTACACCTGTGCTTCTGTCTTCCTGCTTTTTACATCACTGTCTGTGCCACACATTTACACCTGTGCTTCTGTCTTCCTGCTTTTTACATCACTGTCTGTGCCACACATTTACACCTGTGCTTCTGTCTTCCTGCTTTTTACATCACTGTCTGTGCCACACATTTACACCTGTGCTTCTGTCTTCCTGCTTTTTACATCACTGTCTGTGCCACACATTTACACCTGTGCTTCTGTCTTCCTGCTTTTGCACAGCCCCTCAAAGTTGTTAACCGTAAGAGACCTGTCAGAGAAGACTGGAACAATTTCAACAGTCAGCACAGAAGAACAACTAACACCACTGAAGGAAATGATTTTTGTATAAAGGTGAACGCAAGGTCCCTCTGTCAAACAGTGTTATTTAGTATCCACACACCACTTGCATTCTCTGTTAAAGGGAACGCTTGCACCTTGAAATTATATTTAAATGAATTCACAAGCCACTAGTAATTTTGTCCTAGGTTAGATCATTCCTTTTATATATAGGGGTCGATTTATCAAGGGCCGAATATCCCCTGATGCCCTGTTTCCACGCGAGCCTTCAGGCTCGGCGGACACAGGAGTTAAGAAGCAGCGGTCTTAAGACCGCTGCTCCTTAACTCGTCCGCTGCCTCTGAGGCTGCGGACATCAATCCGCCTGATCCTATACGATCGGGTTGATTGACACCCCCTGCTAGCAGCTGATTGGCCCCAAATCTGCAGGGGCGACATTGCACAAGCAGTTCACCAGAACTGCTTGTCACCAGAACTGCTTGTGCAATGTTAAATGCTGACAGCGTATGCTGTCGGCATTCAGTGATGTCTGGCGGACATGATACACTACAGCGTATCATGTCCGCCAGACATTGATAAATCAGCCCCATAGTCTTGACACTTATTATTTCTATGTGTTGTCTTTTTGTGGTGGTTAGAATACTCTGGGCCAGATTACAAGTGTAGCAATATTTAGCTCTTTTGCTAGAAGTAAACTTTTTGTGCGCGTTGGGTTGCGCTCGTATTATGAATTAAAAATAAAATGTTATCGCTGACGTGTGCAAAAAAACTGACCTAGAATATTGTGATCGTGTTAACATATTCCCCTATAGAAGTCAATTGAGCAAAAAAAGTGGAAAAACCTAACACGTTACTCGTGCGCAAACCTGATCGAATATTTCACATTTCAATGTTAGAATATGTTCTATTTATTTATAACCTGATGCTATTTTTATACAATATATATCTATTCCTAAATATATATATATACACACACACACACACATGATTATATACAGGTATAAATATATACATATGTATATAGGGATATCTGTTTATAAATACATAGAGTATATTCTGCTATTTGCAGAACATTGGAATGTGAAATATTTGCAGTAAATACACAGTATAATACTTTATTAAATATGAATATTGCATAAATATGATTTTTACATGTTTTCATCTACTTAACTGCAAAGGACTCCAATGCACTTTGTTTATATGTGTATAAATACCTGTAAATACATATATACTATACACATATAAATACATATACAGAAAATTATTGAAAAGAACTCATAAAAATTTAACTTCATTAAATGTAAACATAGAGTAGTACTCCAGATCCAAAACCACCTTAAAATAATCAATAAAACATATATTAGAGTCCCGCACTGAAAGAGAACAAATATGTAAATATAGTACAACATTAAAAGTATAAAGTATGTTAAAGTGAAAAAAACATTTTAATGTAAGAAATATCAAATACATATATCAAGCAATAACCTTCATAGATGCAAACTTTTAAAAACAGTAACAAAAATTGCATCTATGAGTGTTTTTGCTTGATATATGTATTTGATATTTATTACATTAAATGTTTTTTTCACTTTAACATACTTTATAATTTTAATGTATTACTATATTTACATATTTGTTCTCTTTCAGTGTGGGACTCCAATATATGTTTTATATAAATACATATGTACACACATATAAATAACTAAATAAATAAATATATGTTTTATATAAATACATATGTACACACATATAAATAACTAACTAAATAAATGTGTTTTATATAAATACATATGTACACACATATAAATAACTAAATAAATAAATATATGTTTTATATAAATACCTATGTACACCCATATAAATAACTAACTAAATAAATATATGTTTTATATAAATAAATATGTACACACATATAAATAACTAAATAAATAAATATATGTTTTATATAAATACATATGTACACACATATAAATAACTAAATAAATATATGTTTTATATAAATACATATGTACACACATATAAATAAATAAATAAATATATGTTTTAAATAAATACATATGTACACACATATAAATAAATAAATACAGGTGGCCCTCGGTTTGTGATGGTTCAATTTGCGCCGTTTCAGAATAACAACCTTTTTTTCAGCCATGTGACTGCTATTGAAAAGATTTTGGAAAGCAATGCACTAATTAAAATAGCCAGTAGGTGGAGCTGTCCGCTTGTTTAGCAGCAAAGTTATTCAACTTAACAGCCTTAAATGGATCTGTGTACACAGATCAGACCAGATCTATCGAGCAACAAGTTTTTGCAGGCACTTCCCTATTATCTTCCTGTCCAGCAGCTTCAGGTGAGGGTGCCTATCTGCTTAATCACTGCAGATTGAAATGAATAGAATAGGTGCAGACCCAATATTATCTAACATGCTAACAATGCAGAGAACTGATTGCAGAAAAATGCAAGTAAAAAAACGTTTTTGTTTATTAAACTTAGTTTGATGATGATGCAGTCTGTTGTGTGATTATTTAATTAGGTGATGTTTAGCAAATGTTTTGTTAATTAAACTTAGTTTGATGATGATACAATCTATATTTTTAGGTTTATTATGCCGTTTAGCATTAAAAGTCTTCATTTCAAAGCTTTAAAAATAATGTATTAGGTGTTACTTATGACAATTTTGAGAGGGGCCTGGAACCTAACTCCCTCACTTCCCATTGACTTACATTATAAACTGGGTTTCAATTTACAATGGTTTCGATTTACAACCATTCCTCCTGGAACCTAACCCTGGCGTAAACTGAGGGCTACCTGTATTTGTTTTTTATAAATACATATGTACACACAGATAAATAAATATTTGTTTTTTATGAATACATATGTACACACAGATAAATAAATATTTGTTTTTTATAAATACATATGTACACACAGATAAATAGATAAATACATGTTTTATATAAATACATATGTACACACATAAATAAATATGTTTTATATAAATACATATGTACACACATATAAATAGATAAATAAATGAATATATGTTTTATATAAATACATATGTACACACATATAAATAAATAAATATATGTTTTATATAAATACATATGTACACACATAAATAAATATATGTTTTATATAAATACATATGTACACACATAAATAAATATATGTTTTATATAAATACATATGTACACACATAAATAAATAAATAAATATATGTTTTATATAAATACAAATGTACACACATAAATAAATAAATATATGTTTTATATAAATACATAAGTACACACATAAATAAATAAATATATGTTTTATATAAATACATATGTACACACATAAATAAATATGTTTTATATAAATACATATGTACACACATATAAATAGATAAATAAATGAATATATGTTTTATATAAATACATATGTACACACATATAAATAAATAAATATATGTTTTATATAAATACATATGTACACACATAAATAAATATATGTTTTATATAAATACATATGTACACACATAAATAAATATATGTTTTATATAAATACATATGTACACACATAAATAAATAAATAGATGTTTTATATAAATACATATGTACACACATAAATAAATATATGTTTTATATAAATACATATGTACACACATAAATAAATAAATAAATATATGTTTTATATAAATACATATGTACACACATAAATAAATAAATATATATATATGTTTTATATAAATACATATGTACACACATATAAATAAATATATAAATAAATAAATATATGTATGTATCTCTATGTTAAAGGGATACTGAACTCAAATTTTTTCTTTCATGATTCAGATAGAGCATGGCATTTTTAACAACTTTCTAATTAACTCCTGTTATCAATTTATCTTCATTCTCTTGCTATCTTTATTTGAAAAGGAAGGTATCTAAGCTTTTTTTGGTTCATCACTCTGGACAGCACTTTTTATTGGTGGATGAATTTATCCACCATTCAGCAAGGACAACACAGGTTGTTCACCAAAAATGAGCCGGCATCTAAACTTACATTCTTGCATTCCAGATAAAGATACCAAGAGAATGAAGAAAATTTGATAATAGGATTACATTAGAAAGTTACTTAAAATGTCATGCTCTATCTGAATCACAAAAGAAAAAAATTGGGTTCAGTGTCCCTTTAAGGCTCTTTGCCTGCCTTTTTTTTCTAACACCCGAGATCTCATATCTTTGAGCCCTTATAACTTTTTTTGTGCAATATATTTTTTCATTTTTATTAGATGTTATGAGTGTAACTGTACTGTGTAATGTATTTTATCTATTGGCTATTCAAATCAGCCAATAGAATATCAGTAGCTCTCATCCTATTGGCTGATTTGAACAGACAATAGGATTTCAGTAGCTCTCATCCTATTGGCTGATTTGAATTTCAAAAATCAAGTCATCCAATAGGAATTTTGAAAAGGCTCCCTTGCATTGAAGATTTAGTGTACGGCCGTTACAGTATAAAGAGGACGCTCCGCGCCGGATGTCTTCAAGGATGGACCTGCTCCGCGCCACAGAGATGAAGATAGAAGATGCTGCGGGAATGAAGATAGAAGATGCCGCCTGGATGAAGATCTCGCCGCCTAGATGAAGACTTCGCCGCCTGGATGTTCAGACTTAAAAACTGTAAGTGGATTGTCGGGGGTTAGTGTTAGGTTTTTTAAACTTTTTTTGGGTGTTTTTTTTTTTAGATTAGGGTTTGGGCTTTTTTAAAAGAGCTAAATGCCCTTTTAAGGGCAATGCAATGGGTAGCTTAGGTTTTTGTTAGAGTTAGGTTTTTTATTTTGGGGGGTTGGTTGGGTGGTAGGTTTTACTGTTGGGGGTCTTTGTATTTTTTTACAGGTAAAAGAGCTGATTTCTTTAGGGCAATGCCCTACAAAAGGCCCTTTTAAGGGCTATCTGTAGTTTATTGTAGGCTCAGGTTTTTTTATTTTGGGGGGGGCTTTTTTATTTTTATAGGGCTATTAGATTAGGTGTAATTGTTTTTATTTTGGATAATTTCGTTTGTTATTTTTCGTAATTTAGTGTTTGTTATTTTTTGTAATTTAGTATTTTTTGTTGTTGTAATTTTAGACAAACATTTTTAGTAGTGTTAGTTTTTTTTCAATGTGTAATTTAATTGGTAGTTATTTTAATTTTAGTATAATTGTTATGTTAGGTTAATTGTTAGTTTAAACTTAGGTTTTTTTATTTTCACAGGTAAGTTTTTATTTATTTTAAGATAGGGATATTGTAATTTTAATTTAAAGTTAGGGGGTGATAGGTTTAGGGGTTAATAGTTTAATTTATTTTTTTTGCAATTTGGGGGCTGGCGGTTTAGGGGTTAATAGGTTTATTTAGTGGTGGTGATGTGAGAGGGCAGAGGTTTAGGGGTTAATAACTTTATTTAGTTGCGGCGATGTCGGGGAGCGGCGCAGTAGGGGTTAATAGCTTTATTATAGTGTCGTCGATGTTGGGGTGCTGGGGAATAGGGGGTTAATAACTTTATTATAGTGGCAGCGATGTCGGGGAGTGTCGGAATAAGGGTTAATAACTTTTATTAGTGGCGACAATGTCGGGAGCGGCAGATTAGGGGTTAATAACTTTTTTCCTGTGTCGGGGGTGGCGTATTAGGGGTGTTTAGACTTGTGGTTTATGTTAGGTTTAAACATAACTTTTTTTTCCCCATAGACATCAATGGGGTTGAGTTACGGCGATCGCCAATCTGTGCTTCAGGCGTTATTTTTTTTTCTAACACGCTCTCCCTATTGATGTCTATGGGGAAAGTGTGCACAAGCACGTATTCTCAGCCTTTAGATTTTTTGCGGTATAGAGCTTATCGTCACCATATCACACGCACAAAGCGGCTTTTTAGAAACTTGTAATGGCAGCGATATGGAGGGTGAAATAACTTTTGTTGTGTTTTTTTTCACACCCTCTATAGCGCAAAACTTGTTAGCTAGGCGATAGACAATTAATATTACCAAAAATCTTACGTTATAGTATTTGAACAATTAAAAGTACTTAATTTTCAATGTTAAAAGAACAAACAACTCCTGTATGACTAAAATCCAGCATTTAGTTCTTGAACAGCTGTCCCTAACATGAGCCATTAGTAATACAATAGCATGATTGTACAGGGGACAATGGACAAAATAATGTACCCCCTGTACATCATTACAAACAAAGAAGCTTATTAACCAGACAATATAATTCCTTCCCTTATTCCTACACCTTTTATGGTGCCAAACGGCATGAACGACTGAACAAATTGATTTTGCCATGCAAGCATTTGTTTTTTCCAATAATGTATTTGGCTGTTCATATATCAAACAATGCGACAAAGTAGCAAAATTTGGATGAATTTGCATTAATTCGAAACCTGAATTCACATCTCTAATAAAAAAAAGATTATAACAATGGGACTTGCTAAGCGTTATTTCTAGATCGTGTGGTTATGACTTTTGTTTTCTTACATTTCCAACAGATCTCACATGCATTTCTGTTAAGTACATATACATATGTAAATTTCTATCCCACCAACTACCAATAGACTATACAATATCAATGAATATTGGTTTAATTAATCTAGACCATAAGTGGCCATTTTAAGGTGTGTTAAATATGCACAATTTAATAGAACTATTCCAAAACAACTACGAAAACTGTCAAAAAAGGCAGTTTTCCATTTGATCAAGTGTCTTGGATATTATTGGATACAAAGAAAAAAAAAATATTAGCTATAGCAAACTCTTCATAAAACATCTCCCAACATCTCAATATAACAAATAAGCTCAACAAATAGTGCGCTACACAAAGCAGCTAAAATATAAAATGTATTTATTTTATACTTGTAAAGATCTAACCATCAAATGATTACAATGTTAAGTATCATTATCTCTTATAAAAACCACCAGTGTTATTAATAAATAATACATTTAATTAAAAGGCATTAAACATTAAAAAAAAAAAATCTATATTCATATGTGCATCATGCCTCAGAATGAAACATACATAATCATTGAAGCAAACACTTTAATAAAGATCTACATGATGTAGAAGAAATAAGGTTAAAAACATTTTAGTCCCTTAAAAATTCTCATTGCCATCATGCACTCGTAAACATATTAGATTTTTGCCATGGTGTCAAATATCAATTTTATTTACTATTGAAAGTTCTCTAGACTTTTTGATATTATCGTTATACTTTGGATTGTGATCAGTCTAATGTCAAAAAAGGCATATAGTCAGCTGAAAAACAAAATATTCATTTGATTATCAGAAAATCTTTATTTCTTTCATGTAATTGGCAAGAGTCCATGAGCTAGTGACATATGGGATATACAATCCTACCAGGATGGGCAAAGTTTCCCAAACCTCAAAATGCCTATAAATACACCCCTCACCACACCCACAATTCAGTTTTACAAACTTTGCCTCCTATGGAGGTGGTGAAGTAAGTTTGTGCTAAGATTTCTACGTTGATATGCGCTTCTCAGCATTGTTGAAGCCCGATCCCTCTCAGAGTACAGCGAATGTCAGAGGGACATGAAGGGAGTATCACTTATTTGAATACGATGATTTCCCTAACGGGGGTCTATTTCATAGGTTCTCTGTTATCGGTCGTAGAAATTCATCTCCTACCTCCCTTTTCAGATCAACGATATACTCTCAATTTACCATTACCTCTACTAATAACTGTTTTAGTACTGGTTTGGCTAGTTGCTATATGTGGATGGGTGTCTTTTGGTAAGTATGTTTTTTATTACTTAAGACACCTCAGCTATGGTTTGGCACTTTATGCATTTATATAAAGTTCTAAATATATGTATTGTACTTATATTTGCCATGAGTCAGGTTCATGTATTTCCTTCAGCAGACTGTCAGTTTCATATTTGGGGAATTTAAACATTTTAAGAAATCTATTTCTTACCTGGGGTTTTAGTCTTTTTTTCAATTGACTACTTTTTGCTATTGCGGGTATTAGGCCCGCGGGGGCGTCAAATGCTAAACTTTATTGCATCATTCTTGTCGCGAAATTTTTTTGGCGCGGTAAAAGACGTTTATGACACAACTTCGTCATTTCCGCCCGTCATACGTGACGCTGAGACCTTTCACACGGCGGCGTCATTAGTGACGCAAGTGTGTCATTTCCGGTTATTTTTGGTGAAAAAAAAGTTTACGTTACGTTGTGCGTCATTCTTGGCGCCAAATTTTTTTCATTATTTCAATACCCCATTGATGTTTGCCTCTTGCTTTTTTCTCTATCAGAGGCCTATGCTTTTGCATTTTTTCCCATTCCTGAAACTGACATATAAGAAAATAGATAATTTTGCTTTATATGTTGTTTTTTCTCTTACATTGAGCAAGATGTCTCAATCTGATCCTGTCTCAGAAGTTTCTGCTGGCTGACATCGGTTCTACCAAAGCTAAGTGCATTTGTTGTAAAAGTGTAGAAATTATTCCACCAAATGTCATTTTTAATAGTTGTCATGATAAACTTTTACATGCAGATAGTGTTTCCATCAGTAATAGTACATTGCCAGTTGCAGTTCCTTCAACTTCTAATGTACATGATATACCTGTAAATTTTAAAGAATTTGTTTCTGATTCTATTCTGAAGGCTTTGTCTGCATTTCCTCCTTCTAATAAACGTAAAAGGTCTTTTAAAACTTCTCATTTAGCTGATGAAATTTCAAATGACCAGCAACATAATAATTTATCCTCTTCTGATGAGGATCTATCTGATTCAGAAGATCCTTCCTCAGACATTGACACTGACAAATCTACTTATTTATTTAAAATAGAGTATATGCGTTCTTTATTAAAAGAAGTGTTAATTACTTTGGATATTTAGGTAACCAGTCCTATTGACGTTCAGTCTAATAAACGTTTAAATGCTGTTTTTAAACCTCCTGTGGTTTCCCCAGGGGTTTTTCCTATTCCTGAGGCTATTTCTGATATGATTTCTAGGGAATGGAATAAGCCAGGTACTTCTTTTATTCCTTCTTCAAGGTTTAAAAAATTGTATCCTTTACCAGCAAAATCTATAGAGTTTTGGGAAAAAAATCCCCAAAGTTGATGGGGCTATTTCTACTCTTGCTAAACGTACCACTATACCTATGGAAGATAGTACTTCCTTTAAGGATCCTTTAGATAGGAAGCTTGAATCCTATCTAAGGAAGGCCTATTTATATTCAGGTCATCTTCTCAGACCTGCAATTTCTTTGGCTGATGTTGCGGCTGCCTCAACTTTTTGGTTGGAGAATTTAGCGCAACGAGAATTGGATCCTGACATATCTAGCATTACTCGCTTACTGCAACATGCTAATAATTTTATTTGTGATGCCATTTTTGATATTATCAAATTTGATGTTAGATCCATGTCTTTAGCTGTATTAGCTAGAAGAGCTTTGTGGCTTAAATCTTGGAATGCTGATATAACATCTAAATCTAGATTACTATCTCTTTCTTTCCAAGGTAATAATTTATTTGGTTCTCAGTTGGATTCTATTATTTCAACTATCACTGGAGGAAAAGGAGTTTTTTGCCTCAGGATAAAAATCCTAAGGGTAAATCTAAGGCTTCTAACCGTTTTCGTTCCTTTCGTCAGAATAAGGAACAAAAACTCAATCCTCCTTCCAAGGAATCTGCTTCCAGTTGGAACCCTTCCTCAAATTGGAATAAATCCAAGCCATTTAGGAAACCATCTAAATACAAAAAATGTGGCAGCGCAAAAAATGAATTGATATAGGATACACTCTACCTATAAAATACCACACTTTAAAATTCTAAAATTCTAAAATGAAAAAAATGGAAAAAATTCTTTTTTAAAAAATTATAAACTCTCAAATGGTGAAATACTAATACTTTTCTCCCACAAATAATTTAGTTATGTTTCTTACTATATGTATATTTTCCTATCCCAGTGGGCAATTCTATAGGCTAATAAAAATCAATTATACATATACAAATGTTTAATACAATATTCAAGGTATAAATACCGCAGTTCAACCACTTAAGTCTGAATAGGTCCCAAAGTGGGTTAGAGTCCAGATGGAGTTAGTATGGCTTAGATACTCCTTCACGATATATTTCCAGCTGATATGTGCGATCTTTCCATTGCTGCTTGTCTCAGGATCCTACTTGTGTCCAGATCCTCCTTACACACAAACTAAAACAACAAAAAACACAAGCGCATCCGAGAATCACTGTATCTTTCTTTATTTTTATAAAAGTAAAGCCATAAAAATGTACACTTACAAGATAAGTGCAAATAATGTGCACGTAATAATTAAAGCTGTTCTCCACTTTCAGCTCAAGCCGTAGTATCTGGTCTTTGCAATGGGAGCTATGTGTCCGCTCTCCAGTCTTTATTTCTCCAGTTCAGTGGCTCAGCTTGTCCGGTATTATTTCACCAGTAATGTATGATTGTCTCCCTCAATAGGCAAGGTTTGTTAACTTTCCTCCCGAACGCGTTTCATTCACTCTCGGGTGAACTTTCTCAACGGGCTTTGTATGCTGATCAACTGTTGGTCTGTGCTTTAAATTTACCGGGTTTGGCTCTCATTGGTTAGTGTCATATTGCTCACACTTACATAGTATCTGAGCTTGCTGCGTTAGACCTGATATTTTATTAGTACAAACACTCTACGGATATTGGATTGTAACATTTCTTAAAACATTTATGTTGGTAAAATAACTCATTTGTAAGAAACTGTTTACAAGTACCACCTTTTGATATGTATCTAAAAATTATTTCCAAATTGAAAAATTATCTACAATCAACTTTTTTTAAAAAATACTTAAAATCACTTGAAAAATGGTAAAATTATGAATTGATACAAAACATTCAGAAAATAATTTAACAAACAATTTTTAAAAGATGTAATTTGATAAGTATTACTTGAACTACATTTTGATACTGAAAGTCACTAACAGACAGAACATTCTACATACTTAAAATAATAAAATCAAGTTTAAATTAACTATCATTAAATTTTACTTGGTTTATTTATATTTTTTAAAAATATTTTAAAAAAAAATAATAATAATTGCTATGAATTGACGTTATACTACTCTTTACTTATTTTGTGGGACAGACTTATATTACACTACACCATAAATGCTTGAAGATCAATTTCTATATTTAATCCTCTTGGGCTCAGACTTCCTATCCCATCATTGCAAATTAAAACATCAGTGTAGTAGTGTAGGAATTACATTCAAAGTGTTGGAGCATGTTACTAATGATAATAATTATGGCAATCGCTTATTAAAACTCAGAAAAGCTGAAACCAAGTGGATCCATCAATTAGGAACACTATCAGTTTCTGAGATTCTCTTTTCTAGACAAGCATTACCAATTTGTTGCTCTTCCATTTGGCCTAGCAACAGCTCCAAGAATCTTTTCAAAGGTTTGGGTGCCCTACTATCTGTAATCAGAGAACAGGGTATTGCGGTGTTTCCTTATTTGGACGATATCTTGGTACTAGCTCAGTCTTTACATACTGCAGAATCTCACACAAATCAACTAGTGTTGTTTCTTCGGAAACATGGTTGGAGGATCAATTTACCAAAAAGTTTCTTGATTCCTCAGACAAGGGTCACCTTTTTAGGTTTCCAGATAGATTCAGTGTCCATGACTCTGTCTCTAACAGACAAGAGATGTTTTAAATTGGTCGCAGCATGCCGGCACCTTCAGTCTCAGTCATTCCCTTCAGTGGCTATGTGCATGGAAGTTTTAGGTCTCATGACGGCAGCATCGGACGCGATCCCCTTTGCTCGTTTTCACATGAGACCTCTACAGCTTTGCATCCTGAATCAATGCTGCAGGGATTATACGAAGATATCACAATTAATATCCTTGAATCCCAATTTACGACACTCTCTGACATGGGGGATAGATCACCATCGTTTGGTTCAAGGGGCCTCTTTTGTTCGGCCAACCTGGACTGTGATCTCAACAGATGCAAATCTTTCAGGGTGGGGAGCTGTTTGGGGATCTCTGACAGCACAAGTGGGTTGGAAATCTCAAGAGGCGAGATTACCAATAAATGTTTTAGAACTCCGTGCAATTCTCATGAGAGAGAACCGTTCATTTGTTTTCAGACAGACAATATCACAACTGTGGCTTATGTCAATCATCAGGGTGGGACTCACAGTCCCCAAGCTATGAAAGAAGTATCTCAGATACTTGCTTGGGTGGAATCCAGCTCCTGTCTAATCTCTGCGGTGCATAACCCAGGTGTAGACAATTGGGAGCAGATTATCTCAGCCGCCAGACTTTACATCCAGGGGAGTGGTCTCTCCATCCAGATGTGTTTTCTCAGATTGCTCAGATGTGGGGTCTCCCAGAGATAGATCTCATGGCCTCTCATCTAAACAAGAAACTTCCCAGATACCTGCCCAGGTCCAGGGATGTTCAGGCGGAAGCAGCGGATGCACTGACACTTCCTTGGTGTTATCATCCTGCTTACATCTTCCCACCTCTAGTTCTCCTTCCAAGAGTGATCTCCAAAATCATCATGGAGCAGTCTTTTGTGTTACTGGTGGCTCCAGCATGGCCACACAGGTTTTGGTATGCAGATCTGGTGCGAATGTCCAGTTGCCCGCCTTGGCCACTTCCGTTACAGCCGGACCTACTATCTCAAGTTCCGTTTTTCCATCAGGATCTCAAATCATTAAATTTGAAGGTGTGGAAATTAAACGCTTAGTTCTAAGTCATAGAGGTTTCTCTGACTCAGTGATTAATACTATGTTACAAGCTCGTAAATCTGTCTCTAGAAAGATTTATTATAGAGTTTGGAAGACTTACATTTCATGGTGTTCTTCTCATAAATTCTCCTGGCATTCTTTTAGAATTCCTAGAATTTTACAGTTCCTTCAGGATGGTTTGGATAAGGGTTTGTCTGCAAGTTCCTTGAAAGGACAAATCTCCGCTCTTTCTGTCTTATTTCACAGAAAGATTGCTATACTTCCTGATATTCACTGTTTTGTACAGGCTTTAGTTCGTATTAAGCCTGTCATTAAATCAATTTCTCCTCCTTGGAGTCTTAATTTGGTTCTGAAGGCATTACAGGCTCCTCCATTTGAGCCTATGCATTCTTTGGACATTAAACTACTTTCCTGGAAAGTGTTGTTCCTTTTGGCTATCTCTTCTGCTAGAAGAGTTTCTGAGCTATCTGCTCTTTCTGATTTTTCATCAATATAAGGCAGTTTTGCGGACTTCTTTTCAATTTTTACCTAAGGTTGTGAATTCTAACAACATTAGTAGAGAAATTGTTGTCCCTTCCTTATGTCCTAATCCTATGAATTCTTTGGAGAGATCCTTACATTCTTTGGATGTGGTAAGAGCTTTGATATATTATGTGGAAGCTACTAAAGATTTCAGGAAGACTTCCAGTCTATTTGTTTTATTTTCTGGTCCTAGGAAAGGTCAGAAGGCTTCTGCTAGTTTCTTGGCTTCTTGGTTGAAACTTTTGATTCATCAAGCTTATTTGAAGTCGGGTCAGGCCCCGCCTCAGAGAATTACAGCTCATTCTACTAGATCAGTTTCCACTTCGTGGGCTTTTAAGAATGAACCTTCAGTTGATCACCAGATTTGCAAAGCGGCGACTTGGTCCTCTTTGCATACATTTACTAAATTGTACCATTTTGATGTATTTGCTTCTTCGGAAGCAGTTTTTGCTAGAAAAGTTCTTCAGGCAGCTGTTTCAGTTTGATTCTTCTGCTTTTGAATTTTTCTTTCAAAGATGAAATAAACTTATTTTTGTTTTGGGTTGTGGATTAATTTTTTCAGCGGAATATGGCTGTTTTTATTTTTATTCCCTCCCTCTCTAGTGACTCTTGAGGGGAAGATTCCACATCTTGGGTATTGATATCCCATATGTCACTAGCTCATGGACTCTTACCAATTACATGAAAGAAAACATAATTTATGTAAGAACTTACCTGATAAATTCATTTCTTTCATATTGGCAAGAGTCCATGAGGCCCACCCTTTTTATGGTGGTTATGATTATTTGTATAAAGCACAATTATTTCCAAATTTCTTTTGTTGATGCTTTCTACTTCTTTCTTTATCACCCCACTGCTTGGCTATTCGTTAAACTGAATTGTGGGTGTGGTGAGGGGTGTATTTATAGGCATTTTGAGGTTTGGGAAACTTTGCCCCTCCTGGTAGGATTGTATATCCCATATGTCACTAGCTCATGGACTCTTGCCAATATGAAAGAAATGAATTTATCAGGTAAGTTCTTACATAAATTATGTTATATGGCCACTAATACCTGGATGACACTCTAAAGACAACTTGTAGAGTATTTAGGCAAGAAGTGACCTAAACTACTATCTTTAGAGTGAAACCTTATAATGCATGCTAAAGAGACATACGGCAGCACTAATTAAATGAGTTTTACAATATCCTTATGCAGTTGATGAAACTATAATAGGAACAATGTAATGTTTGTACTGTAGACATTTTCATATCCATGTTATGCTAGTGCAGGTCCTCAGCCAAAGCTCATGGGGAGGGGTAAGTAGGGTACAAGGTTATCTACACAAAAGAGCTAGATGTTACTGCTGTTATATGAGAGGCAGCTGCATCGGTCATACTCTCTGTGCTCAACAAGACGAGGAACCAATCTGACCTTCAGCATCATTATGGAACCAACCTATGTAACCCTTTACTTGCCAGCTTCTGTAAATGGTGACATTATGTTGTTGCTGTTTATGACATTGACATTTACAAGAGAACATTATGGGATAGATAACAATTGTAGCGGTATTTTGAGTTTTCACTATAGCGAAAACTTTGCTAGGATGTTCATTTTTGCGCTGGTCGGGTTGCGCTGGTATTACATCTTGAAAGTAAATTGTTTTTACTACAGCAATAACCCAAATTGAGCAAAAAGTAAAAAATCGAAAATCTCGATCACATTTACGCATTCCTCCATAGAAGTCAATGGAGAAAAAAAAGTTGAAAAAAAACCTAACACCCCACTCTCTCGTACAAACACCATAACATTTCCGCAATAGCGCTAACCTGACACAAAATTATGAATATTTCATTTTCCAATGTTATTTACGTAACGGAAAAAGTTCTATTTATTAATAAATAAATATTTCTACATATATCTGATGTTTTTTTTAAACAAATATATATTTATACCTATTATATACATGATTTTATATAGGTATAGATATATACAGATAAAACATATTCTGTTATGTGCAGAACATTGGAATGTAAAATATTTACAGTAAATACATAGTTAAAACCCTTATTAAAGGGATAGTAAACCCACATTTTTTCTTTCATGATTCAGATAAAGCAGCATTTTTAAGCAACTTTCTAATTTACTCCTATTATCAATTTCTCTTCATACTTTTGGTATCTTTATTTTAAAAGTAGGAATGTTAAGCGTAGGAGCTGGCGCATTTTTGGTTCAGCACCTGGGTAGCTTTTGCTGATTGGTGGGTAAATGTAGCTACCAATCAGCAAGCACTATCTAGGCTGGCTCTTAATCTTACATTCCTGCCTTTTCAAATAAAGATACCAAGAGAACAAGGAAAAAAATTGATAATAGGAGTAAATTAGAAAGTTGCTTAAAATTGCTGCTCTATCTGAATCATGAAAGCAAAATTTGGGTTTCATATCCCTTTAAATATGAATATTGCTTTTACATGTTTTCATCTACTTACATTTATATTAATGTTTTTATGTGTATATATGTCCGTAAATACATATATACACATACAGTATAAATACATTTAATACATATTTATACATACAGTATATATATAGACATACAGTATATATATAGACATACATATACATATTTAGACATGTATGTATCTTAATGTTAAAGTCTTCTGGATGCTTTTTTTTTTAACACCCGAGAGCTCATATTTTTGAGCACTTATATCTCAATATAACTAATGCAATATTTTATTGGAATAATTTTTATAAGACAATCAGATAGATTATGAGTTTTGAGCGCTATAGGGAAATTAACGAATGCAACAAAAGTTGCGTTATTTAATCCCCTATAGCGCAGCTATTACAAGTTTTAAAAAACCTGGCTTGTGCGGGCGATATGGTGCTTTTAAGCTCCATACCATACCAAAAACAAGCGCTGTTTTGACATGCTCGTGCACGCTTTCCCCATAGACATCAATGGGGAGAGCGGGTCAGAAAAAAATCTAACACCTGCGATCGCGGAATGAAAAGCTCTGTAACGCAGCCCCATTGATGTTTATGGGGAAAAAAAAATTACGTTTAACCCTAACACCCTAACATAAACCCTACGTCTAAACACCCCTAATCTGCTGCTCCCGACATCGCCGACACCTACCTACAGTTATTAACCCCAAATCTGCCACTCCCAATATTGCCGCCACCTAAATGAAGTTATTAACCCCTAATCTGCCGCTCCCGATATTGCCGCCACTATACTAAAGCTATTAAACCTTATTCCGACGCACCCCAACATCGCTGCTACTATATTAAAGTTATTAGCCCCTATTCCACCTCTCCCCGGCATCACCGCAACTAAATAAAGTTATTAACCCATAAACCTCTGGCCTCCCACATCACTACCACTAAATAAACCTATTAACCCCTAAACTGCCAGCCCCCACATCACAACAACCTAAATTAAACTATTAATCCCTACACCTACCCCAAAACCTAACCCTAAACCTTACACCCCCTAACGTTAACATAATTAAAATAGCTAAACTAAAGTTACAATTATTAACTAAATAATTCCTATTTAAAACTATATACATACTTACCTGTGAAATAAAACCTAAGCTAGCTACAATATAACTAATAGTTATATTGTAGCTAGCTTAGGTTTTATTTTTATTTCACAGGTAAGTTTGTATTTATTTTAACTAGGTAGATTAGTTAGTAAATAGTTATTAAATATTTACTAACTACCTAATTAAAATAAATACAAACTTACCTGTGAAATAAAACAAAAGCTACCTTACACTAAAACCTAACATTACAAAAAAATAATACAACACTAAAATCACATAAAATAAAAAACCTACCATTACAAAAAAAAAAAATTATCCAAAAAAATTAAAAATCATTCCTATTCTAATGCACTTTAAAAACAAAACAAAAAAAAAAACACCCCAAAATAAAAAAGCCTAAAAAAGGGCCTTATAAGTTTAACAGCTCTTTCTCCAACATTGGTGTGTCCGGTCCACGGCGTCATCCATTACTTGTGGGAAATGTTCTCCCCCACAGGGAAAGGCAAGGAGAGCACACAGCAAGAGCTGTCCATATAGCTCCCCCTCTGGCTCCGCCCCCCAGTCATTCTCCTTGCCGCTCTGAACAAGTAGCATCTACCACGGGGATGGCGAGGAGTTTGTGGTGTTAGTTGTAGTTTTTTATTCTTCTATCAAGAGTTTGTTATTTTAAAATAGTGCTGGCTTGTACTATTTACTCTATAACAGAAAAGTGATGAAGATTTCTGTTTAAGAGGGATATGATTTTAGCACAAGTAACTAAAATCCATTACTGTTACCACGCAGGACTGTTGAAACAAGAGAACTTCAGTTGAGGGTAACAGTTTGCAGGCTCATCTGCTTCAGGTATGACTAGTCTCCTTCTAACAACACAGGCTAATGCTAGATGACAGTCATTTTTCCCCTCAGGGGAAACGGTAAGCCATTTTTCTTTCACCTCAGCAAAAAAGATAACAGGCTTCCCCTTTTTGTTTTTTATGCTGGTAGACACTGTTAGGGGCTAAATCGATTGGTTTTTATTACAATATTATACCATTTGAAATATTTTATAAGCTCACATACACTTGGGAATGTTTTTTATTGATCTGGCTTGTTTTAGACACCTAAATCTAGTCAGGAAGGCCCCTTCACTCTAGTGTGCTGAGGGAGGAAGCCTCATTTTGGCACTTCAGCTGTGCAGTTGAATTTCAAGGCAGTGCATGCAGATTCATGTGAGAGGGTCCTGTGGTTCAGAAAGTGACTCCAAAAGGCTTTTTTCTGTGAATGGTGACCCCTAAGGAAGGTAAAAAGCTGCAGCAAGGCTGTAGCTGGGATTGTGGTGTGTAAAAACGGTAAATCCAACAATTAGCTCCGGTTTGCTTGTTTTAAGAGCTAGAGTCTCCATATTTGCTGTGCAATACTTTCTAAGCATTAAGACACTGGGGTCCAAATTTCAGAAAAATCGGATATTGCCTTCATAGTTTTTTGAACATTCAGAAATAAATGTGTCATTTTATTATTTAAAGAGACAGTAACATTTTTGTTTAAAATCGTTTTTATTGCATTGTTTGCCTGCCTAAATCTGTTTAACATGTCTGTTCCATCAGATAACCTATGTTCTGTGTGTATAGAGACAAATGTGGTTCCCCCTTCGAGTGTTTGTGATAATTGCGCCATAGCATCCAAACAAAATCAGGACAGCTCTGTTATTTTTCATAATGTTGCCCAAGATGATTTATCTAATGAAGGTAGTGGGGATAGCTCTACATCCTCTCCTTCTGTGTCTACACCAGCTTTGCCCGCGCAGGCGACACCTAGCGCGCCAGTGCTTATTTCTATGCAACAATTATCAGCAGTAGTGGATAATTCTATAGCAAATCTTTTATCCAAACTGCCAGTTTTTCAGAGAAAGCGTGATTGTTCAGTTTTAAATACAGATAAAAAGGATGAACAATCAGACGCTGACGATGCCTTATCTATTTTACCCTCACATCAATCGGAATTGGCTGTGAGGGAAGGGCTGTCTGAGGGTGAAATTTCAGACTCAGGAAAAATTTCTCAACAGGCAGAACCTGATCTAGTGGCATTTAAGTTTAAGCTAGAACATCTAGCTACTCTGGATGACTGTGATTCCATGGTAGTACCAGAGAAGTTGTGCAAATTGGACAAATTTTTAGAGGTCCCAGTGCACGACAACGCTTTTCCAATACCTAAGAGGGTAGCGAACATAGTGGAAAAGGAGTGGGAGAAGCCAGGTGTACCCTTTGCCCCACCTCCTATATTTAAGAAAATGTTTCCCATAGTAGACCCTAGAAGGGACGCATGGCAAACGGTCCCGAAGTTTGAGGGAGCTGTTTCAACACTAGCGAAGCGCACAACTATTCCTATAGAGGACAGCTGCGCTTTCAAAGATCCTATGGATAAAAAATTGGAAGGATTGCTTAAAAAGATTTTTGTTCAGCAAGGGTTCATCCTTCAACCAGCTACGTGTGTTATTACTGTCACTTCAGCGGCGTCCTTTTGGTTCGAAGAACTAGAAAGGTCGCTCCAGAAAGAGACTTCCTATGAAGAAGTCATGGACAGAATTCACGCATTAAAGTTAGCTAATTCCTTTATATTGGATGCCGCCTTTCAAATAACGAAATTGGCGGTGAAAAACTCAGGTTTTGCTA
Organism: Bombina bombina; assembly: GCF_027579735.1. Taxonomy (NCBI): domain Eukaryota; kingdom Metazoa; phylum Chordata; class Amphibia; order Anura; family Bombinatoridae; genus Bombina; species Bombina bombina. Next base: position 230,248,617 of record NC_069505.1, on the reverse strand, counting down.
TAGTAGCGCGGAGGGCGCTTTGGCTAAAATCCTAATACAACACAATATTGTATTCACTGTAAATAAGTAAACTGTAGCAAAGATAATAATATTATCATATGATGAATGTGTAAGATATATATCTGGAAATTGTAACTACTAACAGCAGATTGTTTTTAACTATGTATTTAACAATTTTTATAGGAATAATGAGTTTTGACCACTAGGTGGCGATATTTTGTAGTTGTTTAGTTAACACAATGTTATTTGGTGTATTAAGGGTTAATGTCATATGGTATTTAAGGAGCAGCTAACAGGTGTTCTGAATAAGCATGAGTAAGGGTTAACAGCCCGAAACGTCGCTTTTTTTGCTGCTGTGTGCCAAGTGCTGAAATGGAACAATAAAGGCTAAGTTTATTTAACAATTTTCCTATCATTTTTTGGTGCTGTGGAAATCAGTTGTCTACATTGGCTAAAATCCTGGTCGGCAGACGTGTCGTCCAAGACTAAGTTACTGAATATTCCTTTCAAGGGTAAGACCCTTTTTGGGCCGGAATTGAAGGAAATTATTTCAGACATCACTGGGGGTAAGGGCCATGCCCTCCCACAGGATAGGCCTTTTAAGGCTAAGAGCAAGTCTAATTTTCGTTCCTTTCGCAATTTCAGGAATGGACCGGCTAATAACTCCACTGCCGCTAGACAAGAAGGTAATGCGGCCCAGCCCAAACCCGCTTGGAAGCCCATGCAAGGCTGGAACAAGGGTAAACAAACTAAGAAACCTGCTGCTGCTACCAAGACAGCATGAAGGGGTAGCCCCCGATCCGGGACCGGATCTGGTAGGGGGCAGACTATCTCTCTTCGCTCAGGCTTGGGCAAGAGATGTTCTGGATCCCTGGGCACTAGAGATAGTTTCCAAGGGATACCTGTTAGAATTCAAGGGACTTCCTCCAAAGGGAAGGTTCCACCTGTCTCGCTTATCTTCAGACCAGATAAAGAAACAGGCATTCTTACATTGTGTAAGAGACCTATCAAAGATGGGAGTGATAAACCCAGTCCCCTCCGGGGAACAAGGTCTAGGGTTTTACTCAAACCTGTTTGTGGTTCCCAAAAAAGAGGGAACTTTCAGGCCAATTCTGGATTTAAAGATATTAAACAAGTTCCTCAGAGTTCCATCCTTCAAGATGGAAACCATTCGGACAATCTTACCAACAATCCAGCAGGGTCAATTTTTGACTACCGTGGATCTGAAGGATGCGTATCTGCATATCCCAATCCACAAATCTCATCATCAGTTCCTGAGGTTCGCCTTTCTGGACAAACATTACCAGTTTGTGGCTCTTCCATTCGGTTTAGCCACCACTCCCAGAATTTTCACAAAGGTGCTAGGGTCCCTTCTAGCGGTCCTAAGACCGAGGGGCATCGCTGTAGCACCTTATCTAGACGACATCCTAATCCAAGCGTCGTCTCTTTCCAAAGTGAGGGCTCATACAGACATTGTGTTGGCTTTTCTCAGATCTCACGGGTGGAAAGTGAACATAGAAAAAAGTTCACTGTCACCGTCCACAAGGGTTCCTTTTCTGGGAACAATAATAGATTCTGTGGAAATGAAGATCTTTCTCACAGACATCAGAAAGACAAAGCTTCTAAAAGCTTGTCGAGTTCTTCACTCTATTCCTCAACCCTCCATAGCTCAATGCATGGAAGTAATAGGACTAATGGTCGCAGCAATGGATGTGGTTCCTTTTGCTCGAATTCATCTAAGACCATTACAGCTGTGCATGCTCAATCAGTGGAATGGGGACTATACAGACTTGTCTCCCCAAATTCAAGTAGACCAGGTAACCAGGGACTCACTTCTCTGGTGGTTGACTCAGGATCACCTGTCTCAGGGAATGAGTTTCCGTAGACCGGAGTGGGTCATCGTCACGACCGACGCCAGCCTCTTGGGGTGGGCGCGGTCTGGGACTCTCTGAAAGCTCAGGGCCTATGGTCGCGGGAAGAGTCGCTTCTCCCGATAAACATTTTGGAACTAAGAGCTATATTCAATGCGCTCCTGGCTTGGCCTCAGCTAGCGGAAGCCAGGTTCATAAGATTTCAGTCGGACAACATAACGACTGTTGCGTACATCAATCATCAGGGGGGAACAAAGAGTTCCCTAGCGATGAAGGAAGTAACCAAGATAATCCAATGGGCAGATAATCACTCCTGCCATCTATCTGCTATTCACATCCCAGGAGTAGACAACTGGGAGGCGGACAATTTGAGTCGTCAGACTTTCCATCCGGGGGAGTGGGAACTCCATCCGCAGGTCTTTGCTCAGTTAACCCAATTATGGGGCATTCCAGGCATGGATCTAATGGCGTCCCGTCAGAACTTCAAGATTCCTTGCTACGGGTCCAGATCCAGGGATCCCAAGGCGACTCTAGTGGATGCATTAGTGGCGCCTTGGTCGTTCAACCTAGCATATGTGTTTCCACCGTTTCCTCTCCTCCCCAGGCTCATAGCCAGGATCAAACAGGAGAAGGCCTCGGTGATTCTGATAGCTCCTGCGTGGCCACGCAGGACTTGGTATGCAGACCTGGTGAATATGTCATCAGCTCCACCATGGAAGCTACCTTTGAGACAGGACCTTCTAGTACAAGGTCCATTCGAACATCCCAATCTAGTTTCTCTGCAGCTGACTGCTTGGAAATTGAACGCTTGATTTTATCCAAGCGTGGGTTTTCAAATTCTGTGATTGATACTCTGGTCCAAGCCAAAAAACCTGTGACTAGAAGGATTTACCATAAAATATGGAAAAAATATATCTGTTGGTGTGAATCCAAAGGATTCTCCTGGAGTAAGATTAAAATTCCAAAGATTCTCTCCTTTCTCCAAGAAGGTTTGGATAAAGGATTGTCAGCTAGTTCTCTAAAAGGACAGATTTCTGCATTATCCGTCTTGTTGCACAAACGACTGGCAGCTTTGCCAGATGTACAAGCTTTTGTTCAGGCTTTGGTTAGAATCAAGCCTGTTTACAGACCCATGACTCCTCCTTGGAGTCTAAATTTAGTTCTTTCAGTTCTTCAAGGGGTTCCGTTTGAACCTTTACATTCCATAGATATTAAGTTACTATCTTGGAAAGTTCTGTTTTTGGTTGCTATTTCTTCTGCTAGAAGAGTTTCTGAATTATCTGCTTTGCAGTGTGATCCACCCTATCTGGTGTTCCATTCAGATAAGGTTGTTTTGCGTACTAAGCCTGGTTTTCTTCCAAAAGTTGTTTCCATTAAAGTTCTATTTAGAAGCAACAAAAGATTTTAGACAAACCTCATCCTTGTTTGTCGTTTACTCTGGTAAGAGGAGAGGTCAAAAAGCTACTGCTACCTCTCTCTCTTTCTGGCTGAAAAGCATTATCCGCTTAGCTTATGAGACTGCCAGACGGCAGCCTCCTGACCGCATCACAGCTCACTCTACTAGGGCTGTGGCTTCCACATGGGCCTATAAGAACGAGGCTTCTGTTGACCAGATATGTAAGGCAGCGACTTGGTCTTCTCTGCACACTTTTGCCAAATTCTACAAATTTGATATTTTTGCTTCTTTGGAGGCTGTTTTTGGGAGAAAGGTTTTGCAAGCCGTGGTGCCTTCTGTTTAGGTAACCTGATTTGCTCCCTCCCTTCATCCGTGTCCTAAAGCTTTGGTATTGGTTCCCACAAGTAACGGATGACGCAGTGGACCGGACACACCAATGTTGGAGAAAACAGAATTTATGCTTACCTGATAAATTACTTTCTCCAACGGTGTGTCCGGTCCACGGCCCGCCCTGGTTTTTGTTTTAATCAGGTTGAAAATGTTTTTCTTTATACACTACAGTCACCACGGCACCCTATAGTTTCTCCATTTTCTCCTAACCGTCGGTCGAATGACTGGGGGGCGGAGCCAGAGGGGGAGCTATATGGACAGCTCTTGCTGTGTGCTCTCCTTGCCTTTCCCTGTGGGGGAGAACATTTCCCACAAGTAATGGATGACGCCGTGGACCGGACACACCGTTGGAGAAAGTAATTTATCAGGTAAGCATAAATTCTGTTTTTGCTACAAAAAACAAACAAACACCCCCTAAAAAAATACATTATACAAAATAACAAACAAATTATCAAAAATAATAAAAAATATTCCTATTCTAATACCCATTAAAAAAAAACACCCCAAAATAAAAAAACCTAATCTAAAATAAACTACCAATGGCCCTTAAAAGGGCCTATGTAGGGCATTGCCCTAAAGATATCATTTCTTTTTGTGAAAAAATACCCACTAACATTACATACCCCCACCCCCCCAAACTACCAAAATAAAAAAAACTATCTAAAAAAACCTAACTACCCATTGCCCTGAAAAGGGCATTTGGATGGGCATTGCCCTTAAAAGGGCGTTTAGCTCTTTTACATGCCCAAACCCTAATTTAAAAGAAAAACCCACCCAAAAAACCCTTAAAAAAACGCTAACTCCGAAGATCCACTTACAGTTTTTGAAGTCCCGCTTGAACGATCTTCATCCAGGCGGCCTCTTCAATCTTTATCCCGGCGGCCTCTTCAATCTTCCTCCCGGCGGCGAAGTCCTCATCCAATAGAATGAGAGCTGCTTAAATCCTTTTGGCTGATTTGAACATTGGAACATTTCCTTTGTTATTTTTTGTAATTTACTCTTTTTTTATTTTTTGTAGCGTTAGGATTTTTTTAATGTGTAGTTTAGTTTCATTTAATTGGTAGTTAGTTTAATTTTAGTTTAATAATTATATTAGTTTAATTGTTGTTTAAACTTAGTTTTTTAATTTGACAGGTAGCTTTTAATTTAATTTAAGATAGGGAAATTGTAATTATAATCTAAAGTAAGGGGGGGGCGTTAGGTTTAGGGGTTAGTAGTTTAATTTAGTTTATTGCGATGTGGAGGGCTTTTGGTTTAGGGGTTAATAGTTTACTTTAGTATATTTTGTTGTGGGGGGCTTGCGGTTTCGGGGTTAAAAGGGTTTATTATAGTGGCAGCGGTGTGGAGGTTAATAACTTTAGTATAGTGGGGGCGATGTGGGCGGACGGCAGATTAGGGGTTAATAATATTTAAAAAGTGTTTGCTATGCGGGAGGGCGGTGATTTAGGGGTTAATAAGTTTATTATAGTACTGACGATGCCGGGGAGAGGCGGAATAGGGGTTAATAAAAAAATGTAGTGGAGGCGATGTCGGGAGCGGCAGATTAGGGGTTAATAAATTTAATTTAGTGTTTGCAATGCGGGAGGGCCTCGGTTTAGTGGTTAATAGGTAGTTTATGGGTGTTTAGTGTATTTTGTAGCAGTTTAGTTATGAGTTTTATGTTACAGATTTGTAGCATTAAACTCATAACTACTGTTTTTAGATGGCGTTACAGATCTTGTCGTTTTAGGCTGTAACCCAGGTTTTTAGCCAGAGCACAAAACTCGTAATACCAGTGCTATGGGAATCCCATTAAAAAACGTAATTTTTAAGAGTGCGGTACTGACGTTGCGTTACAGGCTAAAAGGCTTGCGGTACACCTATACCGACAAGACTCGTAATAGCTGCGTTGCTGTTTTAACGCTGAAAATACCATATTTTCAGCATTAAAAGACGAACGCACAGACTTGTAATCTAGCTTATTGTTATTATGAGTGTAAGTGTACTTTGTAATGTATTTTTATGCGTTTTGTGCAATGTTTTATTTTCAGAAAACAGTTAACCACAGCTCAGAGATCACGATAAGGATTCTAGCGATTTCGCTCAACTTGTAATATGAGCGCAATTTAAATGGATGGCGATGATCATAAAAACCCTTGCGAAATCTTTTGTGCTCCACTTGTTATCTAGCCCTATGTTTTTAAATCCCATGAGGCAATTGTAACTCTTCAATTTCTCCACCCAGTCCATTTGAAGGTTAACAGTCCCTAAATATGCTGTTAATCCACAGTAAATATTTTTCCTAGTGGTCTGAGCATGAGTATGCTGATCTGTTATTAGATTAATGTAATACTGAACTTATCAGCCTCCAGAACCCGCTGTTTGATTTCTGCACCTCCGGATTAGTCTTACAAAAGCATTTGTATATTATTGAAAAGTGAAAGAACAGTAAAGACATGAATGATAAGAAAATTGCTCATTGATTGTTCAGTCACAGTCCTACATACTGTAATTATATAGGTGAGAGAAAAAGAAAAAAGAATGCTCCTTTTCTTTAACAGCCTTCGCTGTCGGTAGAGCTTTATAATTATGTAATTCTCTACAACAAACTTAGGGCCAAATTATGAGTGGAGCGTAAACATTTGCGTGCAAGTGATATTGGGTTTTTGCGACCATTTGCGCGCAGGTTAAACTGCACTTGTATTACAAGTTGAAAGTAAGCACAATCGCTTGAGCGCAATTCAAGTTAACGCAGGTCAGGTTAGCGCATCTGAGAATATGTGAGCTGTGGTTAACTGTTTTGCGAGAACGAAGAAAAATTGATAATAGCAGTAAATTCGAAAGTTGGGTTAGTATCCCTTTAAGCAGATGAAAACAGGTAAAAGCATATTTATGCAATATTCTTATTTAAATCAGTGTTATAATGTGTATTTACTGTAAATATTTCACATTCCAATGTTCTACACATAGGGGAATATGTTCTAAGTATTTTGTAAATAGATATTACTATATATATATATATATATATATATATGTACAGTATATATCTATACCTATATATACTCATATATATATATATATATATATATATATAGATAGATAGATAGATATTGTTCAAAAATACCATAATATATATATATATATATATATATATATATGTATTTATGAATAAATAGAACATATTATTCTATGTGCATTTTATTGGAATGTGAAATATTTATATTTTTATGTAGGGTTAGCGCATTTGAGAATATGCAATTGGATTTGCATACGAGTAGGGTCTTAGTTTTTTTTCCACTTTTTTGCTCCATTGACTTCTATGGGTGCCTAGGTTATCACACACTCAATATTTTAAGTTTGGCTCTTTGCGCTCATCGGGTTAGCGCTAGAGCAATAACTTTTTACCTTCAACTTGTAATACAAGCGCAACACGACGCGCGCAAAAAGTTTACTCAAGCACAATAAGCACGCTAGTGAAAAAGTGCTAAATAGCACTCCACTCATATCAGATTTTTATAAATTAGATGTTTGATTCCTTTGTCCAGTCTTTCATAAATATGAAAGGGGTGTCTCTTATCTATCATATCTCCCCAAAAAGATATCTCTCTCACACACACACACACACTCACATACACACATACAAACACACACATACACACACAAACACACATACAAACACACACATACACACACAAACACACATACACAAACACACACATACACATAAACACAAACACACATACAATACACACACACACACACACATTCACACATACATACATACACACACATATACTAATACATACACACACTCACATACACTCACCCACACCCACACACAAATATTTATATCAACATGACATAGTGTTATTTTCCATAGCAATGGTACCACCCCAGCACCAATTACAGCAGTGAAAGAAAATCATGTTAACCCCTTTCATAGCACTGAGTTCCTAGATTTCCCTTCTGCTTGTATAAACCAAACGCCTTTGGAAATATATATAACCTCAGTTTCAACTCTATAGTCAGTGATTTAAATCATGAGACAGGAACACAGGCAATCATTTTTAAAATATATAACTAAAACAAAACAAACAAATATATATACAGTATATACCCCATAAGATTGTGATAATGATAAATAGGATTAATCATTCAGCTGTATTTATAAATCTTTTTTTCTGTAAAGTGTCAGATAGTAAGGGCTAGATTTCAAGTGGAGCAGTATTTTGCATTTTCGCTATAGCGAAAACTCCACTAGGATTTTCATTTTTGTGCTAGTCGGATTCCACTCTTATTACAAGTTGTAAGTAAACTGTATTTTCTTCAGCGGTAACCCAAATCAAGCTTGAAGTCGAAATTCAAAAATTCCAGTCGCTTTTTCGCATTCCCTCATAGAAGTCAAACACCCACACTCTCACACTCTCACTCAGCCACACTCTGACGCAAACATCATGACATATTCTTATAAGCGCAAACCCAACATGAAAATATGAATATTTCATATTCCAATGTTCTTTAACATGTTTGTTTGTAATATGCGCATACCCAATCACAATCTGTAATATGCTTAAACATGATCACATACTGAAATATGCTTAAACATGATCGCATTCTGTAATATGCTTAAACATGATCACATACTGTAATATGCTCAAACATGATCACATACTGTAATATGCTTAAACATGATCACATACTGTAATATGCTCCAACATGATCGCATACTGTAATATGCTCAAACATGATCGCATACTGTAATATGCTCAAACATGATTGCATTCTGTAATATGCTCAAACATGATAGCATACTGTAATATGCTCAAACATGATCACATACTGTAATATGCTCAAACATGATCACATACTGTAATATGCTCAAACATGATCGCATACTGTAATATGCTCAAACATGATCGCATACTGTAATATGCTCAAACATGATCGCATACTGTAATATGCTCAAACGTGATCTCATACTGTAATATGCACAAACATGATCACATACTGTAATATGCTTAAACATGATCGCATACTGTAATATGCTTAAACATGATCACATAATATGCTTAAACATGATCTCATACTGTAATATGCTTAAACATGATCGCATACTGTAATATGCTTAAACATGATCTCATACTGTAATATGCTTAAACATGATCGCATACTGTAATATGCACAAAAATGATCTCATACTGTAATATGCTTAAACATGATCACATACTGTAATATACTCAAACATGATCACATACTGTAATATGCTTAAACATGATCGCATACTGTAATATGCTTAAACATGATCACATACTGTAATATGCTTAAACATGATCGCATTCTGTAATATGCTTAAGCATGATCGCTATCAGTAATATGCTCAAACTTGATCACATACTGTAATATGCTTAAACATGATCACATACTGTAATATGCACAAACATGATCTCATACTGTAATATGCTTAAACATGATCTCATACTGTAATATGCACAAACATGATCACATACTGTAATATGCTTAAACATGATCACATACTGTAATATGCTTAAACATGATCACATACTGTAATATACTCAAACATGATCACATACTGTAATATGCACAAACATGATCTCATACTGTAATATGCACAAACATGATCTCATACTGTAATATGTACAAACATGATCACATACTGTAATATACTCAAACATGATCACATACTGTAATATGCACAAACATGATCACATACTGTAATATACTCAAACATGATCACATACTGTAATATACTCAAACATGATCACATACTGTAATATGCTTAAACATGATCACATACTGTAATATGCACAAACATGATCTCATACTGTAATATGCACAAACATGATCACATACTGTAATAGGCACAAACATGATCTCATACTGTAATATGCACAAACATGATCACATACTGTAATATACTCAAACATGATCACATACTGTAATATGCACAAACATGATCACATACTGTAATATGCTTAAACATGATCACATACTGTAATATGCACAAACATGATCTCATACTGTAATATGCACAAACATGATCACATACTGTAATATGCTTAAACATGATCACATACTGTAATATGCACAAACATGATCTCATACTGTAATATACTCAAACATGATCACATACTGTAATATGCACAAACATGATCACATACTGTAATATGCTTAAACATGATCACATACTGTAATATACTCAAACATGATCACATACTGTAATATGCTCAAACATGATCACATACTGTAATATGCTTGAACATGATCGTATAGAGAGCCTTTAAAGGGACAGTCTAGTCAAAATTAAACTTTCATGACTGAGATAGGGCGTGTAATTTTAAACAACTTTCCAATTTACTTTTATCATTACGTATTCTTAGTTGAAAGCTAAACCTAGTTAGGCTCATATGCTAATTTCTTAGTCCTTGAAGGCCGCCTCTTATCTGAATGCATTCTGACAGGTTTTCACAACTAGAGGGCGTTAGTAATAAATAAAACATTGTTCTCACGCCCGTGGGATTACCTAGGAGTCAGCACTGATTGGCTAAAATGCAAGTTTGTCAAAAGAACTGAAATAAAGGGGCAGTCTGCAGAGGCTTAGATATAAGGTAATCACAGAGGTAAAAAGTATAGTATTATAACTGTGTTGGTTATGCAAAACTGGGGAATGGGTAATAAAGGGATTATCTATCTTTTTAAACAATAACAATTCTGGTTTAGACTGTCCCTTTAATAAAGAGGCAATCAAATCTCTCTTGTTGTTTTACTTTATTTAATGTATTTTATTGATTTATGTAGATCACTAATGGATTTTTCACATGGACACCGGATGGGTCACCAACATTGTCAAATATCGACATCAGAATTCCACAAGGTAGGGGATATTTGTTTATCTTAACTAAAGATTATGGCCCCAATGCTTTAAAGTGCTGGGGTCTATAGACATTATCAGTGCTGCAATGTCTACATTACAATCTTATTATCCAAAAAAGTTTTCACTTGATTTCTCTCTATACTGATAAGGTTTTGATAATCGGCTCTATGTTTTTAACATAAATTCTTCCAAAATCTGAAAATGTTATTGTTTTCAGCATCAGTGTATATCTGTCACATGCTGGGCTTAAATTCAAAATAAATTAATTAATGAGCTGAGGTTCAAAACTTGTTGGATTGGAGATAACAGGAAATATAAGGGACAGTAAAGTCATTAAACTTTCATGATTCAGATAGAGCTGCAATTTTAAACAACTTTCCAATGCACTTCTGTTTTCAAATTTGCTTTGTTCTCTTTGTATCTTAGTATTGAGTAAAACTAGGTAGGCTCATAAGAGCTCAGGAGTGTGCACGTGTCTTTACTACTCTATGGCAGCAGAGTTTTGCAACAATATTTGTAGCTTTGTTAAATATCTATCGGCTAGATTACAAGTTTTGCGTTATAGTGAAAAAGCAGCGTTATCCAGTTATAACGCTGCTTTTTCACTACCGCTGGTATTACGAGTCTTGCAGATTTAGGGGCACTGCACAGTTTTTTGGCCTTACCGCAAATCAACTTACGCAAATTGCGTAAAGTCTTTTTTCTATGGGATTTTAATAGCGCCGGTATTACAAGCTTGTCCTGGAAGGCCAAAAATTTAGCGGTACACCCTATCCCGTCAAGATTCGTAACGCATTCTAAAGTCAGTAGTTATGAGTTTTACACTACAAAGCTGTAGCATAAAACTCATGACTAAACTGCTAAAAAGTACACTAACACCCATAAACTACCTATTAACCCCTAAACCGCTGCCCTCCAGCATCGCAAACACTAAAATAAAATTATTAACCCCTAAACCGCTGCCCTCCAGCATCGCAAACACTAAAATAAAATGATTAACCCCTAATCTGTCGCTCCCGACATCACCGCCACTAGAATAAACATATTAACCCCTAAAACGCCGCACTCCCGCATCAGAAACACTAGTTAAATATTATTAACCCCTGATCTGCTGTCCCTCCACCTATCTACATTTATTAACCCCTAATCTGCCGCCCCCAACGTCGCCACCACTATACTAAAGTTATTAACCCCTAAGTCTAACCCTAACACCCCTTAACTTAAATATAATTAAAATAGATCTAAATAAAACCTAATAATAATAACTAAATAATTCCTATTTAAAACTAAATAATTACCTGTAAAATAAACCCTAAGCTAGCTACAATATAACTAATAGTTACATTGTATCTAGCTTAGAGTAGAGTTTATTTTTATTTTACAGGCAACTTTGTATTTATTTTAACTAGGTAGAATAGTTACTAAATAGTTATTAAGTATTTACTAACTACCTAGCTAAAATAAATACAAATTTACCTGTAAAATAAAACCTAACCTGCCTTACAATAAAACCTAACCTAACCCTACAATTAAATAAATTCCCTAAATTAAATACAATTAACTAAATTCAATACAATTAGCTCAATTAAAAAAAAAAAAAAAAACCCACTATATTACAGAAAATAAAAAACAAATTAATAGGAATTATTTAGTTATTAATATTAGGTTTTATTTAGATTTATTTTAATTATATTTAAGTTAGGGGGTGTTAGGGTTAGGGTTAGACTTAGATTTAGGGGTTAATAAATATAGTATAGTGGCGGCGACATTGGGGCCGGCAGATTATGGGTTAATAAATGTAGGTAGGTGGCGGCGATGTTAGGGGTGGCAGATTAGGGGTTAATAATATTTTTTTTAATTTTTTTTTATTTATAACCAGCATAAGGTACAATGATAAACTGTGTATCTGTGAAACACCTCACAGGGTGTATTAAGAGATTACAAAGTTGATGAAGGTATGTAGTAAATTGTGACTGTCTACAATATAAAATACATTAAAAAAACTCAATGGTCACAATTTCAATGAAGGCTGCAGGAATCTTCTGTAGATGAGAGAACAGTCTAGTATATACACATATGTACCTCAATGTTGGGGTTTTATTATTTTATAACCTAAAACAACTAAACTAAACATCTATAAACATAAACAAAATAAAACGAAAACTAGTGCATTCAATAAATTCCCCCCTGATAGTCCACAACACAGGTATGTGATATACAGATCGCAAGAGCAAAAGACATATTATGAAGATACCCTTACCATCCCTGCGGGCAATTCTGCATGAATATTCCCCTGATATTAGGCTTGGTCCCACATAGAGAGGTTCTGACCATGCATATATCATCAAATTTATGGTGAGTACATTAGATAAATTCTAAACTGTGGGGAAATAATTAATGTATCTCAATCTGATAGTCTAGCAGAAGTGTAGATTTCATATATGGGATTGGCACTTTTTGTGGGAATGGTGCTGGTTTATGCCATGCTCTTGTCCAGGGTATACAGGGTTGAAAGACAGGTTTACTGGTTCTTTGAAAAACTGGCAAATATTTATATAGTTGACTCCTAGTCTAGAGCCTGGAGGTAGTATGTCAGCATCAATCTACAGGCATTATAAGACAGTTATTAAATGTTAGTGCAGGTTACTTCAGACAAAGCGACAATGGATTTTTAGAAAGTTATATTGCATGTACCTCAACAGAACCTGTCTCCCCTAGGTTATGTTTTGAGAGAAAAAAAGTACACTAACTGTAGAGGGATGTTTCTGTGAAAAACAAATTGTGCAATAGTTGATAGAAGCCCAAAACTAGAAATAAAAATAAACCCAACATTACTGACACATACAAATACAAAGGGGGATTATGAACTATCCAACCTAACTACAAACAAAAGTTTGACATGAGTACCACGTGAAGTTTAATCCCACGTGGATTACTGTTACAATAACAGTGTAGACCCACCAAAATAATGAGGTATGGGATGTTTAAATATGACCTATACATGTCTCCCATTTTTAAGTAAATCTAATGGTGTGAACCAAAACTAAGTAAAAATAAGGATAAACAGATGTAAAGCAAATAGTAATTATTTTCCTGAGTCCCAAATACCACCACACTATACAAAATCTGGCAATGTATACTGACTTCAAGCCAATATAATGTCAGAGGCAGTGTAAGCCAGTGTAGAAAGGCAGCTGGTCGCAACAGGGGACAGCATGAGCTCAACATGAAAAAAACTGCACATACAATTTAGCCAACCCCTATGCGGATTATGAGCAGGCAGAGCTCAGGAGAGTTTGACATTTTTTTTTTTCCTTAAAATAGAAATATGTGATGTGCACACCCAACTAGGTATAGACATATCAGTAACATTAAATAGTGCAGAGGTAAGTAAAATACAAGAAGTGACTCAATTGTCTTGTCGGGCCGTTGACTGTCACGCCCCAATTCCTAAAAAAAACAAAACACTGAAGCCTTGGCTAGTCTGTCACACGTTTTTGATAATTATATAACAATAAAGAATAAGCATGCTCAGTGTCATAAAGAATACTAGTCAGGTGTACCCACGGTATCAGCATCCAATATTAAAGTCCACAGGAGACTAAGCAGATGTAGTTTGAGGCCAGAGAGTGGGTTTCATCCTAAGGCAAGAGGAATCATAATTTAGCCGAAACCAGTAGATAGACGGTCTTCATGTAATTGTAGTGAAACAGTCTCTGTTTTCCAGCCTAGTCTCTTCTCCTCAAGTAAGCCATTAGCCTGTGTCATGATAAGGAAGACAAAGCAGGGATCCTTGTACTTGATCATATTAACCATAGGGCTATTTAACAGATCCGAGAGATCTCAGTGAGCTTACCCGGTGCTTTCCATTTCAATAGAGATTGAGGCTTCCTAGCTGCAGCGTTCAAAAGATCAAGCCTCTTACCTCCACCGATTCCACAGCTGTCCACAAAGGATGCTTCCAGGGGTTCCAAAAGACTCCCCTCCGCTTCTTCAAAAAAAGCTTGGTTAGTGAAAGCTGTATCATCCATCAGAAGTTCCACCATGTTAGGAGTTGAGTGCAGAGTTGATCCGCATGTGGATTTGGAAGTACGCATATAAGTCAGTAAATTCTGCGTGGTTGTTTCCAGGGCATTAAATGCTGGTAGAAGGTGAGCTGCCAAGGCAGCAACAATATCTTGTGCAGTTGCACCGATCTCTGTGGTGGACATGCTTAATATACTGTAATGCTTGTATCCTGTGGTAGGCCTTGTATCTTACCCAGTATCGACCGTTGTTCTTATTTCCAACTTGTTAATTGACTTCACGGGGGCCAGAAGCTGAAATATCTGATCCACAAAAGTTTCCGGGCACCTAAACTGCCAAGGGAGATTGGATGGCAAAATGTGTAGCCACAGATATGCTCTAAAAAGCAGGGGGTTTACTTGGAGCTCTGTCATTCAGTGGCCATCTTACAACGCCGCCAACCAGGGGTTAATAATATTTAACTAGTGTTTGTGATGCGGGAGTGCGACGGTTTAGGGGTTAATATTTTTATTCTAGTGACTGCGATGTTCGGAGCGGCAGATTAGGGGTTAATAAGTATAATGTAGGTGTCGGCGGGGGCGGCAGATTAGGAGTTAATAAGTGTAAGATTAGGGGTGTTTAGACTCAGGGTTTATGTTAGGGTGTTAGGTGTAAACATAAATTTTGTTTCCCCATAGGAATCAATGGGGCTGCGTTACTGAGCTTTACGCTGCTTTATTGCAGGTGTTAGGCTTTTTCTCAGCCGGCTCTCCCCATTGATGTCTATGGGGAAATCGTGCACGAGCACGTACAACCAGCTAACCGGTGACTTAAGCAGCGGTGGTTTTGGAGTGCGGTATGGAGCTCAATTTTGTTCTACGCTCACTTCTTGCCTTTTAACGCAGGGTTTGTAAAAGCCTGTAATACCAGCGCTGGAGGTAAGTGAGCGATGCACCCCTCTTACCACAAAACTCATAATCTGGCCGTATATTTCTATATTTATCTGATAATGTTAATGTCAAATATATATATATATATATATATATATATATACATATACCTATATATCTATAGGAATGGATGTATAGGTATGTATAGATATATAGAAATATTTATTTAAAAATAAAAATATTTTCCTGTATGTGACGAACATTGGAATGTGCAATATTAATAACTCCTGTCGGTTTAGCACGCAAGCGTTGTATTAGGTTTTTTATTTTACGCTCCTTATTGAAGTCTATGGGGAGAAAAAGTTAATGCGGTCTCAATATCCGAAGTCCTTTAGTTAGCGCACGATAGGTTTTCAGATTACTTCTAGCGGTGTTTACGCTTCAGCGGGAGTGCTAAATTCTGCTCTAGTTGAAATCTCGCCCAAAATGTTAATTATGCATAAATCACATTGCAATGTACCTTTTTTATTGTTCCTGCTGTTCCTGTAATTTAATATTATGTTAATATAATGTTATGTTAGTGTTACCTTTACCCTTGCATAGGTTGGAAATTATTCTATAGAACCCTGAGACTCCTACATAATGCACAGTGATTGATTGATATGTGCAGGAGCTTGTTTATTTATTTTCCTAATTGGCCACAGCAAAGGGAACATTTATTGTGCATGCAGATCTTTTGCAATTCATTGAATAATTACTAATTAATAAAATTATTTAATAAAAAATTACTTCACTGTTCCTTTTTATATAAAATATATATGACACAAACTGGCAGCTTTAAATGTTAGCAAATGCAAACCCCCTTTGCACAGATGAATATTCTTATGCACAGACACACAGACTCTGCTATATACTCATAAAAGTTCATATATACAGTGTCCAAATTTGTTCCACAAAGTTTCTAAATACCTTGGCTACCGTGCACCATCCAATAGGGATGTAGCCCGACCATTCATTTTTTTAATTGTCCTACAACGCATGCGCGCATGTCTATTAAGGGCATTGCATGTTCAATAATGCATAGCTGACATATTTAGTTTACCCACACGTCAGTAAAAATATTGCTCATAGGGGTTGTAATCTGCATAATAATTTTGCTCGTTAGTATAGGGGAGAGGGGTCTGCATATGCGCATGTGTCACTCGGGAGGCAGCTGTACTGCACATGTGGGTCGCCATGTTGGTTTTGCAAATATTTATAACTCAATAAATAGATTTAAGTGAGGTTAAAAAATGTTTGAGTTTCCTATCCCTTTAAGTTGTGAATAGAGCAGGATCAGCAGCACACACACAAAAAAAAAATCAATCACTGAATTAGGCTGGGTACCCTTATTAGTGGCTGCTTATTATGCTTCGCTGTAAGGGGTAAAATTCTGCACCCCCCCGTGGATACCCATGACATAGTCATTTATAATTTAAGGAATAATAATTATATTTCACTAATATAAAAATGCAACAAATTAAATAGAGGTCATATCCCATTACATGAAGTTAGGGTTGAGGAAGCCTAAGTTAATTTTTTAATCAATCTTACAAAAATACTTATCTAAGGTTATGAGAACACATTATTTTGCATTTTACATATAAAATGACAATTGCAGTTAATACAATTAGCTATTGTGTGTCGCTAAACCTAAAGTGAAGTTTACTTTTTATTTTTTAATCATCATTTATTTTGAGACTGGTTTGTATGCTCTGTCCCACCTTCACTTTACATTACGTTTTTCTTTCTTTTTGATATTTCATTGATAGATATTTGTTCAAATTCTATAAATAGTAACTATTTTCAAACACCATATATGTTTTATTCACAATAAACAAAATTATATTAATCATTCTGAATGGAAATTATCAGAAAAGCATGTTGTATGTATTTAGTAAATAAACTTTTCTATTCACAGGTCAGCTTACAATGATTGTCGGCCAAGTTGGCTGTGGGAAGTCCTCGCTATTATTGGCCACACTTGGTGAGATGCAGAAGATTTCTGGGGATGTGTACTGGAACAGGTGAATATTTTAGCTTTGGGAACCAGCTTGTGGGAACATTAAGTTCCCGTTCACCAACTGCATTCATTTCTAATAAATTATTGAGCACATTACCAGTTGTTCATGAGTAACAAGTCCAGTGAAAACCCTGATGTACGGGAATGAATTTTAGTTTCTTTAAATTAAATCTGGGAAGAGATTTACAAGTCTCTGTGTATTTCTGCAGAAATTAGTTAATCTCTATAATGTCTTAATTGACCCCCTTATGGTTAGAGATGTAACCACTTTATAGTAGTTGCAGTACTGTTTCCCTGTAAATTGCAAACAAAATGCCGATCTTGGGGCAACGAAAGACCACACCAACCCATACACTATGTGGACTTCTGACCATAACATCTCTATGAGTTTGTTGGACATCCCATTGCAAAACCATGGGCATTAATTTGGAGTTGCCCCTCCCTTTGCCACTCTTCTGGTAAGGCTTTCTACAAGAGAGTGTGTCTCGGGAATTTGTACCTATTCAGCCAAAAGAGCATTTGGGAGGTCAGGCACTGATGTTGGACTAGATGGTCTGGTTTGTCAAATTATGTCTTCATGGACCTCACTGTGCACTGGGGCAGGAAAGGACCTTTCCTAAACTGTTGCCAAAAAGTTGGATGCACCCAATGGTCTAAAATGTCTTTGTATCCTGTAGAATTCAGCTGACCCTACACTGGAACTAAGGAGCATATCCCATACCCTAAAAACAACTCCAGACCATTATCCCTCCTCCACCAAACTTTACAGTAGGTAATATGCATTCCGGTAGGTAGTGTTCTCTTGACACCTGCCACACCCAGATTCTTCCATCAGAATGTCAGATAATAAAGAATAATACATTATGCTAGAAAGCACATTTCCACTGCTCAAGAAATCAGAAGCAGGGTGCTTTACACCACTCCAGCTGAAGTTTGGTATTACACATGTTAATGTGAGGCTTGTGTACAGCTGCTTGGCCATGGAAACCCATTTCATGAAGTTCCTGATGCACAGTTCATGTGCTGAGTGATGCAACAGATGATAGGTGATTTTTACTCGCTATGAGCTTCAGTGACCCCGCTCTGTGAGTTTGCGTAGTGTACCACTTTGTGACTAGGCTTCTAGACGCTTACACATTAAAAAAAATAGTATTTACAGTTGACAGGGGCGGATCTAGTAGGGAATTTCACAAACTGACTTGTGGTAAAGGAGGCATCATATAAAATTGTCACATTTAAAGTTGCTGAGCTCTACAAAACGACCTATTGTACTGCCAATATTTGTCTATGGAGATTTCCTGGCTATTAGCTGGCTTACAAGTTGTGCGGTACGGCTATACCCGTATTACCCGTATTACAAGTCTCAGCAGTACGGCTTTACCGCTAGAGTTTTAGCCTATACCACAACGATCCATTCCGCTATCAAACGCAAAACAAAAATGTTTCACAAAACTCATAACAAAAATGTTACAAAGTACGCTAACACCCATAAACTACCTGTTAAACCCAAAACTGCCGACCCCCACATCGCTACTATTAAAATAAACCTATAAACCCCTAAACCACAGACACCCCCCCAAATTGCTACTACTAAAATAAACCTATTATCCCCTAAACCGCCGACCCCCCACATCGCCAACACTAAATACACCTATTAACCCCTAACACCGCTGAACTCCGCATCGTGACTACCTACATTTAACTATTAACCCCTAAACCTAACACCCCCTGCTTCATAACTTCTATTTTTGGCGAGGCTGAAGGCTCACACGGAAACAGGGGCATCAAGCTCCATACGGAGCTTGATAAATCGCCCCCTAGGAGCGAAATTTAAAAACCCATTTTATTGTTAAAAACGGTAATGTTCAAGAAGTATTCACTCAGATAAAGCAAAACAAAGCAATGCAATATTAAGAGTATTAAAGAGGGTGATTTGAAATATGGGGTCTCAACACATTTTTTGGAAGTCCACAACAAGAATCCAAATGAATTCAAAATAAAAGCAGTAGAGCAAATACCAGCATCTAAACCAGTGTTTCCCAACCGTGGTCCTCAAGTAGCCCCAACAGTCCTTGTTTTCATTATAGCTGAAATAGAGCACAGGTGAAATAATCAGCTTATGGGTGAGAGCAGGTTAGTTACCATGGATACTGATCAGCTGATTACTTCACCTGTGCACTGGTTCAACTATAATGAAAACCAGGCCTGTTGGGGGTACTTGAGGCCCGCAGTTGGGAAACACTGTTCTAAAGGACCGGATAGGTTAAATGAGTTTAGACTGAGAGAAACATTCTGGATCCATAAGTTAAATGCCTTAAAACCAAGAGGTTTATTGATCTAGCAGTTTTCCTTTAAGTATTTTTAATCATCTTTTATAACCTTGAACACTTCCCAGAATTTTAATTGCGTTCAATAATAGGCTTGATCTTTACGATATATATTAATATATAATACATATGTTCTGGGGTCTCATTTATGGTATTTATGATACTTAAAATATATAAAAAATTTACTATTTTTTACTGGTTAACGTGCAAGTCTCCAATAACCATTTTAATATACAGAATAGTGGTTTGTAGACAATTAAAACTTACCATGTTTCTATTTCCTACTTCCTAGAGCTGAAAATGATCTTTAACTGTGTATCTATAATCATGTACAGGCAGTCCCCAGGTTACGAACAAGACAGGTTCATTAGGTTTGTTCTTAAGTTGAATTTGTACGTAAGTTGGAACAGGCACTTTTTTTAGGTGAAACTCTAGCCAAACATTTGTTTCGTTTTGGATAGCATAGGCAAAAGTTTGTTTTGCTATCTGTGCCCCTGTTCAGAAAATTTCACATCTCTTTCTATCCTTGTGACAATTGGATTTTGAGTATTTTGGGTTATCCTGGAAAGAGGGATTGGCGATAAAGCTCTATTTTCTCCGTTTGTAAATATGAGATGTACTTAAGTCGGATGTCTGTAACCCGGTGACTGCCTGTATATACAATCTATTCAATATATATAATGTATTTAAATTGTTTTTACCATTTATTATTTTATTACTTTTTAATGCATACTCGTTTATGATATTATTATTCTTATAGGTCTCTGGTTTTTATTGTTGCATGCACTGTAGATGAAATATACACAATAGTATATAACTCTTTAATCAGTTCTTATTTGGGACGGAAAATACATAAAATACATAAAATACACACATTAGCATCCACTATAGCGCCTATTTAGCCAGTCCCACCCCTTTCTAAGGCATAGAAAGGACTCGTGGTGGAGGATGGCACCAGATTGCCATCTGACAAAGTAAAGAGAGTTTCACGAAACATGTAAGGGCGAAGCAACGCAGTATAGTGACGTCACATCCGGTTTTGTTGTCCAGGAGCACAGAGACCTATACCGGAGCTTTTTTTGTTTCCTGAACGGAATCGCCTTAATCTCCTTCCACAAGAGTGTACCTGCACCGGACCTCACAGAACTAAGTATACATATCTGTATAGTATACTTCAAAACAGTGTTTGGTTTGGAAACTTCGAACTAACTAACTTTTATGTAAACTAAAAAGCTTTGTGGAGTCTTGACTGGCTAATACAAGACACATTGCTTTGTTTTGCTTTATCTGAGTGAATACTTCCTGAACATTACCGTTTTTAACAATAAATTTTTTTTTTTAATTTCGCTCCTAGTGTTCTATCAGACTGGTTCTGTATTTAAAACACACCAACAGTATCCTTCTTTAACACAGAAGGGATATATATCCCATCAGAGCTTATTATATACCTCATACTTATGAGGGTATACCAGGTGAGCATAATCATTCTGACAATTTTGATACAAAGTGGGGATCATATTAAACTATGATATTTTCTTTTTGTTTTTAATGTTTTTCTATAACCCTCTGGCTAAGGTGATTACACCTAATACTTGAGAGCGCTGTCTAACATCTACACATCGCATAGACTTAAACTATAAATAAACCTAACATTACTATTTAAATAAAATATACAAAAAATAAAAAACCTAATTTACAAAATTAAAAAATCCTAACACTACTAAAAAAACTAAAAAAAACTAACAAAATTACGAAAAATAAACAAAATCTAAGTTTACAAAAAATTATAAACAAAATTATCCAAAATAAAAAAATTAAACCTTATCTAATACCCCTAAAAAAAACAAAAAAGCTACCCCAAAATAAAAAAAACTAATCTAACACTAAACTACCAATAGCCCTTTAAAGGGCCTTTTGTAGGGCATTGCCCTAAAGAAATCAGCTCATTTTGATTAAAAAATACAAATTACCCGCTAACAAAAAAATCCCACCCACCCAACCCCCCAAAATAAAAAAGACCTAACTAAAAAAAATCCTAAAATACCTATTGCCCCTAAAGGGTAATTTGTATGGGCATTGGCCTTAAAAGGGCGATCAGCTCTTTTGCTGCCCTATAAAAAATAAAAAAAAGCCCTCATCTAAAAAAAAAAAAACAACACCCCCCCCCCCCAAAAAAAAACGAACACTAACCCCAAAAAATTTACTAATTGTTCCTGAAGTCCGGACATTCATCTTCTTCCAGGCGGAGCAAAGTCTTCATCGAGGCGGATCCATCTTCATCTATCCCGGGGCCATCTTCTATCTTCTTCCCGAGGTGCGGAGCAATCTTCTGTGGCGCGGAGCGGTCTTCCGGCGGCTGCAGTTTTCGGGACATGGACGTCCTCTTCATGCGATCGTCCGCCGCACACTGAAGATTGAATGCAAGGTACCCCTTTTATATTGGGTTACCTTGCATTCCTATTGGCTGAAAACTTCAAATCAGCCAATAGGATAAGAGCTACTGAAATCCTATTGGCTGTTCAATTCGGGCAATAGGATTTCAGTAGCTCTCAGCCTATTGGCTGATTTTAAATTTTCAGCCAATATAAAAGGGGTACCTTGCATTCCATCTTCAGTGTGCGGCGGACGATCGCATGGAAAGGACTTCCACGCCGCTAAAGACTGCTCCGCGCCGGAAGACTGCTCCGCGCCTCAGAAGATCAATCCGCACCTCCGGGAAGAAGATAAAAGATGGTCCTGCGATGAATGAAGATGGATCCGCCTAGAGGAAGACTTTGCTCCACCTGGAAGAAGATGGATGTCCGGACTTCAGAAAGGGTGAGTACATTTTTTGGGGTTAGTGTTAGGTTTTATTTTTATTTTTTGGGGTGTTTTTTTATTGTTGAATAGGCAGCAAAAGAGCTGATCGACTTTTTAAGGGCAATGCCCGTACAAATGCCCCTTTAGGGGCAATGGGTAGCTTAGGATTTTTTTAGTCTTCTTTATTTGGGGGGTTGGATGGGTGAGGGGGTTGTATTGTTAGGGAGTAATTTGTATTTGTTAACCAAAACTAGCTGATTTCTATAGGACAATACCCTACAAAAGGCCCTTTTAAGGGCTATTTGTAGGTTAGTGTTAGATTAGGGTTTCTTTTTATTTTGGGATGGCTTTTTTGTTTTTATAGGGTTATTAGATTAGGTTTATTTTTTTTTATTTTGGATAATTTTGTTTATTATTTTTTGTAACCTTAGATTTTATTTATTTTTTTGTAATTTTAGACTTTGTTTCTTTTTGTAATGTTTGGGTTTTTCTCAGTAGTGTTAGGATTTTTTAATTTTGTAATTTAGGTTTTTTTATTTTTGGTATATATATATATATATATATATTTTTTTTTTTTTTTTTTTTAAATAGTTATGTTAGGTTTATTTAAAGTTTAAGCTTAGTTTTTTTTTTTTTTTCACAGGTAAATTTTTTTATTTTATTTTAAGGTAGTTATATTGTAACTTTAATTTAAAGTTAGCGGGTGTTAGATTTAGGGGTTAATAGTTTAATTTAGTTTGTCACAATGTGGGGGGCTGGCGGTTTAGGGGTTAATAGGTTTATTTAGGTAGTCTTGATGTGGGTGTTTGGCGGTTTAGGGGTTAATAGGTTTAGTTGAGTATTTGCGATGCAGGGAACGGCCAATTAGGGGTTAATAGTTTTATTTAGGTATTAGCGATGCGGGTGGGTGGCGGATTTGGGGTTAATAGGTTTATTGTAGTGTCGGCGATGCGGGTGGGCGGCGGTTGTATTAAACAACAAATACTTTTCACAGCTCAAACTCTTCAGAGAACTTTAGAAAAACTATCGGCTAGATTACGAGTTGTGCGTTAGGCTGAAAAAGCAGTTTTAACAGGTCCTAATGCTGCTTTTTCCCTACCGCTGCTATTACGAGTCTTGCATGTTTAGGGGCACCGCACACTTCTTTGGCCTTACCGCAAAACGACTTATGTTATGAAACTTCGTAAAGTCTTTTTTCTATGGGACTTCCATAGCGCTGATATTACAAGTCTGTCCTGGGAGGCCATAAAGTGAGCAGTACACCCTCTACCTCCAAGATCCCTAATGCATTTAAAAGTCAGTAGTTAAGAGTTTTATGGTACAACGCCGTAGCATAAAACTCATAACTAAAGTGCTAAAAAGTACACTAACACACATAAACTACCTATTAACCCCTAAACCAAGGCCCTCCCGCATCGCAAACGCTAAAATAAAAAAATTAACCCATAATCTGCCACTCCGGACATCGCCGCAACTATAATACACATATTAACCCCTAAACTGCCGCACTCCTGCCTCGCAAACACTAGTTAAATATTATTAACCCCTAATCTGCCATCCCTAACATCGCCGCCACCTACCTACATTTATTAACCCCTAATCTGCCGCCCCCAACGTCGCCGCCACTATACTAAATGTATTAACCCCTAAACCTAAGTCTAACCCTAACACCCCCTAACTTAAATATAATTACAATAAATCTAAATAAAAATTAATATTATTACCTAAATAATTCCTATTTAAAACTAAATACTTACCTATAAAATAAACCCTAAGCTAGCTACAATATAACTAATAGTTACATTGTATCTAGCTTAGGGTTTATTTTTATTTTACAGGCAAGTTTGTATTTATTTTAACTAGGTAGAATAGTTACTAAATAGTTATTAACTAGTTAATAACTACCTAGCTAAAATAAATACAAACTTACCTGTAAAATAAAACCTAACCTAAGATACAATAACACCTAACCTAACTCTACAATTAAATAAATTAACTAAATTAAAAACAATTAAATAAATTAGCTAAAGTACGAAAAACAAACAAACACTAAATTACAGAAAATAATAAACAAATTACAAGATATTTAAACTAATTACACCTAATCTAATAGCCCAATCAAAATAAAAAAGCCCCCCCAAAATAAAAAAAAAACCCTAGCCTAAACTAAACTATCAATAGCCCTTAAAAGGGCCTTTTACGGGGCATTGCCCCAAAGAAATCAGCTCTTTTACCTGTAAAAAAAAAATACAAACAACCCCCCCAACAGTAAAACCCACCACCCACACCACCAACCCCCCAAATAAAATACTAAATAAAAAAACCTAAGCTCCCCATTGCCCTGAAAAGGGCATTTGGATGGGCATTGCCCTTAAAAGGGCAGTTAGCTCTTTTGCGGCCCAAACCCTAATCTAAAAAATAAAAACCACCCAATACACCCTTAAAAAACCCTAACACTAACCCCCTGAAGATCGACTTACTGTTCTGAAGACTGGACATCCATCCTCAAGTAAGTGGCAGAAGTCTTCATCCAACCGGGCTGAAGTCCTCAACGAAGCCAGGAGAAGTGTTCATCCAAGCCGAGCGAAGTGGTCCTCCAGACAGGCAGAAGTCTTCATCCAGACGGCATCTTCTATCTTCATCCATCCGATGCGGAGCGGGTCCATCTTCAAGACATCCGACGTGGAGCATCCTCTTCAAATGAAGTCTTCTTACTGAATGACGGCTCCTTTAAGTGACGTCATCCAAGATGGCGTCCCTTAGATTCCGATTGGCTGATAGAATTCTATCAGCCAATCGGAATTAAGGTAGAAAAAATCCTAGTTTAAACCTATTGGCTTATCCAATCAGTCAATAGGATTGAGCTTGCATTCTATTGGCTGTTCCAATCAGCTAATTGAATGCGAGCTCAATCCTATTGGCTGATTGGATCAGCCAATAGGATTGAACTTCAATCCTATTGGCTGATTGCATCAGCCAATAGGATTTTTTTACCTTAATTCCGATTGGCTGATAGAATTCTATCAGCCAATCGGAATCTAAGGGACGCCATCTTGGATGACGTCACTTAAAGGAACCGTCATTCAGTAAGAAGACTTCGTTTGAAGAGGATGCTCCGTGTCGGATGTCTTGAAGATGGACCCGCTCCGCGTCGGATGGATGAAGATAGAAGATGCCGTCTGGATGAAAACTTCTGCCTGTCTGGAGGACCACTTCGCCCGGCTTGGATGAAGACTTCTCCCGGCTTTGTTGAGGACTTCGCCCGGGTGGATGAAGACTTCTGCCGCTTCCTTGAGGATGGATGTCCGGTCTTCAGAACAGTAAGTCAATATTCAGGGGGATAGTGTTAGGTTTTTTCAAGGGTGTATTGGGTGGGTTTTATTTTTTAGATTAGGGTTTGGGCCGCAAAAGAGCTAACTGCCCTTTTAAGGGCAATGCCCATCCAAATGCCCTTTTCAGAGCAATGGGGAGCTTAGGTTTTTTTTATTTAGTATTTTATTTGGGGGGTTGGTTGTGTGGGTGGTGGGTTTTTTGTATTTTTTTTACAGGTAAAAGAGCTGATTACGTTAGGGCAATTCCCTGCAAAAGGCCCTTTTAAGGGCTATTGATAGTTTAGTTTAGGCTAGGGTTTTTTTTTTGGGGGGGGGGCTTTTATTTTTTTTATAGGGCTATTAGATTAGGTGTAATTAGTTTAAATATCTTGTAATTTGTTTATTATTTTCTGTAATTTAGTGTTTGTTTGTTTTTTTGTACTTTAGCTAATTTAATTTATTTAATTGTTGTTAATTTAGTTAATTTATTTAATTATAGTGTAGTGTTAGGTGTTATTGTAACTTAGGTTAGGTTTTATTTTACAGGTAAATTTGTATTTATTTTAGCTAGGTAGTTATTAAATAGTTATTCTACCTAGTTAAAATAAATACAAACTTGCCTGTAAAATAAAAATAAACCCTAAGATAGATACAATGTAACTATTAGTAATAGTGTAGCTAGATTAGGGTTTATTTTATAGGTAAGTATTTAGTTTTAAATAGGAATTATTTAGGTAATTATATTAGTTTTTATTTAGAATTATTGTAATTATATTTAAGTTAGGGGGTGTTAGGGTAAGGCTTAGACTTAGGTTTAGGGGTTAATACATTTAGTATAGTGGCGGCGACTTTGGGGGCGGCAGATTAGGGGTTAATAAATGTAGGTAGGTGGCGGCGATGTTAGGGACGGCAGATTAGAGGTTAATAATATTTAACTAATGTTTGCGAGGCGGGAGTGCGGCGGTTTAGGGATTAATATGTGTATTATAGTGGCGGCGACGTTGGGGGCGGCAGATTAGGGGTTAATAAATGTAGTTAGGTTGCAGCGACATTGGGGGAGGGAGATTAGGGGTTAATAAATATAATGTAGGTGTCGGCGATGTTGGGGGCAGCAGATTAGGAGTTCATAAGTATAATATAGGTGGCGGCGGTGTCCGGAGTGGCAGATTAGGGGTTAATAAGTATAATGCAGGTGTCGGCGATGTCGGGGGCGGCAGATTAGGGGTTAATAAGTGTAAGATTAGGGGTGTTTAGACTCAGGGTTCATGTTAGGGTGTTAGGTGTAAACATAAAATGTGTTTCCCCATAGGAATCAATGGGGCTGCGTTACTGAGTTTTACGCTGCTTTTTGGCAGGTGTTAGACTTTTTCTCAGCCGGCTCTCCCCGTTGATTCCTATGGGGAAATCGTGCACGAGCACGTACGACCAGCTCACCACTGACTTAAGCAGCACTGGTATTGAAGTGCGGCAAGGGTCACAACTTTGCTCTACGCTCACTTCTTGCCTTTTAACGCCGGATTTGTAAAAACCTGTAATACCAGCGCTGCAGGTAAGTGAGCGGTGACACAAAACTGGTCGTTAGCACCGCATAGCCTCTAACGCAAAACTCGTAATCTGGCCGAATTTTTGTTGTGGATTAGAATATTTTCAAATGTGAATATCTCCATTATAAAAAAAATATTTATTAACTCTTTTAACAGATTAAAAAAAGTCATTAAAGGTGCATAAATCAAAGTAAACATACAAAGAAACAGATTGTGTTAAAAAATTAACAAACAGCTTATAAAGTCTCAATGTAACTACTACCATCAGGAAGATGTGAGAACTGATATGGCATTCTGCCTCTTCTGAGCATGGGCAAAACACACTTCCTGTTTCTCTAGCATTCGCTCTAAAACTCTAGAATTTGTATTAAGTATAACCCACTGCTTGGTGTTTTTTTAATACAACAATGAAACAGGCTGTTTTATATCTCTTTAAGTACAACAATTGGAGAATACAATGGAGAGATTTATAACCAGAGTATTCTCTATAATTCTAAAGTTGCTAAATGATTTGTGAGCACAATTGATTTTAATCATGTTATGTCCTGAAAACAAAACACATAGCTAATGGATGAGAAATACATGCACATATTTTCCATATCTAGGTTTTATATGAGAGAACAGCTGATTATAAAGCAATCATAGTAAATCCGTCTTTGTTCTTTACACACTGATGATTTTGCATGGTATATTGCATTTGATACCACATCTGTACATAGGAAATAAAGGATTATTCTTTTGATAGAACACAATGTTCTTTTATGCATATGTTTGTCGCAAGCAGTACCTGTTTGCTTATCGTGTCTAGACATTTTTGGAGGTGTGTAGGCTGAAACCATTATAGAGAAACTAATGACCTATCTAAAAGGACAAATGCTTTCTGTTTCTATTTAGCGAATAAGCAAAGGGTATTTAACAGAGTGAACAGATGTTGTTGTTTTAAATTGTATTGCACATAAAAAAGCTCTAAATGTGTCATCTCCAAGTATAATCTCCTTGTTCCAGGTACAAATTAGTGGCTAATATGTTTATTCAGTAACAAAGTGCCCTCATTTATTGTAAACTATTTTTGTGGTTTTTTATCCAGCAGTGTACCTGATAGTGAGACGGGGGAGGATGTGAGGTGAGTTCAGACTAATTTATCACTTGCAAACTCATTTAAGCTCATGTATGCATTGCACACTTTATTACATACCTAATTCCCATAAAGAAACCTTACGGAGACAGTAAAGTCAAAATGTATCTTTTATGGTCTAAATAGAACGCGCAATTTTAAAGAATGTTACAATTTACTTCTACTTTCAAATTGGTATCCTTGGTTTATGAGTAAACCTAATTGGCCTCATAGAATCTCATGAGTCTCTCTCTCTCTCTCTCTCTCTCTCTCTCTCTCTCTATCTCCACTCTCTCTCCACTCTCTCTCCTCTCTCTCTCCATCTCCTCTCTCTCTCCACTCTCTCTCCACTCTCTCTCCACTCTCTCTATCTCCTCTCTCTCTCTATCTCCTCTCTCTCTCCACTCTCTCTCTCTCTCTCCACTCTCTCTCTCTATCTCCTCTCTCTCCACTCTCTCTCCTCTCTCTCTCCATCTCCTCTCTCTCTCCACTCTCTCTATCTCCTCTCTCTCTCTATCTCCTCTCTCTCTCTATCTCCTCTCTCTCTCCACTCTCTCTCTCTCTCTCCACTCTCTCTCTCTATCTCCTCTCTCTCTCTCTCTCTCTCTATCTCCTCTCTCTATCTCCTCTCTCTCTCTCTCTCTCCTCTCTCTCTATCTCCTCTCTCTCTATCTCTCTCTCTCTCTCTCTCTCTCCTCTCTCTCTATCTCCTCTCTCTCTCTCTCTCTCTCTCTCTCTCCTGACTCAACGCCCAGGTCAAACCGTTTAACCTAGGAACGTATAATTTGGAAGGTACTTTGTTTTTATGGATGTAGGCGCCCACTATGAAAGGATTTTTGGAAATTATGTCCCTAAGGGGTTGAAAAAGGAGGGTGAACTTTTTATGAGGATACCTATATATCAAAAACCGACGATGTTACAGACGTGAAAATTGGTATTTAGATTCTACTTGAAAAATAAAGAAATGTGTGTTACCATTTCCCCAAAATTCACTTAAGGGGGTCAAAAGAGGGGGGCTGATTTATGAGGATACCTATATCTCAAAAACCGACGATGTTACAGACGTAAAATTTGGTATTTAGATTACGAGAAACAGAGAATTAACGAAAACTCAAGAAATTCATGTCAGCGAGTGTGCAACTCGAAAGGCACACACCTGAGGGCACATGTTGTTGCGAGTGGTCGGGTTTTTCGCTATTTTTTAAAAATCACAAAATCCATGCGAGCGAAATCGTGGGCAACTGCTAGCGTTATATAAATTTGCAAACACTACTGCCGAGTGCTAGATACACATGCACGGTCCTGAGCTGGTATAAGCCCACCTATGTTTTCTCTTCAGCACCAAGAGAATGTAAAGTTAAAGGGACACTGAACCCCAAATTTTTCTTTTGTAATTCAGATATAGCATGCAATTTTAAGCAATTTTCTAATTTACTCCTATTATCAATTTTTCTTCTTTCTCTTGCTAGCTTTATTTGAAAAAGAAGGCATCAGAGCTTTTTTTGGTTTCAGTACTCTGGACAGCACTTTTTTATTGGTGGATGAATTTATCCACCATTCAGCAAGGACAACCCAGGTTGTTCACCAAAAATGGGCCGGCATCTAAACTTAAATTCTTGCATTTCAAATAAAGATACCAAGAGAATGAAGAAAATTTGATTATAGGAGTAAATTAGAAAGTTGCTTAAAATTCCATGCTCAATCTGAATCACGAAAGAAATTTTTTGGGTACAGTGTCCCTTTAATAATAGAAGTCAATTGAAAAGTCTCTTAAAATTGACTGCTTTAACTGAACCATAAAAGTTTTATTTTTACTTTAATGTTCCTTTAAAATAAGTTTTTCTTGATGCATGTAAAATATTGTCAAATATGTTATTTTAAATGTACATGTGTTGGGAAAATGTTAAAGGGACAGCCTAGTTAAAATTAAACTCATGATTCAAATAGGGCATGCAATTTTTATCAAATTTGCTTTGTTCTCTTGGTATTCTCTGTTGAAAGCTAAACCTATGTATGCTTATATGCTAATTTATATGCCCTTGAAGGCCACCTCTTGTATCAGTGCATTTTGACAGTTTTTTACTGCTAGACAGAGCTAGTTCATGTGTGCGATATAGATAACATTGTGTTTACTCCCGTACGTGGAGTTACTTATGAGAGGGTACTGATTGGCTAAAATCAAGTCCGTCAAAATAACTGGGGGCAGTCTGCAGAGGCTTAGATACAAGGTAATCACAGAGGTAAATGTATATTAATATAACTGAGATAAGGGGCAGTCTGCAGAGGCTTAGATACAAGGTAATCACAGAGGTAAAAAGTGCATTAATATAAATGAGATAAGGGGCAGTCTGCAGAGGCTTAGATACAGGGTAATTACAGAGGTAAAAAATATATTAATATAACTGAGATAAGGGGCAGTCTGCAGAGGCTTAGATACAAGGTAATCACAGAGGTAAAAGTGCTGTTAATATAAATGAGATAAGGGGGCAGTCTGCCGATGCTTAGATACAAGATAATCACAGAGGTAAAAAGTATATTTATATAAATATGTTGGTTATACAAAACTGGGGAAAGGATAATAAAGGGATTATCTATATTTTTAAACAATACAAATTCTGGAGTAAACTGTGAGATCTAGATTAGAAGTACAAAAATGCAAGCAGTATTGAGCGCTTTTACCATAAAATTCAAACCAACTGAATATCAAAGGTTAAAGGGACACTGAACCCAAATTTTTTCTTTCATGATTCAGATAGAGCATGTAATTGTAAGCAACTTTCTAATTTACTTCTATTATCATTTTTTCTTCATTCTCTTGCAATCTTTATTTGAAAAGAATGCATCTCAGCTAAGGAGCCAGCAAATTGTGGGTTCAGAACCAAGGACAGCACTTGTTTAAAGGTGCTGTCCAATCAGCAAGGACAACCCAGGTTGTTCACCTAAAATGGGCCGGCATCTAAACTTACATTCTTGCTTTTCAAATAAACATACCAAGAAAATGAAGACAATTTGATAATAGGAGTAAATTAGAAAGTTGCTTAAAATCGTATGCTCTATCTGAATCACAAAATAATTTTTTTGGCTACAGTGTCCCTTTAACCATTTTTGCTACTGAATGTATATAGTAAAATTCTTCAAATCAAATCTGACATATACTGCAGTGAATTTCAAATTTACCCTCATGTCTGTGTTAACTAATATTCAGCATACGATATAACGCAAACCTTTTCAAACCGTGTATTTTCACTTGTTGAACTAATTCTTTGTGGCGCACAAAACCTGACACTGTTTTTAAAACGCACTACTCTGATTAGAAGGAAAGAAAAACATATCAAGTTGCTATGACTTCAATATGAAACATGATATTTGGGATATGAATAAACCTGTACTTTGTTTTCAAGCTTGCAAAGGTGGGTTCTTGTACCTCCATAAAACTGTGTTAGTGGTTCTTGTCAGCCAATGACAATGTGCACAAACATGCATTTCCTTTTAATGACCTTCTTGTTATATTTATTTATAATGCACCAACAGATTGGGGCTTATCTATCAAGCTCCGTACGGGGCTTAAGGGCCCATGTTTCCGGCGAGCCTGCAGGCTCGCCAGAAACACCAGTTATTAAGCAGCAGTCTAAAGACCACTGCGTCATAACCCTGTCTGCCTGCTCTGATGTGGCGGACAGGAATCGCCGGAATTCAAACCGATTGAGTACAATTGGGTTGATTGACACCCCCTGCTGGCGGCCGATTGGCCGCGAGTCTGCAGGGGGCGGCGTTGCACCAGCAGCTCACAAGAGCTGCTGGTGCAATACTGAATATGGAGAGCGTATTCCTCTCCGCATTCAGTGATGTCTGTCGGACCTGATCCGCATTGTCCGACAGACATATGATAAATAGGCCTTGGAGAGTGTATTGCTCTCCGCATTCAGCGATGTCTGTCGGACCTGATCCACACTGTCGGATCAGGTCCGACAGACATATGATAAATAGGCCTCAGTGTGTAGAGCTAAACAAAATGAACTATTAAATATGGAGAGTAGGCTGGAAGAGAATGATTACAGAGCCCTGTTCACAAGAGAATTTATAAAGACAATGGTAGTTAGAGACCAATTTAAACAGTCTTGGCATTATTGTTTTATGTTTTTTTATGTTCAGTTACTTTTACACATAAAGATAAAAGCAGCAATAGCAGCAACTAAGTAATAATGTAGTTTATGCTGAAATGATCATAAAATAATGTTTTTAATAAGATAGAGAGTATTTTGAGTTATAACAAGATCTGGGGCGCGATCCGATATACGGCGTAGTTTTCGGCACAAACGAGGTAACTCGCGCCACCCATAGTTTCACCTCGCACATCGGGGTATCCAATAGACCCCGCCGGCAGTTTCTAAAGTGCCGTAAGTCGGACAAACCAGCGATGTCCAGAAATAAGCGTAAGTCGCCAGTGACTTACGGCACTTTAGAAACTGCCTGCGCCTAAAAAAACGTACTAAACTTTTAAATATCCCGTAACTGTCTAACACGCCTCCCAAACATCATCCTGACACGAATATCCCTCTATCTGCAATCCCCCCCTCTCACTCCTAATAATAAATGTATTAACCCCTAAACCGCCGCTCCCGGACCCCGCTGCACTAAATAAAGTGTTTAACCCCTAAACCACCGCTCCCGGACCCCACCGCCACCTACATTATATGTATTACCCCCTAATCTGATCCCCCTACACCGCCGCCACCTACATTATATGTATTACCCCCTAATCTGATCCCCCTGCACCGCCGCCACCTACATTATATGTATTACCCCCCTAATCTGATCTCCCTACACCGCTGCCACCTATATTAAATATATTACCCCCTAATCTGATCCCCCTACACCGCCGCCACCTATATTAAATATATTACCTCCTAAACCTAAGTCTAACCCTAACACCCCCTAACTTAATTATTATTTAAATAAATCTAAATAATATTAATATTATTAACTAAATTATTCCTATTTAAAACTAAATACTTACCTATAAAATAAACCCTAAGATAGCTACAATATAATTAATAATTACATTGTAGCTATTTTAGGGTTTATATTTATTTTACAGGTAACTTTGTATTTATTTTAACTAGGTACAATAGCTATTAAATAGTTAATAACTATTTAATAGCTACCTAGTTAAAATAATTACAAAATTACCTGTAAAATAAATCCTAACCTAAGTTACAAATAAACCTAACACTACACTATCAATAAATTAATTAAATAAACTACAATTATCTAATCTAAAATACAATTAAAGGGACAGTCAAGTCCAAAAAAACTTTCATGTTTTAAATAGGGCATGCAATTTTAAACAACTTCCCAATTTACTTTTATCACCAATTTTGCTTTGTTCTCTTGGTATTCTTAGTTGAAAGCTAAAACTAGGAGGTTCATATGCTAATTTCTTAGACCTTGAAGACTGCCTCTAATCTGAATACATTTTGACCACTAGAGGGCATTAGTTCACATGTTTCATATAGATAACATTGAGCTCATGCACGTAAAGTGACCTAGAACTGAGCACTGATTGGCTAAACTGCATGTCTGTCAAAAGAACTGAAATAAGGGGGCAGTCAGCAGAAGCTTAGATACAAGATAATTACAGAGGTAAAACGTGTATTATTATAACTGTGTTGGTTATGCAAAACTGGGGTATGGGTAATAAAGGGATTATCTTTCTTTTTAAACAACAAAAATTCTGGTGTTGACTGTCCCTTTAAATAAACTAAACTATATTACAAAAAAAAAATAAACAAACACTAAATTACAAAAAATAAAAAAATATTACAACAATTTTAAGCTAATTACACCTAATCTAAGCCCCCTAATAAAATAAAAAAGCCCCCCAAAATAATAAAATTTCCCTACCCTAAACTAAATTACAAAAGTAATCAGCTCTATTACCAGCCCTTAAAAGGGCCTTTTGCGGGGCATTGCCCCAAAGTAATCAGCTCTTTTACCTGTAAAAGAAAGAACAATCCCCCCATTACAACCCACCACCCACACACCCCTACTCTAAAACCCACCCGATCCCCCCTTAAAAAAAACCTAAGTCTAACCCCCAAGTGGTCCTTACCTGTCCTGAAGACTGGCGGAGAAGGTCCTGTTCCAGGCGGTGAAGTCTTCTTCCAAGCGGCGACCTCTTGTTCTTCCAGGAACCAGTAGCTATTATTCTTTTGGCTATTCAAATCAGCCAATAGAATTACAGTAGCTCTCATCTGATTGGCTGATTTGAATTTGAAGGCTCAAATCAGCCAATAGGAATTTAAGGGACGCCATTTTTAATCGCGTACCTTGAATTCCTATTCAGTGTACGGCGGAGATCGTATGAAGAGGATCCTCCACACTCCATGGTTCCGCGGTCTTCAGTTCCAGCGTCGTCAATCTTCAGTTCCAGCATGGCCGGTCTTCAGTTCCAGAGTCGACAGTCTTCAACTCCTCCGCTCCGCGCTGGCTGGTTCCTGGAAGAAGAAGAAGTTGCCGCTTGGAAGAAGACTTCCCCGCCTGGAACAGGACCTTCTCCGCCGGTCTTCAGGACAGGTAAGGACCACTTGGGGTTAGGCTTAGGTTTTTTTTAAGGGGGGATCGGGTGGGTTTTAGAGTAGGGGTGTGTGGGTGGTGGGTTGTAATGGGGGGGGGTTTGTTCTTTCTTTTACAGGTAAAAGAGCTGATTACTTTGGGGCAATGCCCCGCAAAAGGCCCTTTTAAGGGCTGGTAATAGAGCTGATTACTTTTGTAATTTAGTTTAGGGTAGGGAAATATTATTATTTTGGGGGGCTTTTTTATTTTATTAGGGGGCTAAGATTAGGTGTAATTAGCTTAAAATTGTTGTAATATTTTTTTATTTTTTGTAATTTAGTGTTTGTTTGTTTTTGTAATATAGTTTAGTTTATTTAATTGAATTTTAGTTTAGATAATTGTAGTTTATTTAATTAATTTATTGATAGTGTAGTGTTAGGTGGATTTGTAACTTAGGTTAGGGTTTATTTTACAGGTAATTTTGTCATTATTTTAACTAGGTAGCTATTAAATAGTTAGTAACTATTTAATAGCTATTGTACCTAGTTAAAATAAATACAAAGTTACCTGTAAAATAAATATAAACCCTAAAATAGCTGCAATGTAATTATTAATTATATTGTAGCTATCTTAGGGTTTATTTTATAGGTAAGTATTTAGTTTTAAATAGGAATAATTTAGTTAATAATATTAATATTATTTAGATTTATTTATTTTAAGTTAGGGGGTGTTAGGGTTAGATTTAGGTTTAGGGGGTAATATATTTAATATAGGTGGTGGCGGTGTAGGGGGATCAGATTAGGGGTTAATATATTTAATATAGATGGCGGCGGTGTAGGGGGATCAGATTAGGGGGTAAGACATATAATGTAGGTGGCGGCAGTGTAGGGGGGTTAGATTAGGGGTTAATATATTTAATATAGGTGGCGGCGGTGTAGGGGATCAGATTAGGGGGTTAATATATTTAATATTGGTGGCGGCGGTGTAGGGGGATCAGATTAGGGGGTAAGACATATAATGTAGGTGGCGGCGGTGTAGGGGGGTCAGATTAGGGGGTAATACATTTAATGTAGGTGGCGGCGGGGTCCGGGTGCGACGGTTTAGGGGTTAAACACTTTATTAGGTATTGCGGTGGGGGATTGCGGTTGACAGGTAGATAGACATTGAGCATGCGTTACGTGTTAGGTTTTATTTCTCTTGTAAGCTGTATCCAGTCCACGGATTCATCCATTACTTGTGGGATATTCTCCTTCCCAACAGGAAGCTGCAAGAGGATCACCCACAGCAGAGCTGTCTATATAGCTCCTCCCCTAACTGCCACCCCCAGTCATTCTCTTGCAGCTCTCGACAAGGGAAGTAGCTAGAGAGATGTGGTGAATTAATGTAGTTTATCTTCAATCAAAAGTTTATTATTTTCAAATGGTATCGGAGTTGTACTATTTTGGCTTCAGGCAGAAAGGTGAAGAAGAGTCTGCCTGAAGTTTTTTGATGATCTTAGCAGTTTGTAACTAAGGTCCACTGCTGTTCTCACACATAACTGAAGAGATGGGTAACTTCAGCTGGGGGAATAGCGTGCAGGGTTTCCTGCTCTGAGGTATGTGCAGTTTTAAATTTTTCTAGAGAGATGATAAGCTAGAAAATGCTGACAGTACCTGATTTATTTAAGGTAAGCCTGATTACAGTGATTTAATAACGACTGGTATCATGCTTGCTGTAGAGGGTAATATTTTTGTTATTTACTCTCATTACTTAATAGATATAACGTTTGCTTGATGTATATAAACGTTTACTACAAATGGTGATAAAACTTTATTCTGGGGCCCAGTTTTTCCACATGGCTGACTAGATTTTGCCTAGGGATAGTTTTTTTAAGGCCCTCTCACTGCGAGTACATGTTGGGAGAGGCCTATTTTTGCGCCTTAATTGCGCAGTAGTTTTTGCAGCTTGAGACATCCAGCTTCCCTGAAGGAGTCCCCTGACATATAGGACCCCTCTACAGGGTTTTTGTGCCTTCCAAAGTCGTTGTATGGGCAGGTAGGAGCCACAGTAGAGCTGTGGCAGTTGGTTGTGACTGTTTAAAAACGGCTATATCGTTTTTTTGATCCGGTTTTGAAACTAAGGGGTTAATCATCCATTTGTAAGTGGGTGCAATGCTATTTCAGTCTATTATACACACTGTAAAAAAATCGTAGAATTTACTACTTTTTTCACTGTTTTGCAGTTTATGTGATTGTTTTTTTCTTTTAAAGGCACAGTACCTTTTTATTTTTTGCTTGTTCACAGTTATTAAAGTGTTTTCTAAGCTTGCTGGTCTCATTACTAGTCTACATGTCTGACATAGAGGAAACTCATTGTTCATTATGTTTAGAAGCCATTGTGGAACCCCCTCTTAGAATGTGTACCAAATGCACTGATTTTACTATAGTTTACAAAGACCATATTCTGGCTTTAAAAAATTTCTCACCAGAAGAAATTGACAAGGAGGAAGTTATGCCGTCTAACTCTCCCCACGTGTCAGAACCTATAACTCCCGCTCAGGGGACGCCAAGTACATCTAGCGTGCCCATTGCATATACCTTACAAGATATGGCGGCAGTTATGAATCATACCCTTACAGAGGTATTATCTAAACTGCCAGGATTGCAAGGAAAGCGAGACAGCTCTGGGACTAGAATAAATACAGAGCTCTCTGACGCTTTAGTGGCTATGTCTGATACACCCTCACAATGTACTGAAGCTGAAGCAGGGGAGCTTCAATCTGTGGGTGATTTTTCTGATTCAGGGAAGATACTTCAACCTGATTCTGATTTGTCTACATTTAAATGTAAGCTTGAACACCTCCGCATATTGCTCAGGGAGGTCTTAGCAACTCTGGACGACTGTGACGCTATTGTAGTCCCAGAGAAATTATGTAGATTGGATAAATACTATGCAGTACCTACTTACACTGATGTTTTTCCAATCCCTAAGAGGTTTTCTGAAATTATTACTAAGGAATGGGATAGACCAGGTGTACCGTTCTCGCCCCCTCCTGTTTTTAAAAAGATGTTTCCTATAGACGCCGCTACACGGGACTTGTGGCAGGCGGTCCCTAAGGTGGAGGGAGCGGTTTCTACTCTAGCTAAGTGTACCACTATCTCTGTCGAGGACAGTTGTGCTTTTCTAGATCCAATGGATAAAAAATTAGAGGGTTACCTTAATAAAATTTTTATTCAACAAGGTTTTATTCTCCAGCCTCTTGCATACATTGCCCCAGTCACTGCTGCTGCGGCTTTCTGGTTTGAGTCTCTAGAGGAGGCTCTACAGGTTGAAACCCCATTGGAAGATATTATTGACAAGCTTAAGGCCCTTAAGCTAGCCAATTCATTTGTTTCTGACGCCGTTGTTCATTTAACCAAGCTAACGGCTAAAAATTCAGGTTTTGCTATTCAGGCGCGTAGGGCGCTACGGCTTAAATCCTGGTCAGCTGACGTGACTTCAAAGTCTAAACTTCTCAACATTCCCTTCAAAGGACAGACCCTATTCGGGCCTGGACTGAAGGAGATCATTTCTGACATCACTGGAGGAAAAGGTCACGCCCTTCCTCAAGACAGGTCCAACAAATTAAGGACCAAACAGTCTAGTTTTCGGCCCTTTCGAAACTTCAATCCTCTAACACAAAACAAGAGGGAACTTTTGCCCAGTCTAAGCCTGTCTGGAGACCTAACCAGGCTTGAAACAAGGGGAAACAGGCCAAAAAGCCTGCTGCTGCCTCTAAGACAGCATGAAGGAGCAGCCCCCGATCCGGAAATGGATCTAGTAGGGGGCAGACTCTCTCTCTTCGCCCAGGCTTAGGCAAGAGATGTCCAGGATCCCTGGGCATTGGAAATTGTGTCCAAGGGTTATCTTCTGGAATTCAAAACCTCTCCTCCAAAAGGGAGATTTCATCTCTCACTTTTATCTGCAAACCAGATAAAGAGAGAGGCATTCTTACATTGTGTTCAAGACCTCCTAATTATGGGAGTGATCCACCCAGTTCCGCAGGAGGAACAGGGGCAGGGCTTCTATTCAAATCTGTTTGTTGTTCCCAAGAAAGAGGGAACATTCAGACCAATCTTAGATCTCAAGATCTTAAACAAATTTCTCAGAGTCCGATCCTTCAAGATGGAGACTATTCGAACCATCCTTCCTATGATGATGAGTTTGTGGCTCTTCCCTTTGGGTTGGCCACGACACCAAGAATCTTTACAAAGGTTCTAGGGTCCCTCCTAGTGGTCCTAAGGCCGCAGGGTATAGCAGTAGCCCCTTACTTAGACGACATTCTGATACAGGCGTCGACTTTTCAAATCGCCAGGTCCCATACGGACATTGTTCTGGCATTTCTGAGGTCCCATGGGTGGAAGGTGAACGAAGAAAAGAGTTCTCTATCACCTCTAACAAAAGTTTCATTCCTAGGGACTCTGATAGATTTGGTAGAAATGAAGATTTACCTAACGAAGGCCAGATTGTCAAAACTTCTAGACTCTTGCCGTGTTCTTTATTCCACTTCTCGTCCTTCAGTGGCTCAGTGTATGGAAGTAATCGGTTTAATGGTAGCGGCAATGGACATAGTACAGTTTGCCCGCCTACATCTCAGACCGCTGAAACTTTGCATGCTCAGTCAGTGGAATGGGGATTACACAGATTTGTCCCCTTTAATAAATCTGGATCAAGAAACCAGGGATTCTCTTCTCTGGTGGCTATGTCAGGTCCATCTGTCCAAGGGGATGAGCTTCCGCAGGCTAGATTGGACTATAGTAACGACAGATGCCAGCCTTCTGAGCTGGGGTGCAGTCTGGAACTCCCTGAAGGCTCAGGGCTCATGGACTCAGGAGGAGGCACTCCTTCCGATAAACATTCTGGAACTAAGAGCGATATTCAATGCTCTTCAGGCTTGGCCTCAGCTAGCTGCGGTCAGGTTCATCAGATTTCAGTCGGACAACATCACGACTGTAGCCTATATCAACCATCAGGGGGGAACAAGGAGCCCCCTGGCAATGTTGGAGGTTTCAAAGATAATTCTATGGGCAGAGGTTCACTCTTGCCATCTCTCAGCTATCCATATCCCAGGAGTAGAGAACTGGGAGGCGGATTTTCTAAGTTGGCAGACTTTTCATCCGGGGGAGTGGGAGCTCCATCCGGAGCTATTTGCCCAGCTGATTCAACTATGGGGCAAACCAGAACTGGATCTCATGGCGTCTGGTCAGAATGCCAAACTTCCTTGTTACGGGTCCAGGTCAAGGGATCCCCAGGCAGCGCTGATAGATGCTCTAGCAGCGCCCTGGTCCTTCAGCCTGGCTTATGTGTTTACACCATTTCCTCTGCTCCCTTGTCTGATTGCCAAGATCAAGCAGGAGAGAGCTTCAGTGATTTTGATAGCTCCTGCGTGGCCACGCAGGACTTGGTATGCAGATCTGGTGGACATGTCATCCTTTCCACCATGGACTCTGCTGCTGAGGCAGGACCTTCTACTTCAAGGTCCCTTCAAACATCCAAATCTAATTTCTCTGCATCTGACTGCTTGGAGATTGAACGCTTGATTTTATCAAAGCGTGGTTTTTCCGAGTCGGTCATTGATACCTTAATTCAGGCTCGAAAGCCTGTCACCAGGAAAATCTATCATAAGATATGGTGTAAATATCTTCATTGGTGTGAATCCAAGGGTTACTCATGGAGTAAGGTTAGGATTCCTAGGATATTATCCTTTCTCCAAGAAGGATTGGAGAAGAGATTGTCAGCTAGTTCCTTGAAGGGACAGATTTCTGCTCTGTCTATTCTTTAGCACAAACGTCTGGCTGAGGTTTCAGACGTTCAGGCGTTTTGTCAGGCTTTAGTTAGAATCAAGCCTGTGTTTAAACTAGGGTTGCACCGATACCATTTTTTTAAGACCGAGAACAAGTACTGATACTTGTTTTCAAATAGTCTCCAATTCCAATTACTGATTTTAATGTCATGTGACAGTTAACCAAGCACAATACAGACTAATTATTTAAGATTCCTTCTTTATAATTATGAAGGACTGTAACTTAAAAGACATTATGAAATAATAAAACAGTTTTATTTGTCATAAAGTTCACAGAACATGTTTATAAATAAAAATATTACAATAAAATATATTAATAATAACAACAAATAACAAATATAAAATCACAACCAACCAAAAGTGCAATACAGTAAAAAATAGAACAGTGCACTGTTTAATCATGGGGAACAACACTATAGGCTAAATTACATTTGACTGGTAAGCTTTACCAATGCTCTCATTACACGTCCTACTCCATTAAAGTCTATGGAGTTGGAAATGTGAACAAAGCATTGATAAAGCTTACCAATCAAATGTAATCTAAATCTAGTCCTATAATTGCAGGATGAGTGTTCATTGGAATTAACTTAATGTTTGCCATGAGTACTCTTCCTGCAATTATATAAGCTAACCTATGGATGTTCCTCAGAGTACAGTAGGTTTTGAACATCATTGTGCACGAGAACTAGCAGTAAAAAGGCAATTTAGCAATTAGAATAATTTTTCAAAAGTTAGTGGCAAGTTCTTTTTAAGGAACAGAACAGAAGCCTCTCTGCATGTTCAGCTATAAGTTTGTTTTTGCTATCAGTAAGGAGGTTTGACTCCTGGAAATCTCAGTTTATTAACTGACCAGTACTTCAGGGGTTTGTCTGAACAGGGTACAGTGATCTCTCCTACAATAATACAAATAACAGCAATTTGTATTGGCAGAACAGTAGTAAACAATTTTTAGTTTAGTCACCACTTCAGCTTAAAATGAAATGGGAACATGCAGTTTGAAAAAAAATGCCACAAGATAGCATATGGGTAGGAAGTGGAGGTATCGGTGTAAGTATCGGTGCATTTGCACGAGTACAAGTACTCATGCAAATACTTGGTATCGGTACCGATACCGATACTAGTATCGGTATCGGTGCAACCGTAGTTTAAACCTGTCGCTCCGCCATGTAGTTTAAATTTAGTTCTTAAAGTTTTTCAAGGGGTTCTGTTTGAACCTTTGCATTCCATAGATATTAAACTTTTATCTTGGAAAGTTCTGTTTTTAGTAGCTATCTCCTCAGCTCGAAGAGTTTCGGAGTTATCTGCTTTACAGTGTGATTCCCCTTATCTGATTTTCCATGCAGATAAGATAGTTTTACGTACCAAACTTGGTTTTCTTCCTAAGGTGGTATCTAATAAGAATATCAATCAGGAGATTGTTGTTCCTTCACTATGTCCTAATCCTTCTTCAAAGAAGGAACGTCTATTACACAATCTTGATGTGGTTCGTGCTTTAAAGTTTTATTTACAAGCTACGAAGGATTTTCGTCAAACATCTGCTTTGTTTGTTGTCTACTCTGGACAGAGGAGAGGCCAAAAGGCTCCGGCAACTCCTCTTTCTTTTTGGCTAAGAAGTATAATCCGCTTGTCTTATGAGACTGCTGGCCAGCAGCCTCCTGAAAGAATTACAGCTCATTCTACTAGAGCAGTAGCTTCCACATGGGCTTTTAAACATGAGGCCTCTGTTGAAAAGATTTGTAAGTCGGCGACTTGGTCTTCGCTTCATACCTTTTCTAAATTCTACAAATTCGATACTTTTGCTTCCTCGGAGGCTATTTTTGGGAGAAAGGTCTTACAGGCAGTGGTGCTCTCCGTTTAAGTTCCTGCCTTGTCCCTCCCTTCATCCGTGTCCTATAGCTTTGGTATTGGTATCCCACAAGTAATGGATGAATCCGTGGACTGGATACACCTTACAAGAGAAAACAAAATTTATGCTTACCTGATAAATGTATTTCTCTTGTGGTGTATCCAGTCCACGGCCCGCCCTGTCATTTTAAGGCAGGTGTTATTTATTTTTAACTACAGTCACCACTGCACCCTATAGTTTCTCCTTTCTCTTGCTTGTCTTCGGTCGAATGACTGGGGGTGGCAGTTAGGGGAGGAGCTATATAGACAGCTCTGCTGTGGGTGATCCTCTTGCAGCTTCCTGTTGGGAAGGAGAATATCCCACAAGTAATGGATGAATCCGTGGACTGGATACACCACAAGAGAAATAAATTTATCAGGTAAGCATAAATTTTGTTTTTGCAGGCAGTTTAGAGAGTTACGGTGCTCCAATACTCAGCGTAAGGCTTGCTACGCCTGCATTTTGTGGCAAGGTGAAAATGGAGTAAGA
This sequence comes from Bombina bombina, assembly GCF_027579735.1. Taxonomy (NCBI): domain Eukaryota; kingdom Metazoa; phylum Chordata; class Amphibia; order Anura; family Bombinatoridae; genus Bombina; species Bombina bombina. The sequence continues at coordinate 230,205,287 of NC_069505.1, read as the reverse complement.
TTTCTCCATTTTCGCCACGTAAGTCTTTACGCTGTATATTGGATACCAATATGTCAGTCTATGGGGCAAAAAACTACGGGCGAAGGAAGAAATATACAAGCGTAACTTCTATGTTACGCCTTATATAGGATACCAAACCAGCGCAGAATTTGGCGTTGCCGGCTTTTGCGGGCGACGCTGAATATCAGATTGGGCCCCTGGTATTTACTTTTTCTGACATTTTTGTGCTACTGAAATACTATTTAATAATTCATATTAACATTAATATTTAATCATTCAAAAAGCTAAAATATTCTTAAGATATTAGTTACAGATGCTGTTGTCTGATTTGCTTTTTTGCTTTTGTGCTTACAGCCCGGAAAAGGAAACTGCAGTTGACTTTGAGACAAGGTAAGCTCCTCTAGATTTTCAGATAAAATATTCTTTTTTTGATGTTTATTGCTGACTTAAATAGATTTTGTATGTAGTTTAGTCTACAAATTGATATTTTTAGGGTGTTGAATGCTAAAATAGTTTAGTAGTAGTATATATTTTGTATTTGTTATTTTATTTTTATAAATTGTTATTATAGAAAACATATTGGTAATGTTATATTAGCTTGATGATGTCTAATTTCTGGCAAAATCAATTTACTGGGGTAGAATTACCAAGCAGCAGGTGCTGCAATCTACCCCCGAAGCAATCATAAGACCACTGATACTTAACCTCTGAGGCGGCAGACTGCAATTATCACGATCCGATCGGAATGATTGACACCTCTTTAGCCGCAAATGTGCAGGGGGCAGCATTGCATAAGCATTTAATCAGAATTGCTTGTGCAATGTTAAATGCCAACAGCGAATCATGTCCACCCAGGGTATGATAAATCTACCCCATAGGGTTTACTGATACACACTAAGGGCTAGATTACAAGTGTAGAGCTAATTTATCGCTCACCCGCAATTGGGCAAAGTTGCCTGTTTGCAGGTGTGCAATAAATAACAAGCCATTACAAGTGACTGGTTATTGCTACTGCGTACTTGCGCTAGCAATTAGCACTTCTTAAATCACCCAGAGATCGGATCTCTGGTTAATTTTATAAATGTCCCCCAAACTTAAGTGTTAGTTTTCTTTTTCTTTTCTTTTTTTTATCTGCACTTAGCAGATTTTAGGGGCTAAAGTTGGCAGCTAGTGTACAAGTGTATTTGTTAAATCTTAAAGGGAAATGAAACCCATATTATTTTTTCATGATTCAGACAGAACATGCAATTTTAAACAACTCTCAAATTTACTTCTATTATCTATTTTGCTTAATTCTCCTGATATCCTTTGTTGAAAAGCATATCTAAATAGGCTAAGTGGCTGCTGATTGGTGGCTGCACATAGATGCCTCGTGTGATTGGCTCATTCATGTGCATTGCTATTTCCTCATCAAAGGATATCTGAAGAATTAAGCACATTAAATAATAGAAGTAAATTGGAATGTTGTTTAAAATTGTTTTCTCTATCTGAATCATGAAAGAAAAGTTTTGGGTTTTATGTCCCTTTAAAACAAATTATACTTCTACTATGAGTGTGACCCCTGGCAATGGGTTAGAAACAAAGTCAGTGTGGGACATACAACATCCATCTGTGCCCCTTCAAATAAAGACACAGTGGTTGAGCCAATCAGGAAGAAGCATGCAGTGACCAGTCACTAAGGAGCAGACAAATATGACAAACCCAAGATCAGGTAAAATGTGCATCGATTTGAAGACGATTGATGACATCACAAGGAGGGATGGGTTTGTAAGAGCAGAATCAAAACTAAATTGAATTATGGATATATCAACTAAGAATGCGGCTTCTAAGTAAAGCTGGAACGAACTGTAGGCTGAAACAGTGATAGTAATACCTTTATATAACATAATGTGCAATAAAATGATACCTCTTACCGCTAACTGTGACCAACACGGTGGTCTTTATGTGCACAAATAAAACTGTGATAGTAATACTTTTATATAACTTAAAGGGACACTCAGGATTTATAAAATTTTCATGATTCAGATACAGCATGTAATTTTAAACAACTTTCCAATTTACTTCCATTAAAAAAAATGTGCATAGTCTTTTATATTTACACTTTTTTTGAGTCACCAGCTCCTACTGAGCATGTGCAAGAAGTCACAGACTATACGTATATGCATTTGTGATTGCCTGATTGCTATCACATGGTACAGGGGGAGTGGAAATATACATAACTTTGAAATGTGTTAGAAAATAATCTACTACTCATTTGAAATTCAGAGTAAATGTTATTGTATTGTCTTGTTATCTTGCATTTGTTGATTATGCAAATCTGCTGTGTTTACTGGTCCTTTAATGTGCAATAATACCTCTTACCACTAACTGTGACCAACACGGTGGTCTTTATGTGAACAAATAAAACTGTGATAGTAATACTTTTATATAACATAATGTGCAATAACATGATACCTCTTACCACTAACTGTGACCAACACGGTGGTCTTTATGTGCACAAATAAAACTGTGATAGTAATACTTTTATATAACTTAAAGGGACACTCAGGATTTATAAAATTTTCATGATTCAGATACAGCATGTAATTTTAAACAACTTTCCAATTTACTTCCATTAAAAAAAATGTGCATAGTCTTTTATATTTACACTTTTTTTGAGTCACCAGCTCCTACTGAGCATGTGCAAGAAGTCACAGACTATACGTATATGCATTTGTGATTGCCTGATTGCTATCACATGGTACAGGGGGAGTGGAAATATACATAACTTTGAAATGTGTTAGAAAATAATCTACTACTCATTTGAAATTCAGAGTAAATGTTATTGTATTGTCTTGTTATCTTGCATTTGTTGATTATGCAAATCTGCTGTGTTTACTGGTCCTTTAATGTGCAATAATACCTCTTACCACTAACTGTGACCAACACGGTGGTCTTTATGTGCACAAATAAAACAGTGATAGTAATACTTTATATAACATAATGTGCAATAAAATGATACCTCTTACCGCTACGTGTGACCAACACGGTGGTCTTTATGTGCACAAATAAAACAGTGATAGTAATACTTTTATATAACATAATGTGCAATAACATGATACCTCTTACCACTAACTGTGACCAACACGGTGGTCTTTATGTGCACAAATAAAACAGTGATAGTAATACTTTATACAACATAATGTGCAATAAAATGATACCTCTTACCGCTACGTGTGACCAACACGGTGGTCTTTATGTGCACAAATAAAACTCTTAGTAACATTTCAGTGGAGGGGCTACACTGTATTTTTTCTTATTTCTTTCTCTTTGTATTCTCGTCCTTTAAGAAACACTATATTGTATGAAGATTGCTCAATTACTTGAAAATAATGCTTTGGTTAAAGGATAGAAAGGTCAAAATTGAAAAGTGCATGGGGCATTTCAATTTGAAATGGAAGTATATTGCAAAAATGTTTCTATTAGCAAAAATACTTCTAGTAATATTATCCCTGTTTTTCAGTGGCATATGCACATATGCTATGAGTTCCCTGTGCACCACCATCCAAACCCCACACCTTCTCAGAGGGTCAACAGTGGCTTGTATCACACAATTTAAGTATTTAGTGATGAAACACAGACTAACAGCAGCTTTCTTTATGTGCATGCATCACACATAGCATATGTGCATATGCCGCTGAAATTATAACTTTTATTAGAAGTATTTTTGCTAATGGAAGTATATTTGTATTTAAAACTGAAATGAACCCATGCACGTTCCATTTTTTACCTTTATATTCCTTTAAACAGTTTAATCATTAACTTGTAACAGCAGAGGATGACTGCAGGGTCTAAAATCATACACTGCTCACAAACAGCGCTCAACTTGTGGTCCAGCTCAGGAACAAAAATTCCATATTTCCATATGGCAACAAAGAAAAATCATAGTGAAACATTTATGCAAAAATGATATATTATGATAAATTGAGTTTTAAGTACACTGTCTCATGCAAGTATCCCTTTAATGATATAGCTGACAGTTTTTGGCAATAGTTCAGGATGCAGGCTGGCCTTTAAGTTATGAATGATAGAATTATAGTTGTGTAATTAATTAGATTTATTGTCCCTCTGGAACATTAATACAATTGTAGATTGAATGTGAGATGACAAAACTTGGCAGAGAACATTTGGACTTGTCTGTATCCTTTTATAGTGATTTGGCTGTAATTAAATACTCAGACATTCTGGGCGAGATTCTATTCAGCTGATGACAGATCATCTGAGGTTTATTTATTTTGATTGTTTGCTGGAGAAGCGCAGCTATTATATCAAACAACGAATATAATGCAGTTATGAAAGAACAAGACTTAACAATTGTGAAAGATTCAGACATTAAACAAGTATAGAAGGAAAACAGCAGAAAGCTAAGGTTTTGTGCAATTAAAACCCTTATACCAGGGATGTCCAACATTGTAATGCGGAGGGCCAAACTAGAATTTTTACTTTTCTCCAAGGGTCAGTAAAAACCTTTTTAGAAATACTTCTGACTATACAGTATATACTATGGGCTTGATATACTGTATGGCAGCTTCAGATCATGTTCCAAAAATATTAATCAAGCCTCACTTCACCTATGGTGTCCAGCCTATTGCCAAGGGCCTTTTCTGCTAATTAAAATGTACAGTAGCATGAGGTATAAATACATGGCGTCTTGTGAGTAAAATCAGAGGCACTAGCAACACTGCAGAAACACATTGACAAGATTAGTTGTGTAAATGGGTGTAATTGTTAAGTGTGGCTGTTTTGTGTTAATAATGTTGTTTCACTGGATAGAACCATCTTACAGATGTGAACGGGGCAGACCACAGTATCTATATTACAGAATCACTCATGCACACATTCCTGATCTTCACAATGTTCCGTTCCAAAATTTCTACGAATACATGTCAGCTGCTTGACCAAATTATTATTCTTATTATCATTTATTTGTATGGCACCAAGAAATGCAGTGTCACTAAAAAGTGTCTCCTGCATTCATACAATACAGTAATCCATTTGGAGAATAGGATGAACTAATGGGTCCCCATTTGTAATAAAACCGGTGTTGGTATTTATGGTGAGTGGACTGCCCACATTTATTATTACACAAAAAAATTCTTATGCAGCGATGTCCCCTGGTCTTGCCTGATCATTCGTGTGAGAGCAGGTCCTGTCAATCACTTCAAATAAACGAGCTGGGATTGTTTTAACTTTGCTGTGAGGTGGTAGGAAGGTTAAGAAGTGGTAATCTTAAAACCACTGTTTTTAACTTGCGGTAAGCAGGCTCTTTTGCTTGACAAATGGGGCACATAAAACCAATTGGAGGGCTGGATTTTGGCCCTGGGTCTTTTGTTGGACAAGCCTGCTTTGTATGTGGAGAGTGTAGTGCAAATATGTTTTTTTCCAAAATCGCTTCAATTCTTCTGGATATATAGCATAAATACACTTGACCTTTAACCTAGACTGCACTGGTTAGCTTTAGCTCAGAAACCTTCGCTAATAAACCGCGGAATTCTCAAACAACAGGGATATCCCCCATAGATGAATTCTGCAGGAGGTTTAGAGTGATGTGTTCTTTATTCAAACAGTATGTTACTCAGCAGGAATTACTTATGGCAGCCAGTTATGGTTTTTAAAGGGACAGTCTACACCAACATTTTTCTTATTTAAAAAGGTAGATAATCCTTTTATTACCCATTCCCCGTTTTTGCATAACCAACACAGTTATATTAATATACTTTTTACCTCTGTGATTACCTTGTATCTAAGCCTTTGCAGACAGCCTCCTTATCTAAGTGCCTTTGACAGACATGCAGTGTAGTCAATCAGTGAAGACTCCTAAATAACTTCACGGGATTGAGCACAATGTTATCTATATGACACGTGAACTAGCACAGTCTAACTGTGAAAAACATTGAAAATGCTCTGAGCTAGGAGGCGGTTTTCAACTGTTTAGAAATCAGTTTGAGCCTAGCTAGGTTTAGCTTTTCAAAAATACCACCAAGGGAACAAAGCAAATTTGATGATAAAAGTAAATTGGAAAGTTGTTTAAAATTGCATACCCTATCTGAATCATGAAAGTTTAGTTTTGACTTTACTGTCCCTTTAAGCCATGAAGACTACATTTGCTCTGTCACGAAACAACTTAAAGGCAAAATGTATTCGAAAGCAATACATATATTCAGTTTTCTTGTTAATTGCCAAGTAGTTAAATTAGTGTCATTTATTTCCCAGGATAATTTCTAAAGAGAGTTTAATTATAGTAAAACTTGAATTATTGTTGGCGAGTTTGTGAACTATCCATTCTTTCCTATGAGATTTTGCAACAACAGAAATAATGTCCCTTGAGGTTTCATTACTTGTGCCTCAATGCTATTTGCTTCTGTGCTTATCTGTATAAAGCTAGCTTACAGGCTTCACACTACTTGTTATAAATGATCTGATAGTCAGCTATGAAGGCTTTATTTGTAGCTATAGCTTTGTGTAACAAGTGAATCATTATAGTCAATGTTGTGTAATGAGGTGGAAAGTTAACCCCAGGCTAGCAGTATTTGTGACTATATCATGAAATAGTTTCCAAAGAGATAACTATAAATATGTTTCACATGTTCCTTTGTCTCCAAGATCAATATTGATTTAGACTAAAAGATAATAACAATTAAAAATATATCTAATACGAATGATCTAAAAATATGCTCTCTGGTGAAATGATCTATTAAGTCTTGTCAGTCAGTACTGAGGTCCCTCAAATAATTTTAGGAAGGCAAATGTTAGCTTGAGAACACTTTATTTCACTACGCAGGTACTGGGTGTTACGGAGAGATACATACGTTGCAATATAATGCTCCAAAAATCCCCCAGACAATGTGAGTGATTTCTCTCTATGTTTTACGTTTTTATAATCAGACCTTATGTGCCAGTTTTCATTGAAATTATTTTATATTTTTTGTTTGCTTTTGTTTGTTTTTTTTTCGAAATCAACAATTTGCTTGACAATGTGGTTATATAGAGGTCTGATCACCAAGGTGTGAGACTAGATTAGTGTACATGTCAAACTAGAAGTTGGGGAACATGAATATGTATATGGAAATGATAGATAGCACATATAGTTAGGACATCCGTCCAATTATCTTTAAGGACTACAAATTTCAGCCGTCCGCAATATATAAGTGTATAGAATGGAAAAAAGGCAAACTCTGTTAATAAGAAATATATATACTGTACATAAATATATAATTGACAGCTACTAGTTGCAAACTAATGTAAATATTAACTAAATAACAATATAGTTGTCTCTTGAGTCTTATATATAGTGTGGTCTGTAGGGTAGTGAGCTCCTTGTCTGATAATGTGTGGGACAGATACTTATGTATGGAAGTTAGGCAACATATTAGTCAGAGGCCCTCAACTACAGAGGCTTTAAATGTTGTGGCTCTGAGCAGTAGAATTAAACAGTATGTAGAGGGGGGGTTAAGGAAAAAGCGAAAATATGATATGACAGCAGTGCAAAGGTTACCAGGATTAGCATTTAAATATCAGGTCAGCTAAGTGTATTTACTATAACTCAAAACTCATCCCTATGGGAGTAGAGTGCTCATATTGTGGTAGGTCCTTACTAATAAAAAAAAAAAAAAGATAGTGGTATTATATGACCTGGATATGCTATGTAAGCACATATTAGTGCCTAAAAACTCAACATGTTACTCTCTATAGAATGCCGGGCACCTCTTGTACAAGAAAAAAAAAAGGACCACATTCCCTCTCTTGTGCATAAAATCAAAATAGCAATATAGCTAAATGTGCATTTCTATAGATCTTTTTGTTAGGAGCTCTGAGTCAAAGTTGACATCACAAATAATGTACAATATCTACTGTGGTACTAATACCCAGGTAAACATAGTAGTCACTGCAAAATGCCCACTCAATTCCTGGAGAAGCCATGAGACAACACTAAAAAGACAAACAGATTTGGTTCTAACCTGACTTTGTATACATGCATCAGAACGCGGCAAACTAGGTGAGAGGCAAGCTTAAACTGTAATAAGGTAGCTCATAACAAAAGGGCATAAAGTATTGTAAGGGATCAACACTAATGTCAAGCAGCCCCATATCAGTCCACACGTTGCTAGCAAAATGTTACCCCACTCCAGATCTGTCCATCAAAGGCCAATATCTCACATGAGTGAGAGAGTTCAGTTTGGTGAACCAAAGGAGGTTTAACAAGAAGGATGCGGTAGTGGCAACGTCCCTCGCACCTCTATATGAAGTCCCAGGGTCATTGTGGCTCCGTATCAGCAAAAGTAGGTACAATCTCTTAGTATGCACTACGGAGGTAAAATTCAAAGATCTGCCCAGCGGTAGCTGCTCTGTAACTTCCTAGAGCGGTCGCTGCATTTCAGCTGAGCTCTGCGGTGTTTGGGAACCAGTAGACCCCGGTAATGGCTGTGATGGGGTGCAAACCCTCTGATGGTCTAAAGCAGTTAGCATTGCGGGTATTGCTCTTGTAGGTCCCACTTCTACATCGGGACTCAGTACTGCAGATTCTCCTCTTGTGAGTACAGTAGCTCCGCTGTAACCTCCCAACTCCATCTCGGGGAGCTGCTCGGTCACACCACGGGGCAAGAAACTAGTGCCCAAGGTCTTAGTAACAATTAGGGAGGCAAGTGGCTGATGCCGGGGCCCCAAAGCACTGCCACCCCCATACCCTTTGGGTACATATATAGGTTCCTCTTCCAGCGGCCTGGGGTGAAAAGCTGCATGTAAGGTTTCAGAGAATGCCTGTTGATAGGTGTCTAGCAGATCGCTGATCGCTTGCAGAAGTAAGTCTGTCATCTCTCCAACACTTTAAAAGGATATTAATGGTGGGTGCATATAGTATGAAAGAAATTGAAAAAAAAGAGTGCTCTCAGGGCACTTATTAACGACAGAGCTCCAAGGATACTCTGCCGGGGGGTTCAATAGGAGGCCGTAACCTCATGTAGTCTCCGGTATATGGTAATTGCAAATAAGCTGAGAAAATTTAGCTGCATTCAGATGGGCTTTGTCATCTGCATCAAGGTCTGTAGTTGTTTCTGCTCGATGCAAAGTGTAAAAGCAGATTTTTGAAGGATTAGTCTTTAGATCTGTAGCAGCTAACTAAAATGCGACCTGTCATGGCCGCTTCCCGGAAGTTCCCCGGGACACACCTCTTTAATAGCTTCTTGAGTGTTGTTTATTGTACGTCCTTTGTTGTGGACAATTAGGAGCAGATAAAAAATATAATCCTGCACGTATCAAAAAATACCTGTGCAGCATATAGGAGTGTATCTACATTCAATTTTCAGAGGTATTACAGGAAACACATTAATGTGTGTGTATGTATGTGTGTGTTTATGAAGTTTGTGTGTGTATGTGTATTTATATAGTATGTGTGTGTATGTGTGTACTGTGTATATGTGTGCATATTTGTGTGTATTTGATTGTGTATGTATGTGTGAGTATTTACAGTGTGGGTGTGGTGTATATGTGTTTACATGTGTTTCTGTATATGTGTATTTGAGTGTACATGTGTGTGTGATTGTGTATGTATGTGTGTTAGTATTTATATAGTGTGTGTGTGTGTGGTATATATGTGTGTGTGTGTGTTTGTGTATGTATGTGTGTCAGTATTTATATAATATGTGGTTGTATGTGTGTATGTATGTGTGTAAATGTATGTGTGATTGTGTATGTATTTATGTGTGTAAGTATTTATATAATATGTGGGTGTATGTGTGTATGTGTGTGTGTATTTGTGTACATGTTTGTGGGATTGTGTATGTATGTGTGTGAGTATTTATATGTGTCTATGTGTGTGTGATTGTGTATGTATGTGTGTGAGTATTTATATGTGTATATGTGTGTGTGATTGTGTATGTATGTGTGTGAGTATTTATATGTGTATATGTGTGTGTGATTGTGTATGTATATGTGTGAGTATTTATTTATATGTGTATGTGTGTATATGTGTGTGAGTATTTATTTATATGTGTATGTGTGTATATGTGTGTGTGATTGTGTATGTTTGTGTGTGAGTATTTATTTATATGTGTAAGTGTGTATATGTGTGTGAGTATTTATTTATATGTGTATGTGTGTATATGTGTGTGTGATTGTGTATGTTTGTGTGTGAGTATTTATTTATATGTGTATGTGTGTATATGTGTGTGTATATTTATATGTGTATGTGTGTGAGTATTTATATGTGTATGTGTGTATATGTGTGTGTGAGTATGTATATGTGTGTGTGATTGTGTATGTGTGTGTGTGAGACTGTGAGTATTTATATGTGTATGTGACTATGTGTGTATATGTGTGTGTGTGATTGTGTATGTATGTTTGTGTTTATGTAGTGTATGTGTGTACCCGACTATAATATTGTTATAAATATGTAAATTACAACTATAAATCCCAGCAAACTCCAACCAATTTACAAAAAACTGCGCTATACTCCATCTGCCACCACTTGCTTCTGTGTTTGTCACTAAAGTTGATCACAGATGAAGGCTGCATTCGCAAAACTAACATTTATACCCTCTGCATGAAGTTTCTCGGGAATAAGCTCTGAAGTAATTTTTCTTTAAAAACTACATCACTAAATATCAGTTGTAAGTGGTGGCAACTTTTGCCCAATTACCTGACAAGATTTTCATGCACTTGCAAACCAGAAAAAGAAGAGCAAGCTAAAACTGGTTTGCTGACTTTTTGTTATCAATTAACTGCTCAGTTTTTGACAAGCCCTTGTGAGTTTAAGTCAGCAATTTCCAATTGCATGATCTTCATTTACTGACTGGCTATGCTTAGGACTTATAACCTTACAAGCCTCAGGTGTGATGATAACTGTCAAGTACAGGTGTTAATTAATAGGGCAGTTTGAACCTTTAAAAACTAATAAAAAGCAAATGCTCTCCCCCTGAATGTAGGTACATTTTAATACAGTTATATATACGATTAAAATACAATAATAGTGTATTCAAAATACAAATTGTATTAAATATAATAATATGAAAATACATTTTCAATATGAGATTAAAATATAAAAGTGATAATATTACACTTACAATTTAATTAAATTAAAGCTTTAAAAACATTAATATTACATTAATAAGTTTTGTTTCGGTTTTTAAAGAGCAAACTAAATGCTTTATAGCTAATCAAAATCAACTTAAATGAATATGAAACCCAAATGTTTCTTTTATAAATCAGACAGAGCATACATTTTTAAACAGTTTTCCAGTTTACTTGTTTTATCAATTTAGCTTCATTCTCTTGGTATCCTTTATTGAAGAAGCAGCAATGCACTACTGGGAGCTAGCTGAATACTTCAGTAAGCCAATGACAAGAGGCATATATGTGCAGCCACCAATCAGCATCTAAGTCCCAGCTCCTGACACTACCTTGCTATGCTTTTCAACAAAGGATACCAAGAGAATGAAGCAAATTAGATAATAGATGAAAACTGAAAGATACAAATCATAGCGCAACTCCAGTTACAGGTCATTTAATATTTAAAAAGCACTTCCTCATGCAGGAAAAAAATATTACACTCACATTTTAACTACATGTATCAGCATAACATAAAGTAACCTCTTGTTACCGTCTGTTAGGGAATATTATGTGTCCCATAGATGTTGTACCTCCTTTTATTTTATTAGTGTAGCGTCCTCCTTCATCTTTGGGAGTTTGTATGCTGGCGGGTAAGTTCCCGAGTCATCACAAGAGCTAACACCCGGATGGTCATGTGCATTGGGATGTCACGAATGGCTTCTACGCATTTGATCTGACTGGGGTCAGACTTCTCAAGAAGAAATGTTCAGTTCTTTAGCTTCCAATTAGTCCTATATATAACCATTCCACACATTGCCAAACACCGGTAGGATATTTTAACGTAGGTGTCTTTTAACAGCCAACATAACAATTCTGTTCCTATGATTTACAGAGGTTTAATGAAGCAGAGACAGAATTACCGGACATATATGCGATGTGTAACTAGCACTGTAGATTGTAGTGCAGGGTCCATAGTCAGTGTGTGCATTTGTTTGTTATGAATGTAAATTTTATGAGGAAACATGGATATTCGTTTTGTTTTCATGAATGAATGCACTAACTAATTAAAAGAAAATGAACAAATACTAACGAAATTTGTTAGTATAAAATTGTTTTCTTTAAATTAGCTTTAAAAGGTTAAATACTTACCGGTAGTGCACTGGAAAACCTTGCTAATCCTGATACTTCTTCACAGAGCCCCGGGTCACCCTAATAGGATACTTAATGCCGTGGATCCCAGATCCTATGCTAAAGAAGTAAACAACATACTCAGATTTGCAATTCATAAAGGTTTTAATTGGAATGTTTTAATGTTTTTATTGACTATTTATTTTTTTCTTTATTTTATTCTGTAGAAATGTGTAAAAAAAAAAATAAAGAAAAGAAAAAGGTTAAAAAAAAAATGTTTATGAATTGCAAATCTGAGTTTGTTGTTTACTTTCTAGAATGCACGAAAACAACATGTCAGGGTGCCAGGAATCAGACTGAGACGAGAAGTGCAAAAATAATCACACCTTTATTAATAGCAAAAAATAATAAAAAGTCCACAAGTCAAATAACAAGCCAGGAGTCAAAACCAGAGCAGGTAGTCAGACGAGCAGAGTGAGGAGCCAAAGCGAATAGTCAGACGAGCCGGAATCAGGAACAAGGAAAACAGCAGAGTCCGGAACAATCCAGGGATCAGGAACCAGGAAGGACGTCAGGCAGCCAGGTAATACACAGGAACTCTCACAAACAGGTCTGAGACAATGCAAAAGCAAAGCATACTGAACAGAGGCCCTTTAAATAATAATTGATGACATCACAATTCTGAGACTGCATCCTGTCTCACATGGATTATGCACACCAGTCTGGCCATAAAAGGAAGTGTAGGAAATGAGCAGCATCCCCCACAATGCACCATAGTCAGGAAGAGAGGTGAGTAAAATGGCTGCCAGCAGCACATGGCAAACAACAGGGAAAAAACCCTGACAGTACCCTCCCCTCAAAGACCCCTCCCCCGCGGGAGAGCAAAAGGCTTATTGGGGAAACGGGCATGGAAGGCACGGAGGAGGACGGTAGCATGAACATCAGAGGAGGGAACCCAAAAACGATCCTCCGGACCATAGCCCCTCCAGTGAACCAAAAACTGTACATGGCCCCTGGACATACGAGAGTCAATAATGCTGCTGACCTCATACTCCTCATGGTTGTCAACAAAGATAGGATGGGGACGAGGCAACACAGTGGTAAACCGATTACAAACCAATGGTTTCAAGAGGGAGACATGAAAAACATTGGAGATGCGCATAGCAGGAGGAAGGTCAAGAGCGTAGGCCACAGGATTAACCCGTCGGAGTATTTGAAAAGGACCAACATAAACAGGGAGCCAATTTATTGGAAGGCACACAAAGGTTAAAGTTGCAGGAGGACAGCCAAACTCTCTCACCAACCTGGTAGGAAGGTGCGGGCAGATGCCTACGATCAGCCTGGAACTTTTGGCGCTGCATAGAACGATGAAGGCAATCCTGAATCTGCACCCACATGGAACGAAGTTGGCAGAGATGCTCCTCCAAAGCCAGAATACCCTGAGTAATGAATGAATCGGGCAACAAGAATGGTTGAAACTCATAATTCGCCATGAACGGGGATAACTTGGAGGAAGCATTAATAGCACTATTACGAGCAAACTCTGCCCAGGGTAACAGTTCAGACCAATTATTGTTGTGATCTGAGACATAGCAATGGAGGAACTGTTCCAGAGCTTGATTAAACCGTTCCGCAGCCCCATTGGATTGAGGGTGATATGCAGAGGAGAAGGAAAGCTGAATCCCCATTTGAGCACAAAAGGAACGCCAAAATCTGGAGACAAACTGGCTACCCCAGTCCGACACTATCTTCTTGGGTAACCCATGTAAACGGAAGACCTCCCGGGCAAAAATCAAAGCAAGCTCCTGAGCGGTAGGCAGCTTCATCAAGGGAATGCAATGTGACATTTAGAAAAACGGTCAACCACCATAAGGATAACAGTATTGCCATTGGAAACAGGGAGCTCAACAATGAAGTCCATGGAAAGATGTTTCCAAGGACGCTCACCATTAGCTATAGGTTGAAGAAGACCCACAGAAAGACGTTGAGGAGTCGTATTCTGTGCACAAACATCATACGCAGCAATATCAGAACGAAGACCTGGCCACCAGCATTGTCGAGTGACAGACCAAATCATTTGGTTCTTGCCTGGGTGACCTGCGGCTTTAGGATAGTGGTAAGTGTGCAAAAGTTTAGTTCTAAGATTCTCAGGAACAAAACACTTACCACTAGGTTTCTCAGGAGGTGCATTGGTTTGTGCAGCCAGGATCTTATCCCCCAAGGGAGAAGTCAAATTAGTACGTGTGGTAGCCAAAATATGGTCAGGAGGTATAACAGGAGTAGGTACAGACTCCGCCTTGGACAGAGGTGAAAATTGTCGAGAGAGGGCATCAGCCCTAAAATTCTTACTACCAGGCAGGTAGGAGACCACATAATTAAACCGAGACAAAAATAGCACCTATCTGGCCTGTCGGGGCGACAAACATTTTGCTTCAGATAGATAAGTTAAATTCTTGTGGTCAGTAAGAATGGCACTGGCACGCTAGTACCCTCGAGAAGATGCCTCCATTCCTTGAGTGCCCGAAATTATGGCCAGTAATTCCCTGTCACCAATTTCATAATTGCACTCTGCTGGAGACAATTTCTTAGATAATAAACCACACGGATGCAAGGAACCGTCAGGCATAGGACGTTGAGACAAGAGGGCACCTACTCCAGTCTCAGACGCATCAACCTCAATAACGAAAGGCAGGACAGGGTTAGAATGAGCCAGAACTGGAGCGGCAGCAAAGGCAGTCTTAAGACTATCAAAGGCCTTAATGGCAGTAGGTGACCAATGGAGTGGATCATTCTCTTTACGGGTCATGTCTGTGATAGGTTTGACCAAGGAAGAAAAGTTTTTAATAAACTTTCTATAGTAATTGGCGAACCCCAAAAAACATTGAATAGACCGAAGACCAACTGGGCGAGGCCACTGCAGAACTACAGATAACTTGTCAGGATCCATGGAGAACCCTGCAACGGAGATAACATAACCTAGGAAGGTTACTTGAGTCTGATGGAACTCACATTTCTCGAGTTTACAAAACAGGCCGTTCTCATGTAGTCTCTGAAGAACCTGTGTAACATCAGAACGATGAGCCTCAAGTGTGGGTGAGTTTATGAGGATGTCGTCTAAGTACACCACAACACACTGTTGCAACATATCTCGTAGGACATCATTAATAAATTCCTGAAAAACAGCAGGAGCATTACATAGGCCAAAGGGCATTACAAGATACTCATAATGCCCGCTCCTGGTGTTAAATGCTGTTTTCCATTTGTGACCCACCTTAATCCTAACGATATTGTTCGCTCCTCTCAAATCAAGTTTAGTAAAGACCGTAGCTCCCTTGAGGCGGTCAAAGAGTTCCGTATTAAGCGGAATAGGGTAAGAATTCTTAATGTTAAGAAGATTAAGACCCCTATAACCGATACATGGTCTTAACTTGCCACCCTTTTTATTCACAAAGAAGAAGCCAGCCCCTGCAGGAGAGCAGGATTTGCGGATGATTCCCCACGACAGAGCATCGGTAACATACTCCTCCATAGCACAATTCTCTGCAACAGACAGAGGGTACACCCGGACCCGAGGAGGAATGGCTCGTAACGAGTGCGGGCTGAAGGTGCCTGCCATCAATGGCCTCAATAGCAAGAGGAATGGACCAAGGCAAAGCAGGAATGGAGTGCTTTGATACAAAAGCACTGTCAATGAAATAGTCCGCTGCACCGGAGTCAACAAGAGCCTGAGTGACTATGGAGGAGTCCACCCAGGAAAGGACAACCGTGACAAAAGGTTTCTCCTCAAGCAGTTCCGGGGACGAGGATAAACCACCCAAGGTCTGCCCCCGACAGGACCTTAGGTGTGAGCGTTTCCCGGCCATGTAGGACAAGACTTCAAAAGGTGGCCTTGTAATCCACAATAGAGATAGAGCCCCCCCTTCTCCTAAAGGCCCTCTCCGCCGCGGAGAGACGTGTGAATACCAACTACATTGGCTCAGCAGTACCTGGTGACTCGGGACCAGGAGGCATGGGAGGAGAGGGAGGCATGGGTGGGAACGAACACGTAGGAGACAACGGAACAGGAGGCTTCTGCAAGCGCTCCTTGAAAGAGGGCCTCTCTCTGAGTCTGATGTCAATTAGGATCAAAAAAGACACCAATGCCTCGAGATCCTCTGGTAAATCTCTAGCAGCAACTTCGTCTTTAATCGCATCAGAGAGCCAATGAAAGAAGGAGGCAACAAGAGCTTCATTGTTCCAACCTACCTCTGCGTCAAGCGTATGGAACTCAATAGCATACTGAGCAACAGATCTTGTACCTTGCTGAATGGACATGAGTTGTTTAGCAGCAGAGGAGGAGCGAGCTGCAACATCAAATAACCTTCAAAAAGGAGGCCACAAATTCAGGGTAGTTTGAAATCACAGGTTTATTAGTCTCCCACAAGGGATTAACCCAGGCAAGAGCTGTGTCAGAGAGTAACGAGATGAGAAATCCCACCATAGCTCTGTCAGAGGGAAAAGCCTGAGGTAACGTCTCAAAGTAAATGCCCACCTGGTTCAAAAACCCTCTGCACTGAATAGGATCGCCTCCATATCGCTGAGGTAGAGGTGCAGAACCGGACATGCTCCTGGTAGGCATAGGTGCAGCAGCGGAAACAGGAGCAGCCATAACTTGCGGGACACTTTGGTCCAAATGTGCAGTGCGAGTCAGCAGGGTTTGCAGGGCTAGTGCAAATTGATCCAAGCGGTGATCCTGTTCATCCATCCTGGAAATGATGGCAGGTAAACGTGGATTATTAGCACCATCAGGATTCATGGCCTTTGCGTAATGTCAGGGTGCCAGGAATCAGACTGAGACGAGAAGTGCAAAAATAATCACACCTTAATTAATAGCAAAAAAAATAAAAAGTCCACAAGTCAAATAACAAGCCAGGAGTCAAAACTAGAGTTGTGCGCGGCGAAAAAATTAGTTTCAGATCGATTCGGATGTTTTCGAATTTCGTTTTCGGATTTATTCGAATTTGGATACATTCTAATGCATTTGTTTCGGATTCGTTCGGATTCATTCGGATTCGAATAAATTTGGATGTATTCGGATGTATTCGGTTCGGATTCGATTCGTAAATTCGGAAGTTCGGTATGTGTTAGGTGGAATGTGCTGTGTATTAGACTAGTATTATGTACTGTAATATTAGGTGCAACACATAGCAGAGTGATATAACCTAATATACAGTACAATACTAGTGTAATTGTGATTAGTCCATGGCCATCCGAATGTTACGAATAAATCTGAAGTAATTAAAATTTATTCGTTAGATTCAGAGCTATGGTAATTCGGAAATTCGAATTGATCCGAATGTCCGAATTTGACAAATTCATCCGAATTTAAATTCAGAATGAAACGAAATGCACATGCATTTATTCAGACGAGCCGGAATCAGGAACAAGGAAAACAGCAGAGTCAGGAACAAGCCAGGGATCAGGAACCAGGAAGGACGTCAGGCAACCAGGTAATACACAGGAACTCTCACAAACAGGTCTGAGACAATGCAAAGGCAAAGCATACTGAACAGAGGCCCTTTAAATAATTATTGATGACATCACAATTCTGAGACTGAATCCTATCTCACATGGATGATGCACACCAGTCTGGCCATAAAAGAAAGTGTAGGAAATTAGCAGCATCCCCCACAATGCACCATAGTCAGGAAGAGAGGTGAGTAAAATGGCTGCCAGCAGCACATGGCAAACAACAGGGAAAAAACCCTGACACAACACTAAAAACCAAGTTTTGGAGCACATAAAAAATATAGAGGGAGATTATACAAAATATGGTTTGAGAGTTTATTTTGAGAATACCACAATAAGAACCCAAATTAATTTGCAATAAAAGAGTTTGAAGAAATACCAGTTAGTTTGGTTAACGAAAGACATTTGGAATCGTGCAAAACAGATGCCATGATACCAGGAACCAGACAGAGACATGAAATGTTAAATTAATCACACCTTTATTAAAAAAATAACAAAAAAATTATAATGAGCCAAAAAGCCAAATAACAAGCCAGAGCGGGTAGTCAGACAAGCCGGGTCAGGAATTAAAGCGAGTAGTCAGACAAGCCGGGGTCAGGAACATGAAGATCAGCAAAGTCAGGAACAAGCCAGGGATCAGGAACCAGATGGGATGTCAAACAAGCCAGGTTTTACACATGATCAGGAACAAAGGAACTCACAGAGAAGTCAGCGACAAAGCAAGGGCAAAGGAGGCTGAACTGAGGCACTTAAATAGTAAGTGATGACATCATCATTCTGGAACTGCAACCTGTCTCTCACTGATGATGTTCTCCAGTTTGGTCATAAGAGGGAGCATAGGTGTAGTGAGCAGCGTTACACACTCTGCTTTAAGCAAGGAGAAAACACAGGTGAGAGAAATGGCAGCCATATCTAAAAGCTGCAAAGTCAGGTAAAACCCTGACAAGAGAGACCTACTGGATGCATTTGCTAGTACTAAAGAGCCCTAAGGATTTAATAACGACATAGAGGCCTATTTATCATATGTCTGTCGGACCAGGTCCGACCATACATCGCTGAATGCGGTGAGCAATACACTATCTGTATTCATCATTGCACCAGCAGCTCTTGTGAGCTGCTGGTGCAACACCTCCCCCTGCAAATTCGCTGCCAATCGGCCACCAGTAGGGGGGTGTCAATAAACCCCGATCGTACTCAATCGGGTTGAATTCCCGCGATTCCTGTTAGCCTCATCAGAGCAGGCGGACAGGGTTAGATCTTTAGACCGCTGCTTCATAACTGGTGTTTCTGGTGACCATACAGGCTCACCAGAAACACGGGCCCTCAAGCTCCGTACGGAGCTTGATAGATAGGCCCCATAGACTTGGCAGCCTTCTTGTAGTTTTTATATGTTTATATACAAAAAAAATCATTGATACATAGATTTTCACTGATAGTAAGCCCCTTTATTTTTGAGTCATTGACCATTTTTTACAATTGTTGACATCTTTTTCTGTTTAGTTAACTGGTTTTAATGTTTTACATATTATTTTAATCTCACAACACAATTTTAGGGAAATTATGTTGAAAAAAAAACAATAATCAATAAATGCATATTAAACTCCACCTATCAGACTGGATTTTAAATAAATAGGTGAGCAGGATGGATAGGGCTAATCCTCTGAAGAAGTGAGCATAGGATGAAACGTACAAGGAACCACGCAGTGATGTCACTTCTGGTTTCACTGCCACACCAGAAACAGAGACGAGGACATACTGGGGCACCAGATTTACTTCTAAAACATCCTATCTCTCTTTTTATCTTTTTAAAGAAGGAGCAAAAGGTGTTTTTTTACACTTTTACACATGCACATCACAATCATTTAATTTCTTTCGCAGGGTATACAGATAAGACAAGTTATACTGTTAGACATGAGACTCAGTACAGCTGGATACATATGCAAAAGCACATCCATTTTAGGAGTTTATACCATAAAATTATTTTTATTATACACTATATTATATAAGTTTGAAAGTAGAACACAGTATAGTCTATTTTTAAATGCACATTCACAAAATAGCAGAGTTGTTTTCTCCAACATTAAATTGAGACAGGATAAACACTAGCACAACCTCCATATATTGATATGCTGCACTCTTTTGTGTCTCTACAAAAAACAATATCTGTTGTCACCATTACCACAGATAGGGATTGACATCCCCTCCGGGCATATTATATACCACATAGCAATGAGGTTTATGAAGGTGAGCAGTCTCTCTGTCTAAACTTTTATATATATACACACACACACACAGAAAGTCCAGCGCTCACTGTGTGTTGTATTAATTTATTTTGTAATTTTCCCTATGGGCCTTGCACCCAGACTTCTCTGGGGTTAACTGCCTGGGACACTGGAGAAAGCACAGCTTCCTGAGAGTGTTATCAAGCCCCCAGGGCTGAGCATGTTGCAGGGTCATAGGATGTGTACCCAGTCCAGTCTGAGAGTGCAGTCCCCATCCATGTTTTGTATATATATATATATATATATATATATGTATTTATAGTATATTCAAAACTTGATTAAGCAGCTAGTTTTCGTAAATGAAGTAAGGCTTTTTGATTGACTCAAACAGCAAGCAAAAAGAAGCATTGCATATAGTAACTATTTTGTTAGCACTATGCACCCCACCTTGTGTGTATATATACAGGATATAGATCTATATAGATATAGATCTCTCTCTCTCTCTCTCTCTCTCTCTCTCTCTCTATATATATATATATATATATATATATATATATATATATATATATATATTACTATTGTGTGTTTTTTCAGTTTATTACATTTTAAAACTGTTTCTCTACAGCAAACCAAACTGTTCCTTAATGTTAATTCAAATCATTTTGGTTTAAGTGTCTTACAGCTACTACCTCAATATCATCTAAATGTTAATGACATTCAAGAGCTAACCTGCTTAGTTTGATACATTCCCTGGGATCCCCTGTGAATTCAGTAGAATTTTTCCTTATGTTCAGGCTTCATTAATTCTGTTTGAAATGGAATTGCTGAGACATCACTGTTGACCTAAATGACATATTCCCGTATCTGAGAACTACACATATACTCACAATACTCTTACAATACTTTTCCGAAATTTAAGTATCTCCACATTTACCATAATGTTTGTTCATTCTTTACAATCTCCTACATTAATCCCTCTATTTAATAATCCAGGCTGTAATTTTAGTGAATTGAGACAGAGTTTTTCAGAGGTGGATTTAAAGAATATTTGGAATTTCCAATGACCATTAAAGGGACAGTCAACCATAGAATTGTTATTGTTTTAAAAGATGGATAATCCCTTTATTACCCATTCCCCAGTTTTGCATAACCAACACAGTTATATTAATATACTTTTTACCTTTGTGATTACCTTGTATCTAGGAACCTTCTTCCAGCCCCCTGATCACATGACTGTGACTGTTTATTATCTATTGTCTTAAATTTAGCATTGTATTGTGCTAGATCTTAAATAACTCCCTGTGCCTGAACACAGTGTTATCTATATGGCCCACGTGTACTCTCTGTCTCTTTGTGTTGAAAAGAGATTTAAAAAGAATGTGATAAGAGGCAGCACTCAAAGGCTTAGAAATTAGCATATGAGTCTACCTATGTTTAGTTTAAACTAAGAATACTAAGAGAAAAAAGCAAATTTGATGATAAAAGTAAATTGGAAAGTCGATTAAAATTAAAAGTCCTATCTGAATAATGAAAGTTTAATTTATACTTGACTGTCCCTTTAAATACAGTAGATTTGCATAATACAAAGACAATGCAATACAATTAATTGAATGGTGTTACTATTTAAGGATTATATTGACTTGAATATTTTATCTATAAAGGCACTATAAATATAAACATAAAGGGCCAGATTACAAGTGACGCTAATTGTGCTAGATGTTTTTGGACTTGGGTTGCGCTCGTGTTATGAGTTGAAAGTAAACAGTTTTTGCTCTTGCGGTAACCCGACTAGCACAAAAATCTGAAGTTAGAATATGGTGTGCGTTCACATATTACCCCTCTGTTGCATAAACACGATCACGTATTCTCATGTGCGCTAACACTTCATGAAAATATGAATAATTGCAATTCCAATGTTCTGCGCATAACAGAATATGTTCTATTTAATCATAAATACAATTTCTTTATATATCTGATGTTTTTGTACAATATATATCTATGCCAATATATATATATATATATATATATATATATATATATATATATATATATATATATATATATATATATATATATATATATATACTGTATATAGATGATTATATATCGGAATAGATAGACAGATTTATATAGGGATATCTATTTATAAATATGTAGAACATATACTGCTAAGTGCAGAATTTTGAAATGTCAAATATTTACAGTAAATACACAGTATAACAGTTTATTAAATATGAATATTGCATAAATATGCTTTTACCTGTTTTCATCTACTTAACTGCAAAGGGCTTCAATATATATATATATATATATATATATAGTCTATATATGTGTACATATGTATTAATGTGTTTATATGTGTATATATGTATACATATGTATTAATGTGTTTATATGTGTATATATGTATACATATGTATTAATGTGTTTATATGTGTATATATGTATACATATGCATGAATGTGTTTATATGTGTATATATGTCTATATATGAGTACATATGTATTAATGTGTTTATATGTGTATATATGTATACATATGTATTAATGTGTTTATATGTGTATATATGTATACATATGCATGAATGTGTTTATATGTGTATATATGTCTATATATGAGTACATATGTATTAATGTGTTTATATGTGTCTATATGTATACATATGTATTAATGTGTTTATATGTGTATATAAGTATACATATGTATTAATGTGTTTATATGTGTAT
Source organism: Bombina bombina (assembly GCF_027579735.1). Taxonomy (NCBI): domain Eukaryota; kingdom Metazoa; phylum Chordata; class Amphibia; order Anura; family Bombinatoridae; genus Bombina; species Bombina bombina. The sequence goes on along the minus strand of NC_069505.1, from coordinate 230,182,621 downwards.
ATATGTATACATATGCATGAATATGTTTATATGTGTATATATGTCTATATATGAGTACATATGTATTAATATGTTTATATGTGTTTATATGTGTATATATGTCTATATATGTATACATATGTATTAATGCGTTTATATGTGTATATATGTATACATATGCATGAATATGTTTATATGTGTATATATGTCTATATATGAGTACATATGTATTAATATGTTTATATGTGTTTATATGTGTATATATGTCTATATATGAGTACATATGTATTAATGTGTTTATATGTGTATATATGTATACATATGTATTAATGTGTTTATATGTGTATATATGTATACATATGCATGAATGTGTTTATATGTGTATATATGTCTATATATGTGTACATCTGTATTAATGTGTTTATATGTGTATATATGTGTATATATGTATACATATGTATTAATGTGTTTATATGTGTATATATGTATACATATGCATGAATGTGTTTATATGTGTATATATGTCTATATATGAGTACATATGTATTAATGTGTTTATATGTGTATATATATATATATATACCGGTATATATATATATATATATATATATATATATATATATATATATATATATATATATATATATATATATATGTCTGTAAATTCATATATACACATATATAAACATATACATATTTTTAAAGCTGTATATGTAGGTATCTCAATGTTAAAGCCCTTTGTCTGCCTTTTTTCTAACACCTGAGATCTTATCTTTGAGCCTTTATAACTTTTGTGTGCAATATTTTTTTTTTAATAATTTTTATTAGATGGTGTTATTATGAGTGTAACTATACTGTGTAATGTATATTTATTAGATAGTGTTATTATGTGTGTAACTGTACTGTGTAATGTATATTTATTAGATAGTGTTATTATGAGTGTAACTATACTGTGTAATGTATATTTATTAGATAGTGTTATTATGAGTGTAACTATACTGTGTAATGTATATTTATTAGATAGTGTTATTATGTGTGTAACTGTACTGTGTAATGTATATTTATTAGATAGTGTTATTATGTGTGTAACTGTACTGTGTAATGTATATTTATTAGATAGTGTTATTATGTGTGTAACTGTACTGTGTAAGGTATATTTATTAGATAGTGTTATTATGAGTGTAACTGTACTGTGTAATGTATATTTATTAGATAGTGTTATTATGAGTGTAACTGTACTGTGTAATATATATTTATTAGATAGTGTTATGTATGTAACTGTACTGTGTAATGTATATTTATTAGATAGTGTTATGTATGTAACTGTACTGTGTAATGTATATTTATTAGATGGTGTTATGTGTGTAACTGTACTGTGTAATGTATATTTATTAGATAGTGTTATTATGTGTGTAACTGTACTGTGTAATGTATATTTATTAGATAGTGTTATTATGGGTGTAACTGTGCTGTGCAATGTTTATTTATTAGACAGTGTTATTATGTGTGTAACTGTACTGTGTAATGTATATTTATTAGACAGTGTTATTATGTGTGCAACTGTACTGTGTAATGTATATTTATTAGATGGTGTTATTATGAATGTAACTGTACTGTGTAATAATATTTATTAGATAGTGTTATAAGGGATTAAATGCCCTACATGTCCTGAGTGTCTGCTTGTAACCTAACTTATCATAACTTAACACTTAACATAACTTTATTAAATAATAAATAACAGCACAACACAGTTTGTGGGTGAAAGACCCGTGGGTCGCATTTATTGGTACCAGCCGTGGAACTGGCAGGTAACTTAACCACGGGTGGCGGCAATCGGGGCCTACATTCTATCTATGAATAACCCCTTCTAGAAAATGGCCAAGGGATACTGCTGCAGACCACAAGGCGGAGATACTCACACAGCTTTATATTTAGGGGTTTCTCGGCTCAACAATAACCAGCCCGAGCATGCCAAGCCTGTGACGTCACCCTGACCGCAATGGCCGTTACTCAAACCTCCTTCCAGTCTGCAGCCATGATCCTGACCACCCTTCACAAGAGACTGACCTGCATATTCAATGGTCCTGACTCTTGCCGCCACCATATACTCTTAGGAGTAACTCCTGCCTGATGTTCTGCAAGAACAAATCTACTCCTGCTGGTTCTAAATGAACCCCATCCTGCCTATACAAGCCCTTATGGGCTGCCGAGATGTTCCCGTGCTCTACCACAAAACCCTCGAGCTCGACTACCTGCTTCCTCGGGTTCCTATTGATCTTTTTCCTTACCTGGAAAGCTGCCTTATGACACACCATGTGTCTCCATCTTAATCTAGGGATCACATTCGACCACCCGATTCTCACACCTGGAAACCAGAGTTTGAACTGCCTCAGGTCCGACTGCATTGCCCGAATTAGATCCAATGTGGGAATGGCCCCCACATCGTTGCCGCCAGCATGTATTATCAGAATGTGGGGTTTCTCCCACCTTCTCGCTGCATTCTGGAGCAATGCAGGCAGATCTGCCCAGGCCAAGCCTCTGCGCCCTAGCCAACGTAACACAGCCCTGGACGAAGGAAATCCTAGCTGCTGTCCTCCTGGCATGGCTGCAGCTCTAATTGCGGCCCAGTGCACATATGAATGGCCGACGATCCACACCCGTACAGGACCTGGACGTGTTTCTGAAAACAAAGAAAACAAGAGTTAGCCCGCTTGCAGTGGACCAGATCCTCAACAAACCTTGGCCCATTACCTTTAGGTATCACCCCCGCAAGCCCCCCAAACCCTTGCATACTTGACCCTTGATCCCCGTTCTCAAACATACAGCGGCCTAACATAGGACTTGTACCACTGCGACCTCCACCGCCCTAATGAGCGGATGCGATCCGAGGACCAACCCAGCTCTGCTGCCGTCGTCGCTGCCCCCACTCAGAAGGAGTGTGGGGCAATCCGAGACCCGTCAAGACCAGCCGTTTGCGCTACCCTACCTAAAACCTTCCCAAACTGGTATCTGGTCAGCGGGTCCCCATTGGCATGTATTAGAAACCTGGAGGAGCCTCCTGGCCGCACTTCCAGGTAAGATGACACTAGCCGTACTGGGCAACAGGTAACGCCAGGCTGCCCCTGTAAGGAAAGCCAAGCCCCCCGGCCCTCCTGGTCAGTTTTTGACCTGGGAATGAACAATAGCATGGAGTCATCTACCAATCTGACATGATTGTGCATGACCCCCCCTGTGGCCGCCGTTTTGGCTCGCGGTACCAACTCGCCCACCCTTAATGCGCCGTGAAACGCCAGGCCAAAGCCCGCTCCAGAAGAGCAGAGCCTCGAAAGGTGAGGAACATGTCTCTGGTAGGACCGCCAGCAACTTTACCAGCCATTCCGCCGTAATAGGCTCCCTTGCGTCCGGTCGTGGAACCTCCAGACGGCCCCACCCCCTAATAAGCTGCTTTACAAGGAAGGAGCATGACTCGTCTTTAAACGCGTATAGCCTGCAGAAGAAAGCCACAGCCGATAGCCTAGCGACCACCGCCCCCTTTTTTGCTCGCTTACCTCTCAGGTCCGCCAGCCAGTGCAACAGAAACCCCTGTTCACCCTCGCAGGAAGGGAACTCGCGTAGGTCACAGAAACCTACCCACTCGCTCCAGTACCTCACGTATGCCGACCATGTGCTGGGTGCCAATGAAGCCCGCAACAGAGGAATCAGTTGCTGTAGTCCCTCGCCATCTGCCACAAAAAGAGAGGGCAAGGAAGACCATTAGGTGCCGCGGCAGGAGCCACAGCCCTAAATGCCTCCCACTGGAAATGAGACAATGCATCAGCAACTATATTCTGCACCCCTGGCACGTGTTGGGCCCTAAAGTCAATGTTCCATTGCAAACATCTCAACACCAGGTGTCGCAGATAACGCACCACCACAGGCGATGAAGCTGAAAGCCTGTTAATAGCAAACACCATGCTGAGATTATCCGTCCAGAAAATCACAGCCCTGTTACTAAACAGGTGACCCCACAGTTCCACTGCCACCAGTATAGGAAACAGTTCCAGAAAGCAAAGATTGCGTATAAGCCCTCTGCCCGCCCACTCGGTCGGCCAGGGCTCCGCACTCCATGCCCCCTCAAAGTAAGCCCCATACCTGGATGCTCCAGCGGCGTCCGTGAACAGATGCAGTGATTGGTTAGATATTGGATCCCCTCGCCAAATGCAGATGCCATTAAAGTCCTGGAGAAACCTCTCCCAGACCTGCAAATCCGCCACGAAATCCCTCGTGATGCGAATGCACGATGCCGGAGTCCTATCTCCGCCCAGGCACTGCTCTAACCGCTTGCTAAACACCCTACCCCACGGGATAACTCTCCCCGCGAAGTTAAGGAGACCAAGGAGCGACTGTAGCTCCCGAAGCGAACACATCGGTGCTGAAACCATAGCACGGACTGTCGCCAACATCTTGGCAACCTTTTCTTTAGGCAACCTACACTCCCCTGCCACTGAATCAATTTCGATGCCTAAGAACTTCAAACACGTGCACGGTCCCTCCGTCTTATCCTCTGCTAGAGCAACTCCAAACCTGGCCATCATGAACCTCATGACTTTCATTAAGAGGCACATTCTTGCAAGTTGGCCGCCCCAACCAGGAGAAAATCGTCCAAATAGTGCGCAACTCTGTCACTCCCAGCCACCGAGACCACTGCCCAGTGCAGGAAAGTGCTGAATGCTTCGAAATACGCGCAGGATATCGAACAGCCCATGGGCAGACAACGGTCAACATAATAACCCCCTTCAAACCAACACCCCATCAGCCTGAAGGATGATGGGTGAATCGGGAGAAGCCGGAACACGGATTCTATGTCTAACTTCGCCATCAAGGCTCCAGGGCCCCGTTCCTTGACCATAGCCAGCACGTCGTCAAACAACTGGTAACGGACTGAGCTCAACTCCTCCTGAATGGCATCGTTTACCGACTGCCCTTTTGGATAAGAGAGGTGCTGTATGAGCCGGAACTTACCCGTTTTCTTTTTGGGGACGACCCCCAGCGGGGAAATAACTAAGTCCGGCAGTGGTAATTCCCCGAAAGGGCCTACAACCATACCCAAGGCCACTTCTTTTCCCAACTTCTCCCTGACTGCCTCAGGGTACTGAGAAGCCGATTTCAGGTTCTTCCTGTCTCAGGCTCCCACTACCCGACCTACTACCGGGATAATGAAACCCCAGCACAAGCCGCTATCCAACAGCTGAGCAGCCGCCCTGTCCAGGTACCTGCTCAACCATATGCCAATAACCTGGACCCTAAGGGGCGAATCTGCCCTTACTCCCAGCGCCTCCCTTGACCCCAAACCGATCAGTTTGGGTATCTCGCTTCTTGGAGCAATCAGCTCCAGGGTGTTGTCCGCTGCAGAACTTACAGACGTTCTTGAACGTGCATGATGTGCCCCGCTCGCACGCTTTGTCCTGATACCGCCAGCACACACCCCCTTGCCGCCGTCGAAAGTGCAATGTCTGCCTACTCCCCGGCGATACCACCGCGGAGCCTCCCTGCGCCCTCCGTTCCGTATCAAGATGCGCCCAGAGGTGCAAATCCATTGTGCCAAAGTCAAGCAATGGGTTGCCCACCTTCTTCTTCCGATATAGCATATCGTACTCTCTCCACGCACCATCAGCAAACTTTCTGTGTATTGCATCAATGGTGTCGACGTACTTAAAGAGGGCAGTCCCCTGATCGGGAAACCTCTCCAAGTAGCAAGTGGCGTAGACCCGGAAACACCAATGCCACTCCTCAATTGTATTGGGCCTCCTAAATTTCTTAGGGCCCGTACCGTCCTCCGTCCATTTCCTTAAACTTAAAAGCCTCTGCCGACAGCTCAAACATGTTCACATACTTACCGTCCTGGATATGCTTCACCATCTTAGACTTGAGGTGTGCATGCAAACTGTGTACCTGGCACGAATAAGTATCCCCATGTACTGCTGCCTTTCTGTTCACCACCTGTGGTGACCCCCCAGCAACCCCTAGGAGTTGAGATGACTTCGCCACAATACTGGCATTGCCATCCCCGTGATTGCCCCTACTCATCTTTCTCAACATTCTATACATCCTCCTATGCCCTTTCGTGTGCAAACCCAGGGACCCGTCTATCTCAGACCCCGAACCTGACCCACTAGAGCTGGAGGAATTACACCGCCCCCTAGGTACACCAATTTGTAACTCATCAGAGGAAGCACCCGATGCGGCCTGGCCTTGTCCAGAAGCACTGCTGACTCCTCTCGGCACGAGAGCTCCGGAACTCTGAGTCGCCATGTCCCTGCTGGATGAGGATGTCCTGGGTACCTGCAAAATAGAAGCCAAGAGGGGAGTACCTCAGGAAGAGCCAGCCGTCTCCTCCCCATCCCCCCCTTCCCCAGATTCTAGATACCCTTCCCGGTCGCTTTCACTCACACCGCATGCCAAACTCACATCATCATCTGTACTGGTGGCCAGCCCACTAGCAGAATCCTCCTGAAATCTCACGGTCCTACTCCGGCCCTGAGACTTCGATCCCCTGGCCTGTCTTACCAACCCCCTACCAGGGCTCTCCAAGCCTTCCCCAGGGCCATCGCTAATGCTAGCATGCCCCCTTTTTACAGCCCCTCTCGTGGCAATTTGCCCCGACCGTGCTGGTGAGGTCCTGCTTGGCGTCAGCCTACCCTGCAGGCCTTGCTCCTGGGGCTCCGCTACCGTGGTGTCACCCCCTGAACTATGTACCACACTGGCCCCCTTATGCACGGTTTTAGCCGTGGGGGCCTTCCCTTTACTTTGGGCCACGGCGCGTGCGGGGGCCGCCTTGGCTTTGCCCCCTCCTAACGTAGGCCGCGAGCACGAGGAGGGTGCCCTCTAGGCATCCCCTCCTTTATTGCTTGTTCCCGCTGCGGCTCTTGTGCGCACTCCCTGCTGCGCCACCCCGGATTGCCCCCCGAGGGGCCTTGCTGACCCACTTCCTCAATCTCACTTGCCCCGTGACTTCCGCCTCTGCCCCCTGTCCTGGCCTACTATGTGCCCCTTCGGCCTCCTGAGGCCTAGCTGTCTTGCCCCCAAGAGCGGGTGCCCCCCCCCGAGGTGCTCCCTTCTTACCTCCGGAGCCAGGGGGGAACGATCCGCTCGGTTCACTGGCCAGATTGCGAGTGCCGCGGGCGGAAGTGACGTCACCGGAAGTGACATAAGGACGCGCGACGTCACCGGAAGTCGACGCGGCAGCCATTTTGGATGCTGAAAGGGACGACGAACCGGAGGCCTGCACACTACTATAGGCCAAAGCCTGGGCCTGAAGTGCCGCCGCACCCGATGACGCACCCGCGAGGACCGACGCTAAGGACTGTAGGAGGGACACCGCCGCCGCCACAGATTCCCCGGAGGTGACCACCGCCGCAGGTAAGGCCGCACTGCTCCCACTACTGACGCCAACGGAACCCTCCCCAGAGGTACCCAAACCCCTTATGGCCTCGCTGGGCCCAGAAACTACAGGCCCCTGCCTAAGGCCCAATCCGGAACCCCCGGGTGCATCACCGGGACCCCCGGAGCAGAAACCGGAGCTCCCCTGGGACCCCCTAGGCCCTACGCCTGACCCGCCTAGCGCGATTGCTCGCCCCTCAGGCCCTACATCCCCTGGGGGCCTACACTCTATCCCGACAGGCTGATAAGCCTGCCTGGGCCCACCATCCCCAACTAAATTCTCCCGTACAGGAGAAGAAAATAAAACAGGGCTACCCTCCCCCCCTGAGGGAGAAACGGGCAGACACAGCCCAGACACATGGCCCAGACCCACCGTAATATTTCCAGATGGGGATGGTGCGACCCAATCGATGTCCTCTAACTCCATCTCTTCCCATTCTCCAGATTCGCCTTCCATTGGAAAAATGCTGCAAACTGCTAAGCTGAAAGATCTTCTGGGAGTCCACAGGAACAAAGAGGAAGTGGAATCCCTGCACATCCCTCTTATAAGGTTAGTAAACCCCTCCCAACACAATGCAACATTGTAACTAACACACACACACAGCAGCACTCACTCCTCCAGGCCTTAACCCTTAGCTACGTTCCGGGCTATTTGCCCTGCACTTTCTTTATGAGTGTAACTGTACTGTGTAATATATATTTATTAGATGGTTTTATTATGTGTATAACTGTACTGTGTAATGTATATTTATTAGACAGTGTTATTATGTGTGTAACTGTACTGTGTAATGTATATTTATTAGATAGTGTTATTATGTGTGTAACTGTACTGTGTAAGGTATATTTATTAGATAGTGTTATTATGAGTGTAACTGTAGTGATGTCGAGAACTTAAAATTTTCCGTTCGCGAACGGCGAACGCGAACGTCCGCAACTGTTCCCGAACGGGCGAACCGGGCGAACTGCCATTGACTTCAATAGGCAGGCAAATTTTAAAACCCACAGGGACTTTTTCTGGCCACAATAGTGATGGAAAAGTTGTTTCAAGGGTACTAAAACCTGGTCTGTGGCATGCCGGAGGGGGATCCATGGCAAAACTCCCACGGAAAATTACATAGTTGATGCAGAGTCTGGTTTTAATCCATAAAGGGCATAAATCACCTAACATTCCTAAATTATTTGGAATAACGTGCTTTAAAACATCAGGTATGATGTTGTATCGATCAGGTAGTATAAGGGTTACGCCCGCTTAACAGTGACAGACCAAACTCCCCGTTTAACGCACCACAAACAGTCCATTTGCACAACCGCAAACTCCCCATTTGCACAAGGTTGGATACCAAGCTAGCCATGTCCCGTTCCTTGTCCTCACTGATGTCATTGAAGGTCTCTTCCTCCACCCAGCCACGTACAACACCAAGTGTCCCCGAAAGGTGACAACAAGCCCCCTGGGACGCCTGCTGTGTTTGGTCTTCCACCTCCTCAAAGCCACCTTCCTCCTCTGACACCTCTTCTTCAGACTCCTCTCTCTGCATTGCCTCTCTCTGCATTATTATAAGGTATGTTAAGTAGTACTATTCTTATCAGTTTAATCCCTGTTACATCCCCTATCAGGGGACGTGTATATGGCATGGATTTTAGGAACCGGGAGATGGAAAAAGATGCTTGGTCGGTCCTCCTACTTCAAATTTGGGGCACTGCGCATGCAATCGTGGCCGGACTTTTAGCCGACGGACATTTGGCCGACGGACATTTGGCCGAAACACAAGTGGCTGTCACAAAACAGTCCGGCCACGAGATAGATAGATTTGATAGATAGATAGATAGATAGATACATAGATTAGATAGATAGATCAATAAATGCAATATACATTTGATTGATACAATAGATAGATAGATAGATAGATAGATAGATAGATAGATAGATAATTTCCCAGACAGAGAATTACAAGACGTGCGGTCTGGGACCCATGGTAGGGTTCCCAGAGGCAGTTGCGGCGCCAAGGGACGTGTATATGGCATGGATTTTAGGAACCGGGAGATGGAAAAAGATGCTTGGTCTGTCCTCCTACTTCAAATTTGGGGCACTGGGCGTGCAATCATGGCCGGACTTTTAGCCGATGGACATTTGGCCGAAACACAAGTGGCTGTCACAAAACAGTCCGGCCACGAGATAGATAGATTTGATAGATAAATAGATAGATTTGATAGACAGATAATTTCCCAGACAGAGAATTACAAGACGTGCGGTCTGGGACAAATGGTAAGGTTCCCAGAGGCAGTTGCGGCGCCAGGGGACGTGTATATGGCATGGATTTTAGGAACCGGGAGATGGAAAAAGATGCTTGGTCGGTCCTCCTACTTCAAATTTGGGGCACTGCGCATGCAATCTACTGTGCCACCAGATAAGAGTGGTGTGTTAAGTACTACTATTCTGATCAGTTTAATACCTGTTACGCACTCTATCAGGGGATGTGTATATGGCATGGATTTTAGGAACCAGGAGATGGAAAAAGATGCTTGGTCGGTCCTCCTACTTCATATTTGGGGCACTGCGCATGCAATCGTGGCCGGACTTTTAGCTGATGGTACATTTGGCAGACAGACATTTGGCCGATGGACATTTGGCCAAAACACAAGTGGCTGTCACAAAACAGTCCGGCCAGGAGATAGATAGATTTGATAGATAGATAGATACATAGATTAGATAGATAGATCAATAGATGCAATATACATTTGATAGATACGATAGATAGATAGATAGATAGATAGATAGATAGATTTGATAGATAAATAGATACACCAGATATGAGTGGTGGCACTGGGAAAGTGGGCCTGGCACACACGCTGGCAGGCAGGCAACTGCAATTAGATTACACTAGCAGACTGATGTTTCACGGTGAAAAAAGTTTTTTTTTTAAATTTACACTACTGTTACACCAGATATCAGTGGTGGCACTGGGCAAGTGGGCCTGGCACACACGCTGGCAGGCAGGCGACTGCAATTAGATTACACTAGCAGACTGATGTTTCACAGTCAAAATTTTTTTTTTTTTTTTAAATTTACACTACTGTTACAACAGATATGAGTGGTGGCACTGGGCAAGTGGGCCTGGCACACACGCTGGCAGGCAGGCAACTGCAATTAGATTGCACTAGCAGACTGATGTTTCACAGTCAAAAAAGTTATTTTTTTTAAATTTACACTACTGTTACACCAGATATGAGTGGTGGCACTGGGCAAGAGGGCCTGGCACACACGCTGGCAGGCAGGCAGGCAACTGCAATTAGATTACACTAGCAGACTGATGTTTCACAGTCATAAAGGTTTATTTTTTTTTAATTTACACTACTGTTACAACAGATATGAGTGGTGGCACTGGGCAAGTGGTCACAGCATATGCTGTGAGCCTGGCACACACGCTGGCAGGCAGGCAACTGCAATTAGGTTACACTAGCAGACTGATGTTTCACAGTCCAAAAAGTTTTGTTTTTTTTAAATTTACACTACTTTTACACCATATATGAGTGGTGGCACTGGGCAAGTGGGCCTGGCACACACGCTGGCAGGCAGGCAACTGCAATTAGATTACACTAGCAGACTGATGTTTTACAGTCAATTTTTTTTTTTTTTTAATTTACACTACTGTTACAACAGATATGAGTGGTGGCACTGGGCCTGGCAAACAGGCTGGCAGGCAGGCAACTGCAATTAGATTACACTAGCAGACTGATGTTTCACAGTCAAAAAAGTTTTTTTTTTTAAATTTACACTACTGTTACAACAGATATGAGTGGTGGCACTGGGCAAGTGGGCACAGTATATGCTGTTAGCCTGGCACACACGCTGGCAGGCAGGCAACTGCAATTAGATTACACAAGCAGACTGATGTTTCACAGTCAAAAAAGGTTGTTTTTTTTAAATTTACACTACTGTTACAACAGATATGAGTGGTGGCACTGGGCAAGTGGGCCTGGCACACACGCTGGCAGGCAGGCAACTGCAATTAGATTACACTAGCAGACTGATGTTTCACAGTCAAAAAAGTTTTGTTTTTTTTAAATTACACTACTGTTACATCAGATATGAGTGGTGGCACTGGGCAAGTGGGCCTGGCACACACGCTGGCAGGCAGGCAACTGCAATTAGATTACACTAGCAGACTGATGTTTCACAGTCAAAAAAGTTGTTTTTTTTAAATTTACACTACCGTTACACCAGATATGAGTGGTGGCACTGGGCAAGTGGCTTGGCAGGCAAGCGACTGCAATTAGATTACACAGGAAAAAAAGGGCTTTTTGGGGTGCTGTCCTTACAGCAGAGATCAGATGAGTCCTTCAGGACTGTAGTGGACACTGAATACACTAGCCTAGCTATCAATTTCCCTATAAAATCACCAGCAGCTACACTGTCCCTCCTCTCACTAACAATGCAGCTTCCGAATGAATCTAAAATGGCTGCTGTCCAGGAGCTGGGAGGGTCTGGGAGGGAGTGTCTGCTGCTGCTGATTGGCTGGAATGTGTCTGCAGACTGTGAGATACAGGGTCAAAGTTTACTCAATGATGACGAATAGGGGGCGGATCGAACATTGCATATGAACAAGCTATGTTCGCCGGGAACTATTCGCCGGTGAACTATTCGCGACATCACTATGTAACTGTATACATATGTATATTTATTAGACACTGTTATTATGTGTGTAACTGTACTGTGTAATGTATATTTATTAGATAGTGTTATTATGAGAGTAACTGTACTGTGTAATGTATATTTATTAGATAGTGTTATGTATGTAACTGTACTGTGTAATGTATATTTATTAGATAGTGTTATGTATGTAACTGTACTGTGCAATGTATATTTTTTAGATGGTGTTATGTGTGTAACTGTATTGTGTAATGTATATTTATTAGACAGTGTTATTATGTGTGTAACTGTACTGTGCAATGTATATTTATTAGATAGTGTTATTATGGGTTTAACTGTGCTGTGCAATGTTTATTTATTAGACAGTGTTATTATGTGTGTAGCTGTACTGTGTAATGTATATTTATTAGATAGTGTTATGAGTGTAACTGTACTGTGTAATGTATATTTATTAGACAGTGTTATTATGTGTGTAACTGTACTTGTAATGTATATTTACTAGATGGTGTTATTATGTGTGTAACTGTACTGTGTAATGTATATTTATTATATAGTGTTATGTGTGTTACTGTACTGTGTAATGTATATTTATTATATAGTGTTATTATGTGTAACTGTACTGTGTAATGTATATTTATTAGACAGTGTTATTATGTGTGTAACTGTACTGTGTAATGTATATTTATTAGACAGTGTTATTATGTGTGTAACTGTACTGTGTAATGTATATTTATTAGATAGTGTTATTATGTGTGTAACTGTACTGTGTAATGTATATGTATTAGATGGTGTTATTATGAGTGTAACTGTACTTTGTAATGTTTTTTTGATGTGTTTTGTGCAACTTTTATGTTTCGGGAAACAGTCAACAACCAGAGCTCTAAAGTTGCGGCAATCATTCTAGCATAAATCGTAATTGCGATTATGCGATCGTTTCAACTCGTAATACCAGCGGTAAGCCCAATGATCATAAACACCTGCCATAAACCCCTTATCGCTCAGGCGCAAACGTTTGCACTCCACTCATAATCTGGCACAAAATATATTTAATACTAAATATATCTTAAAGTAGTGTGACCAAATTTCCCCTTTTTAACAGTATGCCTTTTATTTTTTTATTTTTTTAATGTAGCCATTTGTGCTGGTAGGTCCTTGCTATTGTCAAGGGCTGTAGCATTATATCACTCAGACTTGCAGTTTAGCATTGGACCAACACCTTACTTGGGAACTAAATTTACATTATGAATCTCTGCCTGCAAGTTTCAGTTAAGGATGAATTGGATCAATATTAGACAACATTTTATGTATTCTGAGTATGTAGACCTACTGAGAAACAGAAGCAACAACGCTAGACCAGCTGAACTGTTTTGTAGCTCAGACTTTGCACCTATTATGTACGGATGCATTTAGTTTAGTCCTGCATCATTGTGCCCATAGACAATATATTAACTCCTAGAGGCCATTAGGACGTTCCATGTCATCCTAAAATCGCTGGGCTTTCACACTGTGTAGGACAGCATGGAACATCCTAAATTGTGCTGCATCCTGCTCCCCCTCTGTGAAAAAATTAGGGCTGGATACGGCTGGGGGGCTTGCTTAGTAATACAGGAACCCCCCAGGATCTGATCAGCCCTCAGATTCAGTGACGGTGAGTCACTGGTATAATGCGACAGCCAAAGAGTGCAATCATTGTCTGTCAGCACTGTCTCTGCTTACTCTCTTGCCTTACTGCAATCTTAGGCGAGAGAGGGAGACAGATCAGTGCTACAAAGTGTCCAACAGTTCTATACTGCTATAATATACATATACCTTTTTTTATATATATACAGGGAGTGCAGAATTATTAGGCAAATGAGTATTTTGACGACATCATCCTCTTTATGCATGTTGTCTTACTCCAAGCTGTATAGGCTCGAAAGCCTACTACCAATTAAGCATATAAGGTGATGAGCATCTCTGTAATGAGAAGGGGTGTGGTCTAATGATATCAACACCCTATATCAGGTGTGCATAATTATTAGGCAACTTCCTTTCCTTTGGCAAAATGGGTCAAAAGAAGGACTTGACAGGCTCAGAAAAGTCAAAAATAGTGAGATATATTGCAGAGGGATGCAGCACTCTTAAAATTGCAAAGCTTCTGAAGCGTGATCATCGAACAATCAAGCGTTTCATTCAAAATAGTCAACAGGGTCGCAAGAAGCGTGTGGAAAAACCAAGGCGCAAAATAACTGCCCATGAACTGAGAAAAGTCAAGTGTGCAGCTGCCAAGATGCCACTTGCCACCAGTTTGGCCATATTTCAGAGCTGCAACATCACTGGAGTGCCCAAAAGCACAAGGTGTGCAATACTCAGAGACATGACCAAGGTAAGAAAGGCTGAAAGACGACCACCACTGAACAAGACACACAAGCTGAAACGTCAAGACTGGGCCAAGAAATATCTCAAGACTGATTTTTCTAAGGTTTTATGGACTGATGAAATGAGAGTGAATCTTGATGGGCCAGATGGATGGGCCCGTGGCTGGATTGGTAAAGGGCAGAGAGCTCCAGTCCGACTCAGACGCCAGCAAGGTGGAGGTGGAGTACTGGTTTGGGCTGGTATCATCAAAGATGAGCTTGTGGGGCCTTTTCGGGTTGAGGATGGAGTCAAGCTCAACTCTCAGTCCTACTGCCAGTTTCTGGAAGACACCTTCTTCAAGCAGTGGTACAGGAAGAAGTCTGCATCCTTCAAGAAAAACATGATTTTCATGCAGGACAATGCTCCATCACACGCGTCCAAGTACTCCACAGCGTGGCTGGCAAGAAAGGGTATAAAAGAAGAAAATCTAATGACATGGCCTCCTTGTTCACCTGATCTGAACCCCATTGAGAACCTGTGGTCCATCATCAAATGTGAGATTTACAAGGAGGGAAAATAGTACACCTCTCTGAACAGTGTCTGGGAGGCTGTGGTTGCTGCTGCACGCAATGTTGATGGTGAACAGAAAAACACTGACAGAATCCATGGATGGCAGGCTTTTGAGTGTCCTTGCAAAGAAAGGTGGCTATATTGGTCACTGATTTGTTTTTGTTTTGTTTTTGAATGTCAGAAATGTATATTTGTGAATGTTGAGATGTTATATTGGTTTCACTGGTAAAAATAAATAATTGAAATGGGTATATATTTGTTTTTTGTTAAGTTGCCTAATAATTATGCACAGTAATAGTCACCTGCACACACAGATATCCCCCTAAAATAGCTATAACTAAAAACAAACTAAAAACTACTTCCAAAACTATTCAGCTTTGATATTAATGAGTTTTTTGGGTTCATTGAGAACATGGTTGTTGTTCAATAATAAAATTAATCCTCAAAAATACAACTTGCCTAATAATTCTGCACTCCCTGTATATATATATATATATATATACTCTTTCACTGCTGATCAGTGCAATAGTAATGTTCAGTACTTTTAGGGTGTGATCTGTGGGGGTGGGGTTTTAGTTACCATTTGCCCCCTTTTGTCAATTTTGTTAACCCCTTAAGGGCCAGATTATGAGTGGAGTGCAAATTAATGCTCCCGGGTTACGATCATATTATGAGTTGAAAGTAAACTGTTTTCGTTCTTCTGGTAAACCGACAAGCTCAATAATCCGAACTTGCAAATATTTGTGCATTTTCATGTATTTCCTCCATAGAAGTCAAACTCTTGCGCAAACACAAGGCATATTCTTATTTATGCTAACCCGACATGAAAATATGAATATTTCACATTCCAACGTTCTGCACATAACAGAATATATTCTATTTATTCATAAATAAATATTTCCACATATATCTGATATATCTGGTATTTTGGTACAATATATATCTATACCTATATTTATACATGATTACATATAGGTATAGATATATACATATATATGTATATAGGAATATCTATTTATAAATACTTATATGCTATGTGCAGAATATTGGAATGTGAAATATTTACAGTAAATACATAGTTAAAACTTGTATTAAATATGAATACTGAATAAATATGTTTTTACATGTCTTAATCTACTTAACTGCAAAGGGCCCCAATGCACATCTACAGTATATATGTCTAGATATGTATACAAATGTATTTGTGTTTATATGTGTATACGCCTGTAAATACATATATACACATATAAATACATATGTACACATATCTAAATATATATATATATATATATACACAGTATATATATATATATATATATATATATATGCACACAGTATACATATATATATACATACATATCCATCTTTAGACATTTGTATGTATGTAATGCTGACATACTATGTATGTCTATGTTAAAGCCCTTTGCCTGCCTTTTTTTTCTAACAAATGAGACCTCATATCTTTGAGCCTTCATAACATTTGTGTGCAATATTATTATTGAATCATTTTTATTATGAGTGTGACTGTACCTTGTTATGTATTTTTGATGTGTTTTGCTCGACTTTCATATTTCGCGAAACAGTTAACCAGAACTCTAAAGTCACAGTAATCATTGTAGCATAAATCGCGATTGTGCTCACGTGATTGCCTTTACTTTTAACTTGTAATACGAGCGGTAAGCCCGATGAACGCAACCCCTCGAGATGAACCCCTTATCGCTCGGGTGCAAAAGTTTACGCTCCACTCATAATCTAACTCTTAGTTCTTAACCCTTTCCTGCTGTTTCTTGCCCTTTGTCTGTGATCAGTCCTATCAGAGCATTCCGTCTGACCAAAAAGCAAAAAATAAATAAATAACCGTTTTTAGTACTGTTTAGAAAGTGGGAATTGGAGAGTGAAGTGGGAATTGGGGGTGAATTAGTAATTGGTGGGTGGGTTGAGGGATATAGTATTAGGCATCATGGCATCATACTACACCACAAAAGAGGCTTACGCCATTCATGTGCAACATTCAGAGAGTAAAACCTTTGCTTTATCTTCTAAGGAATCTCCAATAGCATCAGATATAAAGCTCCTAAGTAACACTCCCTGCCTATCACCATCTAAAAGGAGGCAGCCAAAAATGTCAGATGAAAATTGGATACCCCCACACTTAACTGCCCCTGAAATACCCCCATTTACTGCAACTCCTAGCATTACAACCAGGATTTCATTTTGTGAGCCAATAAATTATTTTAACCTGTTTCTCACTGACAACTTGAGAATATGGCTACTCAAACAAATTAATATGCCAGCCAGTATCTGTCAGCAAATCCAAAGTCTCACCACATTAAAAAAAACACCTGGCATCTCTCTAACCTAACAGAAGTTAAAATGTTTTGGGCACTGACCTTGGTAATGGATATAGTGAAGAAATCTAGTATATGTTCCTACTGACACCAGCCCCTACTAGAACAAAGCTCGTAAATGGAAATGTGCTCACCATATGTCAGGCTGGTATGTCGAATGGGGGTCTGTCTACACGTTTTGGCCTGGAGGGGCCTTTATCAAGTCTATACCAGCGTGTGTATATTTGAAGTATTTAAAGACTAGTTTAGCCTATCGACTTTCCCAAGGGGAGGTGACAAATTTTGCCGCCCTCAGAAATATGGGTGTGTGAGGTTTTGACCAATGAATAAGTATAGAATAAACACGGCCATTTATAATATGGGCAAGGTTATATTTTTAGTAGTTCTTTAGTGTGGTTTAAAATAATATATAGATCTAAGGTTGTGGCGGCCATCTTTAAATGAGGTCATAGTGGCCATCTTTGAAATAGGCTGAGCTCAGGCGAAGCAAAGATAAATTTGTCTAATTTAATTAGTATTTGCACCTTATTTATGATAGAAAAATGCACCCTTTTTCATTTCATAAGCAAGAAACTTGGTTAAATCACTTGATTACGGCAGAGTTAGATTGCAGGGTGGGGGATAGATGAAATTATTTATTCACTTGTTTCTAGGGTTGCCACCTGTGCAGGGAGGAATATGAATAGTGTTGTTCAGAAACACAATGACCTCATTTAAAGATGGCCGCCACAACCTTAGATCTATATAGGTTATATTTTTAGTAGTTCTTTAGTGTGGTTTAAAATAATATATAGATCTAAGGTTGTGGCGGCCATCTTTAAATGAGGTCATAGTGGCCATCTTTGAAATAGGCAAGGTTATATTTTTAGTAGTTCTTTAGTGTGGTTTAAAATAATATATAGATCTAAGGTTGTGGCGGCCATCTTTAAATGAGGTCATAGTGGCCATCTTTGAAATAGGCTGAGCTCAGGCGAAGCAAAGATAAATTTGTCTAATTTAATTAGTATTTGCACCTTATTTATGATAGAAAAATGCACCCTTTTTCATTTCATAAGCAAGAAACTTGGTTAAATCACTTGATTACGGCAGAGTTAGATTGCAGGGTGGGGGATAGATGAAATTATTTATTCACTTGTTTCTAGGGTTGCCACCTGTGCAGGGAGGAATATGAATAGTGTTGTTCAGAAACACAATACATGTTCCTCCCTGCGCACCCTGCAGCATGTGTAACTCATTAATGTCCAGAAAAACATGGCTGAGGTGGCAACCCTACTTGTTTCTACAAAATCGCGCTAATAAAGTGGTTTTCCCTGATATGAACAATCTGCTACACATAGATCATATATATGATACAGATGTCCTTTCCACTCACCGAGAATTAGAAATACCGGTCAAAATCAAAGAGTATTCCATGATGTGCACACAACACAAGCTCATAGACAAATGATTTCAACTGCTGTCCTCCATAGTATCAATAAATAACTTTCTTACACGTAGATGAAGGAGAATGTGAAAAACGCTTTGGGTGCAAAAAAATAATTAACACCTTACCAGTCGAATATACCAGTGGAACTATTGAAAATGCAACTAAATAAATCTAATTTAACCCCTTTTTTTGGGTGCACAGATGCATCTAATTGAAAGTAATGAACCAGGTATGAATTAACTGTTGATCTACAAAATTTTTAGGTGCTAAATATGAGTATGAGATTGTGTGCGCATTTTTAGGCACAAAAATAGGAGAGATTGCTTGATAAATCTTGCTTTAAAGGGACAGTCAACACCAAAATTGTTGCTGTTTAAAAAGAAAGATAATCCCTTACCATTCCCCAATTTTGCATAACTAACACTGTTATATTAATATACTTTTTACCTCTATGATTACCTTGTATCTAATCCTCTGACATCTGGTTAATATTCAGAGCGCTTTCTAATGGCTGGTTATTTATTGCGAGTGTGATAAATTACTGCTCCACTTGTAATCTAACCCTTAATGTGAACAAGATAAATTATAGTTGAATAAACATTTAGCTCAAATTCTAGGTGAACTTGGACAATTGCCTCCGTCCTTAAGGGGTTAAACAGAATTAGGTTTACAATCCTGAAAAATTTCCACATTAAATTTCCAGTATATATGAACATTTTAATAAAAGTGCTACATGAGTATGATACATATGTTTCTACATATTTTCTTTATAATATAATAAAATATATACAGTATATGTTAGGGTGTGAGTGCACGTATGTGTTTGTGAGTGCACGTGTGTGTGAGAGTAAGTGAGTGAGTGTGTGTAAGAGTGAGTGTGTGTATGAGTGTGTATGTGTAAAAGTGTGTGTGTGTGTAAAAGAGTAAGTGTGTAATGAATGATAGATTATCAGTAGGTGTTTCTAAATAACTGCATTAATGTAACATTTATGTGCACTTTTCCCAGTTTCATTTCTTGTAAATATTATGCTTCATTCATTGTTGAGACCGTGAATGTTAAAACGTATCTAATTACTGGCATTGTATATTTTAGGAAGAGGGGTACAGTGGCCTATGCATCCCAAAAGCCATGGCTTCTGAACGCCACAGTAGAAGAGAACATTACATTTGAAAGTGCCTTTAACAAGCAAAAGTAAGGTTTCCAGTATGTCTTTTCTTTATATAAATATTTGTTAAAGGAATTAAAAGCTCAAAATTGAAATTTACATATGGGTGTATTTCAGTTTTAAATAGAAGTATTTTTGCAATATAGTTCCATTAGCAATAATACTTCTAGTAAAATGATTAATGTTTCAGCAGCATACGCACATATGCCACGTGTGACTAGAGAATCCTCATTCCAACCACATGCTTGCTCCGAGAGCTGATTGTGGTCTGTACTGTAAATACTGTATGTGTTTCTTAGAAGTCACTGCTGCCTTTTTTAGAAGGTGTGGTGTTAGAATGCTGGTGCATGAGCTGCTCCCAGCATATGTGCATATGCCGCTAAAAAACAGTGATAGATTTTAGTAGACACATTTTTGCTTATGGAAGAATACAGCACAAAATATTTTATTTATAATTGAAATGCACCCATGCACATTTCGATTTTGACCTTTCTATCCCTTTAAATACAGTTTATAGATATATATGTATTTATACAAAACATGCTTTTTATACAAAGTAAATCAATGTAAGTTAAACTAGATGTTAAGTTCAAAGAAACTTTGTGTGAGTTTAAATGGAAGGCATTGTGCGAGTTACCATGCAGAGCATTGTGGGAGTTTACAAGCAAGGCATTGTGCAAGTAAATTTTCTCTCAATTCCATTAATAGAATGAAATATTTTCAGATATCAGTGATGAGTTTTGAGTGATATTTAAGGTACTGCATGCAGAAAGCACATTTTTGTATGCATTATTTATATAAGTTAAAAGGTTAGCGTTAAAATGCTTTGTTAACCCCTTAGTGACCAGACCACATTTCCATTTGTTGACCATTTGGGACCAAGGCTATTTTTAAATTTCTGCAGTGCTTGTGTTTAGCTGTAGTTTTCCTCTTACTCATTTACTGTACCCACACATATTATATACCGTTTTTCTCGCCATTAAATAGACTTTCTAAGATACCATTATTTTCATCATATCTTATAATTTACTATATTTTTTTTATAAAATATGATGAAAAAATGGAAAAAAACACACATTTTCAAAATTTGACCCCCAAAATCTGTTATACATCTACAACCACCATAAAACACCCATGCTAAATAGTTTCTAAATTTTGTCTTCAGTATAGAAATATCCAATGTTTACATGTTTTTTTCATTTTTTGCAAGTTATAGGGCAATAAGTAGAAGTAGCACTTTTTTTTTCAAAATTAGCGATAGTTACATTGTAACACTGATATCAGTCAGGAATCCCTGAATAACCCTTCACATGTATATTTTTTTAAAGAAGACAACCTAAGGTATTAAACTTGGGGTATTTTGACTCTTTTTGTGCAACCATTTACCACCAATCTATGCTAAATTTAAAAAAATAAATAAATAAATTGGTGATTTTTTGACAAAATAGCAATTTAAGAATACATTTGCTGGGAATGTTAAGGGTTACTGCAAAAAACACCCCAATATGTGTTCAGCAACATCTCCTGAGTACAGTGATACCACTCATGTATAGGTGTGTCGGGTTCTCTGGGGGCTAAAAGACCTTATTTTTAGGGGGCGCATTCCAGTTTTCCAACTTGGAATTTTCACATCTGTCATCATGCACCCATATCCTATTTGGGACATTTCTGAAGCCGGCCAATGTAATTTACCCCCATCAAACCATATATTTTTGAAAAGTAGACACCCTAGGGTATTTGAAATGCTGGTATTTTAACACTTTTCATGCACTAATTTAACCACCAGTCTTGGTCAAACTATGGGGAGTCATTTTTTTGTGTTATTTTTCACACACATTGTACTTTAGGCATGGATTCTCAGTTCCTGTTATGTGTCACTGAGAAAAAACACCTTAATATGTGTTCAGCAACATCTCCTGAGTACAGTGATACCACTCATGAATAATTTTGTCAGGTTTTCTGGGGACTAAAAGCCCTTATTTTAGGGGGTGAATTCCAGTTTTCCAACTTGGAATTTTCACATCTGTCATCATGCACCCGTGTCCTATTTGGGACATTTCTGAAGCTGGCCAATGTAATTTACCCTATCAAACCATATATTCTTGAAAAGTAGACACCCTAGGGTATTTGAAATGCTGTTATTTTAACACTTTCAATGCACTAATTTACCCACCAGTCTTTGTCAAACTTTTGGGTAGTTATTTTTTTGTGTTATTTTTCACACACATTGTACTTTAGGCATGGATTCTCAGCTCCTGTTATGTGTTACTGACACAAAACACCTCAATTTTTGTTCAACAATATCTCCTGAGTACAGTGATATCACTTATGCATAGGTTTGTTGGCTTGTTTGGGGGTGCAATGCCAAACTTCTGACATGTGTTTGTGATTATTTTTCACATTTCCCATATCTTCTTTTTGGGGGCCATTTTACATACCCCAATTTATTTGCTTGCCATGAATGTGCATATATTTGAAGAGTTGACACCCCAATGTATTGTATATGGAGTGTTTTGATTCCTTTGATGCAACAGTTTTAGACCAAACAATTGGAGAAAGTGTATGGTGGTAATTTTTCAAAATAAATTTTTATACACACATTGCTTTTTGACTATGATTTAGGAGAGACTGTTGTAAGTTATTGCAAGAAAACACTCCAGGTTATTTTCTGCAAGACTCCCTGACTACACCCATGCCCCCCATGCATAGGTTTGCCAGGATTTTGGGAAGGTTCACTTACAATTGTATGACTTGTAATTTGAGTTGAAAGTGAGAGTATTTCTTCTGATAGGCCTATCTTTAGTTTGGGGCCTATTGCCCCAGTTGTATTTATTGCCATGAAAGTGTATATATTTGAAACGTTAACACCCCAAGGTATTACATATGGAGTGCTTTGATGCAACTGTTTTAGCCAAAATTTGGAGAAAGTGTATGGTGGTAATTTTTCAATTTTCATTTTTACACACACATTTCTTTTTGACTATGATTTAGGAGAGCCAATTGTAAGTTATTGCAAGAAACACTCCTGGTTGTTTTCTGCAAGACCACCTGAGTACACCCATACCCCCCATGTATAGGTTTGACAGGGGTTTTGGTAAATTACAGCACCAATTTTAGAACTTATAAAAAATAGAACAGTGAATCGGGCACAGTAAAAGTAAAAAACAAAAAGAAAAAAACTCAGTAACAGTAAATGTAACCCCCCCCCTCAAAAAAAAAACACAAAGGCAAATGTAATTTTTTTTTTTTTTTACCAGTGTGTGATACCACTTGAAGCAGTCCCCAATGCAGAGCCCAGGCTGTCCATGGCAATCAGGACAGTAAAAGGTGGTGTCCCTTCTCTGCCTCCTCTTGGTACAGACTCTGCATTTCTTCTGAGGATTCTGCTTTGCCACAGTGGGGGGAATTTTAAAAATAAAATGGGTAGCCCCAAATCTGCTCTCTCCCATCACCACCCGGGAAGCAGGTGCATCTTGGTACAAAATCCCCGAAATGATCTGGAGCTAAAACTGTAAAAAAGTCAGTTTCATTCTGGGGGTTGCTTCTTTAAAAACAAAAAAGCATTGTGGGTTGTAAATTGCAACCTTTTTGTACCAGGCCCTTGTCCTCTACATAATTAGGTAGGGCTGCAGCAGCTGATCTGCCAGAACAACCCCACCCATATGCCAGTTATAAGCCTTAATGCACACTGGCTTCCTTATTCTCTCAGCTCTGCCACATACAGAGGCCTCCACAGTCCTCTCTGTGTGGATTGTGGTAAGAAGGTATACATCCTTCTTGTCTCTGTACTTAACTGCCAACAGCTCCTCTTGGCGCAGAGCTCAGGTCTCCCTCTTGAGTAGCCGGGTGCGTGCAAGTTGTCTTGGGAAACCTGCGCGTTTCTTTCGAATTGTACCGCAAGCTACTGTATCAAAGCAATAGAGTAGCTTGAACAAAAGGACACTTGTATAAAAATTGTCTACATACAAGTGGTACCCTTTGTTCATTAGGGATAAAATCAGGTCCCAGACAATCTTGCCAGTGGTTCTGGGCAGCCTGGAGGGTCAAGGTGGCTATCCTTTCCCTCATACACCCGGAAGGGCTGAGTATATCCAGTCTCGCTCTCACAGAGCTTATACACCTTTATTTCATACCTGGAGCGCTTGGAAGGAATATACTGCTTGAATCCTAGCCTTCCCTTATACTTCATCAGGGATTCATCCACACATATATTCCTTCCAGGTGTATAAGCCTCTGCAAACCTGGCAGTAAAGTGGGTAATCAGGGGGCGTATTTTATACAGCCTGTCAAACTGGGGATGCTCCCTAGGGGGGCACAGGCTGTTGTCCCTGAAGTGCATGAAATGTAGAATCATTTCATACATCTTCCTTGACATACTCTGGGAGAAAATGGGGGTAGAGCAAATGAGGCGGAGCGGATGGAGGGTTTCGTTATGATGTCCATGCCCAGAATTTTTTAAATTCTGACACATCAATGGGGGCCCATTGCTGCTTTGCCAAAAAAGTGTCAGGCTTTACAGCATGGAACTGATTGGCATATAAATTAGTTTGGGCAACAATGTTCCCCAATATATCATTGCCGAGAAATACTATCATAAACTGTTGGGGGCTAAATCCTGACACATCCGCATTGATGCCAGGATTTGCAGTGAAGGGTGGGATATCTGGCCTCTGGTGATGAGGCGTTACCCACTCTTCACAGCAATGGCAGCTGGAGAAACACGTCTCCTTCTGGCAGGGGGGCTACCTGGAGGGCTAGCAGCCACATCACTATCAGTTGAGACTGAATCTAATGATGTATCTGAGCATATGGCAGGGTCAAAATTGGGGTCTCCTCAGCACTATATGATCTATGTGACATGATATATTTTATCTGTCACAGAGAAAAAAAAATAAAAAAAAATCAACACAAAATTTAAATTAACTAAATGGCTCTGAAAAGAGCCTTTGGATCTCAAAAAAAAAATACTAAAAAAAAATTAACCCCTAAAAAAATGCACAGAGAGCAAAAAAAGTGCTTATGTGCTAGAGCCAGTGATTTATAGTGATCACTGGCAAGCTAGGGATTAATGGCTCACAATTTTTTACAAAAATTAATTTAAACTAGCTAAATGGCTTTGAAAAGAGCCTTTGGGTCTCACAAAAAATTTACAAAAATATTATTAAACCCTAAAAAAATGCAGAAAAGAGCAAAAAAAGTGCTGCTATGCTATTGCAAGTGATTTATAGTCATCACTGGTAAGCTAGGGGTTAATGGCTCTGAAAAGAACCTTTGGGTTTCACAATTTTTAACAAATAGATGAATTAAATATCCCTCTCCTGAACACAGAGCTCTCTCTCCCACAAAAAAGTAAGTGAGGAGAGGGAGTGAGATCCACACTGGTCAGAGTCAATATTTACAAATATTGACATGATCAGACAAATAGAATATTTTTTTGTTTTTATTTTAGCAAGCTCAGATTGGATGACCCTAGCCTGCCCCTATGATAAGGCAGGCTAGGGATACCCCCAGAAGCCCCATGATGCACTGGGCATCGCCATCTTTTAAGTGAGGGAGGTAGCTATAGGGGGGCTATATGGGGCTATTTTTATTAAAACTATATATATATATATATATATATATATATATATATATATATATTTATAATATGTTATTTTACTAAGTGCCTTAACCCACCAAGGCACTTAGCACACTTACAGAGCATTAGAAGCCTGCCTGTTGGCTTCAGATGCTCTGACTGACTGCTGGGCTCCACATGGAGTGAAAACCGGAAGTGATCATTCCGGGGGAGCGATCAAAATGGAGCCCGGCAGTCAGAAACAGTATTGCAGGATGATTTAACATCGAGGCATCCCTGCAATACTGTTTGGGCGGCTGGAAGCGATTTCGATTGCTTCCACAGTTCAGATTACCCAAGGACGTGTCAGGAACGTCCTTTGTCGTTAACTGACACCCTTTAAAGGATCAGTGTAGTCAAAATTAAAGTTTCATGTTTCAGATAGGGCATGTAATTTTAACCAACTTTCAAATTTACTTTTATCATCAAATTTGCGTTGTTCTCTTGGTATTTTTTGTTGAAAGCTAAACCTAGGTTGGCAAATATGCTAATTTCTAATCCCTTGAAGGCTGCCTCTCAAATCAAAACATTTTGACAGTTTTTCATAGCTATAGCATAGTGCTTGTTCACATGTGTCATATAGATAACATTGTGCATACTCCCATGGAGTTATTTAGTCAGCACTGATTGGCTAAAATGCAAGTCTGTCATAAGAACTGAGATAAGGGGGCAGTCTGCAGAGGCTTTTTAGATACAAGGTAATCACAGAGGTTAAAAGTACATTAGTATAACTTTGTTGGTTATACAAAGCTGGGGAATGGATAATAAAGGAATTATTCATCTTTTTAAACAAACAAAAAATCTGAAGTAGACTGTTCCTTTAAGTTTACATTACTCTCCACAGCAAAATACATAATCTTGCACATGTAGATTCCACCGTTATGTACATAATTATTTTCTACACAGGAATAAAACACAATAGCTAAATAACAGCACTTGGAACTGCTGATAAAGGCAAGATTAAAAGTGCAAATGATATTAGCACTCCACTTTTTAATACCTGTGTACATTAATGTGTGCTGGTATTACAAGTACAGCACAATGCCAACGCAAGCTTGTGGACGAAATGCGAGGAAGCATAGTGATCACAAGAGCGCATTTCCCTATTCTCCAATGGGAGCTTTGTTCTGATGCCTTCACAGATGACATCAGAACCTCACGCAGCACAGAGGGTAAGAAGTGCAGCGATTGGGCAGCAGTTTTAAATATATACTGTATGTAAATGCTGATATACATATATATTTATGTGTTAATATGTGTATATACACATATTAACACATAAATATATATGTACATAATAATATACATACTGTATATATTTACATTGAGGTCTATGGAACACAAGCTACCATAGACCGCAATATAAAGGCACTTTTCAGTGCCGTTTTTTTTCTAACACCCAACTCCCACCAACTTTAGACCCCAAAATACTGCCTAGTCCAGTTAATTTAAGTTAAACTACACTACATACTATCTCTGGTTTATTTTATAAGCGCTAATTGCTACCGAGAGCCTGCGGTATTAATAACCAGCCACTTATAATGGTTGGTTAATTATTTCGCTCCCGCAAATGGGCAAATTTGCCAGTTTGTGGGAGCTGTGATAATTTAGTGCTCCACTTGTAATCTAGCCCAAGGACGACAATCACTGAAATACCACATTAGTTAAAGGGTTAATAGAGTCCATATGTTTTGCTATTGGATAGAGTGGTGTTTAAGATAAGCGTTAAACAATCTGAATGACATTTGTACATATTTAGAGGTTATGCTCTGACAGTTTTTGTGCTCATCTGTGTAGATACAAAGCAATAATAGACGCCTGCTCTCTACAGCCTGATATTGATATTCTTCCTCACGGTGATCAAACTCAGATTGGAGAAAGGGTTTGTATTATCTTTTTATATCAATGGTTCTGATTGCTGTAAATTATTATATTATGTAGTCAAGCAGTTAACAAATTGTGCCACTATAGCACAGAATAATCAGTATATATGATTAGTCCAAACAAAGCACACCAGGTATTAAAACCAAGATGCAGCAAGGAATTCATTGTGAATTACTTGTAACTTTTTATTACTTTTTATGCAAGTGTATATATTCCATAAAAGAATAGCTTAATAGTCTCTTATTGCATATTTGCAATATTTATAAACATTGTTGTGTTTATTATTTTATTTTTGTCATTTGTACATTGACCTATTTCCTTTTAAAAATATAAAATCTTTCTTGACGTTTCAATATTTCACCCAATCATGAGGAACGAGTAGGTTAGGTTAGTAATCAAATTTTCTCTATTATGGTTATTCTAATATTTTTCAGACACATATATTAAAGGGACAGTCTAGTGAAATGATTCAGATAGGACATCCAATGTTAAACATCTTTCCAATTTACTTTGATCAAATTTGCTTTATTCTATTTGTATTTTTAGTTGAACGCTAACCCTAGGTAGGCTCATATGCTAATTTATAAGCCACTGAAGGCATTTGACAGTGTTTCACAGCTAGAGGGTATTAGTGCATGTGTGTTATATAGATAACATTGTGCTCACGCCTATGGTGTTACCTAGGAGTCAGCACTGATTGGCTAAAATGCAAAATAACTGAAATAAGGGGACAGTCTGCAGAGGCTTAGATACAAGGTGATTACAGAGGTAAAACGTATATTAATATAACTGTTTTGGTTATGCAAAACTGGGGAATGGGTAATAAAGGGCCTTTCTTTTTAAACAATACAAATTCAGGAATAGACTTCCCTTTAAATTAAGCTCTTTCAATGTATACTGCACCAGCTACAGGGGCCATTATCACATAATAAAATGCATTTGTGACCTATAATATGTTGGTTCCAGAGTACTGGGAATATGAGAAATATAGCTTTTTTTAATACAATTGATACATATTGTGCTATTCCATTTCATATACAAATATGTTGTAGGGCTAAATAGAAGCTATTTCCATACTGGATAAGAATAGCCCTGTACACAGTCATATCTGTTTAATATACTGCTCACGAGTTTTTGCTTCCAGGGTGAATGGAAATGACAATCTCCTTTTGTGTTTCTGTAATCTTAGGGCATCAATCTCTCCGGTGGTCAACGTCAGAGAATAAGTGTTGCAAGAGCGCTCTATCAGCAGACCAATGTTGTATTTCTGGTTGGTGAACATAACATTTTTTATCTAATATTGTTTTCGATTATTTTCTGAAAAAGTGTTTGTTTTAGATAGATAGTTTCCAAAAACAGTATGTTCATGTGTGCAACCCCACGGGCTATAATCCAACAGCATATAGTTTATCTAATAATGTACCAATTGTTGCCACAGAGAAAAAGTCAACATATAAAAAATTGTATATAATTTTTTTATATATATATGTATATAAATATAAAATTGCAATATTTATTAGGCTGCAAGTTTATAACTATAAAAGTTTATTATCTAAAAATATTTTGTCTATTTCAATAAAACATATACATTATATTAATTAGATTGAATAAAAAAAATAAGTCCATATCATGTATGATATAAAAAACAGGTTCTCAATCCGAACTAAAATTATGAGGTATTAATTTCCACTTATTGCATAAGATTTATAGTATCCTAAAGATTTGTCAATTAGTTTTGTAAGTAACTTGTAGTGAAGGGGAAAACTTCCACAGAAGCACAGGAGTTAAACAATAATGTATACAATTTCCCCACGTACTAGGGACTTAAAGTTTTACTGAGTCTGGAGATTCGCTCTTAGCCACAGAAGAAAGCCGCACAATATTGTGGTCTCCTGCAATGCCCGTGCTTGTGAAACTTGGTGAAATAACACCGGCACCAGATGAGACCGCAATACTGCGGTAAAGGAGCTGTGCGGATTTCTTTTGTGGCTAAGAGTGAATCTCCAGAGGCAGTGGCGTCACTAGGGTTGGTGTCACCCGGTGCGGTAAGTTATGGTGTCACCCCCCCCCCCCCCCCCAGAAAGCAGACACACACAAAAACACGGGCAAACACACATACAAACACTCAGACACACTTAAAACATACTCAGATGCACACACAAACACTCGGAAACACACTCAGACACACACACAAAAACACTCAGACAAAAACACTGAGACACACACACAAAAACTCAGACACACACTTACAAAATATGTAAACTGCACTGCATTAATTATAAAGCGCATGCCTAGAGCTGCTCCCTGGCTCAGCAGAGCATCAAATGAAAGATAAACAGAGCACTCTAAAAATAAATCACTAAAGAAAAGGTTTAGGCGCAAACTATGAAAATTCTGCTCTCTGACTCTGTTCCAAGCCTGTCAGTGCACAGCCCCGGGCCGCGTGCCTACTGCTTCTTATGGCCAATCACCTCTGCACTCTGCCCACCCCCAGACCCCCGCCCGCCCTCCTACCTGTTCAGTGTGCACTTAGTGTACCATAACCGTAATGGTCTGGTGGGCATCATACGTGGCTCCTTCACTTTAAAGACAGCGTCAAACAGTCATGCGGTCAGGTGCCAGGCATCCCCTCATGATTTGCCAGTTCCCGTTTAGAGAGACAGCACAGCAGTGAGTGACTCCACTGCTCCACATGTCACTGAGCAGTGAGCACAGATAGGCAGGCAGGTTTAGGCTAGCAGCGCAACTTTGCAAGCCCCACGGCGCATGCGCACAACATTCATAGCGAAATTGGGCAGGGGAGAAGCAAAGTACAAACAAGCAAAAGCAGCCAGGAAAACTATTTGTTGAAATTGCAGCACTGGCTCAAGGGGCAAAAAAATTGTGTGTCTACATCTTCCCCAGTCCCACCAATGTTCACAAATGCCAGCCCCTCTAATAAAAAAAAAATCTATGCATCTCAACATTGTATTTCTTTGGAGGGTGTCACCCAGGTGCGGCCCCCCCCCGCCCCCCCCCCCCTAGTGACGCCACTGTCCAGAGGCAGTAAAACTGTAAGTCCCTAGTATTTGAGGAAGTTTACCTTAAAGGATTTAAACAAAACAGTCTCACTGTATACATTATTGTTTAATTCCTGTGCTTCTGTGGAATTTCATTTGTACATGTATTTTTATAAATAATATTAAGTTTCATGTCCATTTAAAATTGAAATTCAAAACGACAGGCAGTCACTGGTTAATTTAGTCAAAATATCAAAAAAAAAAAAAAATTTAAACAATGAGAGTGATGTTTCAGGGTATTAACCATTCTTTAAACCAACATTCAGATGGCTTTTTAGTACATTTTATAAATCCATAAAATATGTTCAGTTCTTTAAATGGACAGTATACACCAATTTTCATATAACTGAATGTAATAGACATTACTATAAAGAAGAAAATGCACAGATACTGATATAAAAATCCAGTGTAAAACCTTTTAAAAACTTACTTAGAAGCTCACAGTTTAGCTCTGTTAATGAGATAATCCTGGGAAACCCACTGAAAGGGGTTGATAGCAGAACCCCTCCCCTGCATATGAAAAGAACCCATTAGACAAACAACAGCAGTCTGAAGTCTGTATACATCAGTATACATTTTAAACTTTAGGGCTTGGTTAGAAGTCTGAAAATCAGCACAATGTTATTGAAAAATAAGTAAAACTATATATTTTTACAAAAAGACACCCAGATGGGCTGTATAAATGGATCATCTACAAAACATTTATGCAAAGAAAAATCTAGTGTATAATGTCCCTTTAATTTATGGAAAAATCTCAGTATCGTTTACTAGTCAGGGGTTAAAAGCTACTAGCCCAGAAGGAAAAAGTTACTAGTCCACTCAATGTTAAAGTCCGCTGCAATTCCTAAGTCATCCAGGACTAGTAAACCACTGGAAATTTTAAGCCCAGAATATAAATATATATATATATATATATATATATATATATATATATATATATATATATATATATATATGTGTGTGTTTTATATGTGTTTTTTTACTTTATGTTTTGTTTTTTTGTTACAATTTAATAGATAATTCTTTAAACTTTAAGAAATACAGTGAGTTGCTTATTATACTTGTATGTGTGTATGTACTCTGTATATAAATATATATATATATATATATATATATATATATATATATATATATATATATAATGTATATAACTATATATATGTGTGTGTGTTTATATATTTTTTTATGTTTTGTTTTTTGTCACAATTTAATAAATAATTCTTTAAATTTTAAGAAATACAGTGAGTAGCTTATTATACGTGTGCGTATGTACGTACTGTATATAAAATGTATATATATATATAGCTATTTGCTCCATTGATTATTATTTTATTTTTTTGGCAAAAGGATGATCCATTCTCTGCGCTGGACATTCATCTGAGCGATCATCTTATGCAGGAAGGAATTCTTAAGATGCTGAGAGACAACAAAAGGACCACTGTGTTAGTCACACACAAACTGCAATACCTTCCTCATGCTGACTGGGTAAGTGACCACAGCACAGGAAGAAGAAACAAATATTCATATCTGAATAATATCAAACAGCAAATATGTACAACTCATCTTAACAAAAATCTTTCAATGCTAGCAAAACATACAACTTACTAATTGACTCTGAGTCAATGGCTAGCTCACAGAAGCACACAACTGCACATTCTAATGGCTGTAGCCAAAGTGACTAAAATATGTCTCAGATTCCCCTAGTTTCCCACCTCCACATGGTAGGTTAAGACTTGATTAGAAAAGTCAGTATAACTACAATCCATTTAGTGCCTTACTTTAAAAATGGGGCCCTATGGCAGGATTGGACAGTGGACAGACACATGAATAGTCAAATCCCTGTACATTATTACAAACAATATTGCTCCTGAGCCATTTTTGGCGCCAAATGGAACAAATGAATGAATTAACCAAGCAATCATTAATTCTTCTTCTGTTTAATCCAATAATGTATTCATCTGTTTGTGTATCACACGAGTCACCAAATCGGCATAAATTTGTATTTGTGTGAAGCCAAATACACAAATTACCAAATTTGTTAACTTTAAAACATGTTTAGTTGCTAATTCCTGTGTCATATTTTTTGTTACGTTTTTAACTCCTTATTTTGAAATTACATTGCACATTAGGGGCTAGATTACAAGTGGAGCAGCATTTTGCATTTCCGCTATAGTGATAACTCCCAAAGAATTATGATTTTTGCGCTAGTCGGGCTCTGCTGGTTTTGCAATTTGAAAGTAAACTGTTTTTGCTCTAGCGGTAACCCGACTAGCGCAAAATTCCGAATTTAGAATATTGCATGCTCGTTCACGTTTCTTCATACATCTGATGGTTTTTTTTAAACATATATTTATACCAATATATATATAGATGATTTTATATAGTTATAGATATATACAGATATACATAGGAATGTATATATAGGAATCTATATTTAAAAATACATAGAACATATTCTGCTATGTACAGCACATTGGAATGTGAAGTATTTACGGTTGAAACATAGTTTAAACATTAATTAAATACGAATATTGCATAAATATGTTTTTGTTTTCATCTACTTAATGGCAAAAGGCTCTAATACACACATATATATATATAGATATATCTCAGTCTGTACATATATTCATGTGTTTATACGTGTGTATATATTTCTGTAAATACATAAATACACATATTAATACACAAATACATATGTACACATGTATACACACACATGTATATATATATATATATATATATATATATATATATATATACACACATACACACACAGACACACACACATATATATATATATATATATATATATATATATATACACATACACACATATTTTTATAAATATTTTATTATATCTTTTCATGTGACAACACTGAAGAAATGACACTTTGCTACAATGTAAAGTAGTGAGTGTACAGCCTGTATAACAGTGGAAATTTGCTGTCCCCTCAAAATAACTCAACACACAGCCATTAATGTCTAAACCGTTGGCAACATAAGTGAGTACACCCCTAAGTGGAAATGTCCAAATTGGGCCCAAAGTGTCAATATTTTGTGTGGCCACCATTATTTTCCAGCACTGCCTTAACCCTCTTGGGCATGGAGTTCACCAGAGCTTCACAGGTTGCCACTGGAGTCCTCTTTCCCTCCTCCATGACAACATCACAGAGCTGGTGGATGTTAGAGACCTTGCACTCCATTTGAGGATGCCCCACAGATAATCAATAGGGTTTAGGTCTGGAGACATGCTTGGCCAGTCCATCACCTTTACCCTCAGCTTCTTTAGCAAAGCAGTGGTTGTCTTGGAGGTGTGTTTGGGGTTGTTATGTTAGAATACTGCCCTGCGTCCCAGTCTCTGAAGGGAGGGGATCATGCTCTGCTTCAGTATGTCACAGTACATGTTGGCATTCATGGTTCCCTCAATGAACTGTAGTTTCCCAGTGCCAGCAGCACTCATGCAGGTCCAGACCATGACACTCCCATCACCATGCTTGACTGTAGGCAAGACACACTAGTCTTTATACTCCTCACCTGGTTGCCACCACATACACTTGACACCATCTGAACCAAATAAGTTTATCTGGTCTCATCGGACCAGAGGACATGGTTCCAGTAATCTATGTCCTTTGTCTGCTTGTCTTCAGCAAACTGTTGGCAGGCTTTCTTGAGCATCATCTTTAGAAGAGGCTTCCTTCTGGGATGACAGCCATGCAGAACAATTTGATGCAGTGTGCGGCATATGGTCTGAGTACTGACAGGCTGACCACCCACCCCTTCAACCTCTGCAGCAATGCTGGCAGCACGCATACGTCTATTTCCCAAAGACAAACTTTGGATATGACGCTGAGCTTGTGCACTCAACTTCTTTGGTCGACCATGGTGAGGCCTGTTCTGAGTGGAACCTGTCCTATGAAACCACTGTATGGTCTTGCCCACCGTGCTGTAGCTCAGTTTCAGGGTCTTGACAATCTTCTTATAGCCTAGGCCATCTTTATGTAGAGCAACAGTTCTTTTTTTTCAGATCCTCAGAGGGTTATTTGCCATGGGGTGCCATGTTGAACTTCCAGTGACTAATATGAGATGTGAGAGCGATAACACCAAATTTAACACACCTGCTCCCCATTCACTCCTGAGACTTTGTAACACTAATAAGTCACAACTGGCTAATTGGGCCCATTTTGGACATTTCCACTTAGGGGTGTACTCACTTTTGTTGCCAAAGATTTAGACATTAATGGCTGTGTGTTGAGTTATTTTAAGGGGACAGCAATGTTACACTGTTATAGAGGCTGTACACTCACTACTTTACATTGTAGCAAAGTGTCATTTCTTCAGTGTTGTCACATGAAAAGATATAATAAAATATTTACAAAAATGTGAGGGGTGTACTCACTTTTGTGAGATACTGTGTGTATATATATATATATATATATATATATATATATGTTTGTGTGTGTGAGATACTGTATGTGTATATATATACAGTATATATATATATATATATATATATATATCCATCTTTAGAGATGTATCTCAATGTTAAAGCCCTTTGCCAGTATTTTTTTCTCTAGCACCCGAGATCTCATATCTTTGAACCCTTATAACTTTTGTTTGCACTATTTTTGTCTAATATTTTTTATACGACAGTGTTATTATAAGTGGAAGTATACTTTGTAATGTATTTTTGATGTGTTTTGTGATATATTTTTTTCTGCTAAACCACAGCTCTGATATTGCGGTAATGATTCTAGTGTAAACTTGTAATATTAGCACAATTTAACAGGCGTGCAAACGATTGTGAAAACTCTTGCTAATCTAATCTAGCCCTAAACATTTTATTGTGTTCATTACATAAAAAAAAAAAATATTCTGCGTACTTTAAATAATATTTTTACTCAGTAATTTAAATTCATAATCTGTTGTATTGCAGAGTTTCTAGTGTTTGTTTATTTTTCCACTATAATAGCCCTTAAATTGGTCTTGGTTTCATTTACTTATATATTTGGTATATTTGAAAGTACAATTGCAAATGCTATTAGTTAATACCAGGTTTCTAAAAGCGCTAAAAGCGAAAATGTTTTTTAGGATTGTGCACCAATGCAACACTTAACTAGAGACCGGTATAATATGTCTGAAATCAGCATCCTGATACCACTTTGTGTTTTTTCTTGAAAGTTTAGGGAAAACTATAGATGTAGCACATACAAAAAAATGCTTTTGTTAAAAAATGTAACCAACAATTAGCAATAGCAGATGAAGCTATAGTGAATGCATAGAGCAGAGCGCAAAATGACATACCCCACACAATGAACCATACTTGACTTTAAATCTAGTACAAGGTTTGGCTGTCCCTTTGAAATTAGAAAGCCGTGTTTTTAATTTACACATTTATTTTTTTATTATGTTTTTATTAAATCATATTTTAAAAATAGGATAATGTGGTTCCTAATGAGCCAATTAAAATGTTTACACTGATAAATTAAGAGAGCTTAGCTTGATCATTACTAATATATGACATTTACTCGGCTTGCATCTTGCTAAATGTTTAATGCAAGTCTGCGCTCCAGCATCTCCTAGCAGCAGACATCTGAGCTACCTCACTGTACGTTAGTCACAGACTGTGTAAGGATGAGCTAGGTTCTTTCCTAATCATTTTTTTTCTGCAATAAAACATTTTGCTACTTACCTATAAAATACTTCACCATACATTTCTAGTCTTTTACAGGGCTTCATACTTTTTATATTGTATTTATATTCTAGCTTTATGGAAAGAGTTAAAATCTACTAGCGAGATTTTATAGTTATCTCTGCTTGAGCAAAGGTAGGTAAATTAAATAAAAAATCAACAATCAAATGATCCTTTAAGGGATACTAAACCCACATTTTTTCTTTAATGATGCAGATAGAGCAGCAATTTTAAGCAACTTTCTAATGTACTCCTTTTATCAGTTTTAATTAATTATTTTGTTATCTTTATTTAAAAATCAGGAATGTAAGCTTAGGAGCAAGCACAATTTTTGGTTCAGAACCTGGGCTATGCTTGTTTATTTGGTGACTCAAGGTTTGTTTTAATAACTAAGACCATGATGCTGGGAGGCAGAGCTTTAATGATTCAGGAAGCCTGTAATTAGGGTATGACTTGGCTGTTGGGGAGATTGTTTTCTCCTGGGATGGGATTAAATGTCTTCCCTTTCATTTTGTGGAACTTGGACATGAACAGGATTAGGAAAATGGCTGGAGGTACAGAAGACCAATCATGACAATTCCAAAAAAAATATGTGATGATTAGAAGAAGCTTGATAATGTCAGTTAAGTTTTCTCCAGTTATCCAACTTCAAGTCTCACCAGCCTCTCCAGTTTCATCAGTTCCAAGGTTAATGCAGCTGACTCACTTAAAGGACCACTAAATACAGTGGGATTGAACATACAATTTTAAACAACTTTCCAAGTTACTTTTTTTAATCAGTATTGCTTCATTCTCTTGGTATCCTTTATTGAAGGAGCAGCAATTTACTACTGAGAGCTAGTTGAACAC
The DNA here is from genome assembly GCF_027579735.1 of Bombina bombina. Classification (NCBI taxonomy): domain Eukaryota; kingdom Metazoa; phylum Chordata; class Amphibia; order Anura; family Bombinatoridae; genus Bombina; species Bombina bombina. The sequence continues at coordinate 230,145,630 of NC_069505.1, read as the reverse complement.
ATCAGTAATGAGAGAGATATGTACTTGCAGCCACCAATCTGCAGCTAGCACACAGATGTGCATGTTTTGATAATATATTGTAACATTTTATTATTGAATGATATATCTTAAAGGGACAGTAAACCTTAAAAATAATGTTATATAATTCTGCACATAGTGCAGAATTATATAACATTATTTAGGTGCTATAGCCATAAAACCCTTTTTTACCTTTTAAAATGTAAAAATGACAGCGCTTTTACAGACCCGCTCTCTGCTCTCTGCTGAGCGGGTCTGTAATATTTAGTCAGCGCACCGGGCCAGCTGTATAGTCACAGCCCGACCCGACCGCGCCATAGCACTTAGTGCTATGGCACGGTCGGGTCGGGCTGTGACTATACAGCTGGCCCGATGCGCTGACTAAATATTACAGACCCGCTCAGCAGAGAGCAGAGAGCGGGTCTGTAAAAGCGCTGTCATTTTTACATTTTAAAAGGTAAAAAAGGGTTTTATGGCTATACCACCTAAATAAGGTTATATAATTCTGCACTATGTGCAAAATTATATAACATTATTTTTAAGGTTTACTGTCCCTTTAATTATGATAATTTAATTTTGACTTTAGTGTCGCTTTAAGAAAATTAGTTAGCTTTAGTGAATTATCTGAATAGTCTAAAATAGGAACTGGTAAAGCTGGAATGGTTACAAGAGCAAGTGAAGCTGGTGAGGATGGTGAGGCTTGTGTGGTTGGAGAGGCTGCTGGGGTTTGTGTGGTTGGAGAGGCTGTTGAGGTTTCTGTAGCTGGAGAGGATGGTGAGGTTTGTGTAGCTGGAGAGACTAGTGAGGCTTGTGTAGCTGGAGAGGTTGGTGACATTTGTGTAGCTGGGGAGGTTGGTGTCATTTGTGTAGCTCGGGAGGTTGGTGATGTTTGTGTAGCTGGAGAGGCTGGTGAGGCTTTTGTAGCTGGAGAGACTGGTGAGGCTTGTGTAGCTTGAGAGACTGGTGAGGCTTGTGTAGCTGGAGAGACTGGTGAGGCTTGTGTGGTTGGAGAGACCGGTGAAGCTTGTGTAGTTGGAGAGACTGGTGAGGCTTGTGTGGTTGGAGAGACTGGTGAGGTTTGTGCAGCTGGAGAGACTGGTGAGGCTTGTGTGTTTGGAGAGACCAGTGAAGCTTGTGTAGCTGGAGAGACTGGTGAGGCTTGTGTGGTTGGAGAGACTAGTGAGGCTTGTGTGGTTGGAGAGATTGGTGAGGCTTGTGCAGCTGGAGAGACTGGTGAGGCGTGTGTAGCTGGAGAGACTAGTGAGGCTTGTGTGGTTGGAGAGACTGGTCAAGGGTTGTGTAGCTGGAGAGACTGGTGAGGCTTGTGTGGTTGGAGAGACTGGTGAGGCTTGTGTGGTTGGAGAGACTGGTGAGGCTTGTGTGGTTGGAGAGACTGGTGAGGCTTCTGTAGCTGGAGAGACTGGTGAGGCTTGTGTGGTTGGAGAGACTACTGAGGCTTGTGTAGCTGGAGAGACTATTGAGACTTGTGTAGCTGGAGAGACTGGTGAGGCTTGTGTAGCTGGAGAGACTGGTGAGGTTTGTGTGGTTGGAGAGACTGGTAAGGCTTGTGTAGCTGTAGAGACTGGTGAGGCTTGTGTAGCTGGAGAGATTAGTGAGGCTTTTGTAGCTGGAGAGACTAGTGAGGCTTGTGTAGCTGGAGAGACTAGTGAGGCTTGTGTAGCTGGAGAGACTAGTGAGGCTTGTGTAGTTGTAGAGACTGGTGAGGCTTGTGTAGCTGTAGAGAGTGGTGAGGCTTGTGAAGCTGGAGAGACTATTGAGGCTTGTGTAGCTGGAAAGACTAGTGAGGCTGCTGAGGTTTGTGTGGTTGGAGAGGCTGCTGAGGTTTGTGTGGTTGGAGAGGCTGCTGAAGTTTGTGTAGCTGGAGAGGATGGTGAAGTTTGTGTGGTTGGAGAGACTGGTGAGGCTTGTGTAGCTGGAGAGACTGGTGAGGCTTGTGTACATGGAGAGACTGGTGAGGCTTGTGTAGCTGGAGAGAGTAGTGAGGCTTGTGTAGCTGGAGAGACTGGTGAGGCTTGTGTAGCTGGAGAGACTGGTGAGGCTTGTGTAGCTGGAGAGAGTAGTAAGACTTATGTAGCTGGAGAGACTGGTGAGGCTTGTGTAGCTGGAGAGACTGGTGAGGCTTGTGTAGCTGGAGAGAGTAGTAAGACTTGTGTAGCTGGAGAGACTGGTGAGGCTTGTGTAGCTGGAGGGACTGGTGAGGCTTGTGTAGCTGGAGAGAGTAGTAAGACTTGTGTAGCTGGAGAGACTGGTGAGGCTTGTGTAGCTGGAGAGAGTAGTAAGGCTTGTGTAGCTGGAGAGACTGGTGAGGCTTGTGTGGTTGGAGAGACTGGTGAGGTATGTGTGGTTAGAGATACTAGTGAGACTTGTGCAGCTGCAGAGACTGGTGAGGCTTGTGTGGTTGGAGAGACTGGTGAGGTTTGTGCAGCTGGAGAGACTGGTGAGGCTTGTGTGTTTGGAGAGACCAGTGAAGCTTGTGTAGCTGGAGAGACTGGTGAGGCTTGTGTGGTTGGAGAGACTAGTGAGGCTTGTGTGGTTGGAGAGACTGGTGAGGCTTCTGTAGCTGGAGAGACTGGTGAGGCTTGTGTGGTTAGAGATACTAGTGAGACTTGTGCAGCTGCAGAGACTGGTGAGGCTTGTGTGGTTGGAGAGACTGGTGAAGCTTGTGTAGCTGGAGAGACTGGTGATGATTGTGTGGTTGGAGAGACTAGTGAGGCTTGTGTGGTTGGAGAGACTGGTGAGGCTTGTGCAGCTGGAGAGACTGGTGAGGTGTGTGTAGCTGGAGAGACTAGTGAGGCTTGTGTGGTTGGAGAGACTGGTCAAGGGTTGTGTAGCTGGAGAGACTGGTGAGGCTTGTGTGGTTGGAGAGACTGGTGAGGCTTGTGTGGTTGGAGAGACTGGTGAGGCTTGTGTGGTTGGAGAGACTGGTGAGGCTTCTGTAGCTGGAGAGACTGGTGAGGCTTGTGTGGTTGGAGAGACTACTGAGGCTTGTGTAGCTGGAGAGACTATTGAGACTTGTGTAGCTGGAGAGACTGGTGAGGCTTGTGTAGCTGGAGAGACTGGTGAGGTTTGTGTGGTTGGAGAGACTGGTAAGGCTTGTGTGGTTGTAGAGACTGGTGAGGCTTGTGTAGCTGTAGAGACTGGTGAGGCTTGTGTAGCTGGAGAGATTAGTGAGGCTTTTGTAGCTGGAGAGACTAGTGAGGCTTGTGTAGCTGGAGAGACTAGTGAGGCTTGTGTATCTGGCGAGACTAGTGAGGCTTGTGTAGTTGTAGAGACTGGTGAGGCTTGTGTAGCTGTAGAGACTGGTGAGGCTTGTGAAGCTGGAGAGACTATTGAGGCTTGTGTAGCTGGAAAGACTAGTGAGGCTGCTGAGGTTTGTGTGGTTGGAGAGGCTGCTGAGGTTTGTGTGGTTGGAGAGGCTGCTGAAGTTTGTGTAGCTGGAGAGGATGGTGAAGTTTGTGTGGTTGGAGAGACGGGTGAGGCTTGTGTAGCTGGAGAGACTGGTGAGGCTTGTATACATGGAGAGACTGGTGAGGCTTGTGTAGCTGGAGAGAGTAGTGAGGCTTGTGTAGCTGGAGAGACTGGTGAGGCTTGTGTAGCTGGAGAGAATGGTGAGGCTTGTGTAGCTGGAGAGACTGGTGAGGCTTGTGTAGCTGGAGAGAGTAGTAAGACTTATGTAGCTGGAGAGACTGGTGAGGTTTGTGTAGCTGGAGAGACTGGTGAGGCTTGTGTAGCTGGAGAGAGTAGTAAGACTTGTGTAGCTGGAGAGACTGGTGAGGCTTGTGTAGCTGGAGAGACTGGTGAGGCTTGTGTAGCTGGAGAGAGTAGTAAGACTTGTGTAGCTGGAGAGACTGGTGAGGCTTGTGTAGCTGGAGAGAGTAGTAAGGCTTGTGTAGCTGGAGAGACTGGTGAGGATTTTGTGGTTGGAGAGACTGGTGAGGCTTGTGTGGTTAGAGATACTAGTGAGACTTGTGCAGCTGCAGAGACTGGTGAGGCTTGTGTGGTTGGAGAGACTGGTGAGGTTTGTGCAGCTGGAGAGACTGGTGAGGCTTGTGTGTTTGGAGAGACCAGTGAAGCTTGTGTAGCTGGAGAGACTGGTGATGCTTGTGTGGTTGGAGAGACTAGTGAGGCTTGTGTGGTTGGAGAGACTGGTGAGGCTTGTGCAGCTGGAGAGACTGGTGAGACGTGTGTAGCTGGAGAGACTAGTGAGGCTTGTGTGGTTGGAGAGACTGGTCAAGGGTTGTGTAGCTGGAGAGACTGGTGAGGCTTGTGTGGTTGGAGAGACTGGTGAGGCTTGTGTGGTTGGAGAGACTGGTGAGGCTTGTGTGGTTGGAGAGACTGGTGAGGCTTCTGTAGCTGGAGAGACTGGTGAGGCTTGTGTGGTTGGAGAGACTACTGAGGCTTGTGTAGCTGGAGAGACTATTGAGACTTGTGTAGCTGGAGAGACTGGTGAGGCTTCTGTAGCTGGAGAGACTGGTGAGGTTTGTGTGGTTGGAGAGACTGTTAAGGCTTGTGTGGTTGGAGAGACTGGTGAGGCTTGTGTAGCTGTAGAGACTGGTGAGGCTTATGTAGTTGGAGAGATTAGTGAGGCTTTTGTAGCTGGAGAGACTAGTGAGGCTTGTGTAGCTGGAGAGACTAGTGAGGCTTGTGTAGTTGTAGAGACTGGTGAGGCTTGTGTAGCTGTAGAGACTGGTGAGGCTTGTGAAGCTGGAGAGACTATTGAGGCTTGTGAAGCTGGAGAGACTATTGAGGCTTGTGTAGCTGGAAAGACTAACTAGTGAGGCTGCTGAGGTTTGTGTGGTTGGATAGGCTGCTGAGGTTTGTGTGGTTGGAGAGGCTGCTGAAGTTTGTGTAGCTGGAGAGGATGGTGAAGTTTGTGTGGTTGGAGAGACTGGTGAGGCTTGTGTAGCTGGAGAGACTGGTGAGGCTTGTGTAGCTGGAAAGACTGGTGAGGCTTGTGTAGCTGGAGAGAGTAGTAAGACTTGTGTAGCTGGAGAGACTGGTGAGGCTTGTGTAGCTGGAGAGACTGGTGAGGCTTGTGTAGCTGGAGAGACTGGTGAGGCTTGTGTAGCTGGAGAGAGTAGTAAGACTAGTGTAGCTGGAGAGACTGGTGAGGCTTGTGTAGCTGGAGAGACTGGTGAGGCTTGTGTAGCTGGAGAGAGTAGTAAGACTTGTGTAGCTGGAGAGACTGGTGAGGCTTGTGTAGCTGGAGAGAGTAGTAAGGCTTGTGTAGCTGGAGAGAGTAGTAAGACTTGTGTAGCTGGAGAGACTGGTGAGGCTTGTGTAGCTGGAGAGAGTAGTATGGCTTGTGTAGCTGGAGAGACTGGTGAGGCTTGTGTGGTTGGAGAGACTGGTGAGGCTTGTGTGGTTAGAGATACTAGTGAGACTTGTGCAGCTGCAGAGACTGGTGAGGCTTGTGTGGTTGGAGAGACTGGTGAGCCTAGTGAAGCTGCAGAGGCTTGTGAGGTGAGGCGGCTGGTGAGGCTTGTGTGGTTGGAGAGGCTGCTGAGGCTTGTGTGACTGGAGAGGCTGCTGAGGCTTGTGTGGCTGGAGAGGCTGCTGAAGCTAGTGTGGCTGGAGAGGCTGCTAAGGCTAGTGTGACTGGAGAGGCTGCTGAGGCTTGTGTGGCTGGAGAGGCTGCTGAGGCTAGTGTGACTGGAGAGGCTGCTGAGGCTTGTGTGACTGGAGAGGCTGCTGAGGCTAGTGTGACTGGAGAGGCTGCTGAGGCTTGTGTGGCTGGAGAGGCTGCTGAGGCTTGTGTGGCTGGAGAGGCTGCTGAGGCTTGTGTGACTGGAGAGGCTGCTGAGGCTAGTGTGACTGGAGAGGCTGCTGAGGCTAGTGTGACTGGAGAGGCTGCTGAGGCTAGTGTGACTGGAGAGGCTGCTGAGGCTTGTGTGACTGGAGAGGCTGCTGAGGCTAGTGTGACTGGAGAGGCTGCTGAGGCTAGTGTGACTGGAGAGGCTGCTGAGGCTTGTGTGGCTGGAGAGGCTGCTGAGGCTAGTGTGACTGGAGAGGCTGCTGAGGCTAGTGTGACTGGAGAGGCTGCTGAGGCTAGTGTGACTGGAGAGGCTGCTGAGGCTAGTGTGACTGGAGAGGCTGCTGAGGCTTGTGTGACTGGAGAGGCTGCTGAGGCTAGTGTGACTGGAGAGGCTGCTGAGGCTTGTGTGGCTGGAGAGGCTGCTGAGGCTAGTGTGACTGGAGAGGCTGCTGAGGCTAGTGTGACTGGAGAGGCTGCTGAGGCTAGAGTGACTGGAGAGGCTGCTGAGGCTTGTGTGGCTGGAGAGGCTGCTGAGGCTTGTGTGACTGGAGAGGCTGCTGAGGCTAGTGTGACTGGAGAGGCTGCTGAGGCTAGTGTGGCTGGAGAGGCTGCTGAGGCTAGTGTGACTGGAGAGACTGCTGAGGCTAGTGTGACTGGAGAGGCTGCTGAGGCTAGTGTGACTGGAGAGGCTGCTGAGGCTTGTGTGGCTGGAGAGGCTGCTGAGGCTAGTGTGACTGGAGAGGCTGCTGAGGCTAGTGTGACTGGAGAGGCTGCTGAGGCTTGTGTGACTGGAGAGGCTGCTGAGGCTAGTGTGACTGGAGAGGCTGCTGAGGCTTGTGTGACTGGAGAGGCTGCTGAGGCTAGTGTGACTGGAGAGGCTGCTGAGGCTTGTGTGACTGGAGAGGCTGCTGAGGCTTGTGTGACTGGAGAGGCTGCTGAGGCTAGTGTGACTGGAGAGGCTGCTGAGGCTTGTGTGACTGGAGAGGCTGCTGAGGCTAGTGTGACTGGAGAGGCTGCTGAGGCTTGTGTGACTGGAGAGGCTGCTGAGGCTTGTGTGACTGGAGAGGCTGCTGAGGCTTGTGTGGCTGGAGAGGCTGCTGAGGCTTGTGTGACTGGAGAGGCTGCTGAGGCTAGTGTGACTGGAGAGGCTGCTGAGGCTAGTGTGACTGGAGAGGCTGCTGAGGCTAGTGTGGCTGGAGAGGCTGCTGAGGCTTGTGTGGCTGGAGAGGCTGCTGAGGCTAGTGTGACTGGAGAGGCTGCTGAGGCTAGTGTGACTGGAGAGGCTGCTGAGGCTAGTGTGACTGGAGAGGCTGCTGAGGCTTGTGTGACTGGAGAGGCTGCTGAGGCTAGTGTGACTGGAGAGGCTGCTGAGGCTAGTGTGACTGGAGAGGCTGCTGAGGCTAGTGTGACTGGAGAGGCTGCTGAGGCTTGTGTGGCTGGAGAGGCTGCTGAGGCTAGTGTGACTGGAGAGGCTGCTGAGGCTAGTGTGACTGGAGAGGCTGCTGAGGCTAGTGTGACTGGAGAGGCTGCTGAGGCTTGTGTGGCTGGAGAGGCTGCTGAGGCTAGTGTGACTGGAGAGGCTGCTGAGGCTAGTGTGACTGGAGAGGCTGCTGAGGCTAGTGTGACTGGAGAGGCTGCTGAGGCTTGTGTGGCTGGAGAGGCTGCTGAGGCTTGTGTGACTGGAGAGGCTGCTGAGGCTAGTGTGACTGGAGAGGCTGCTGAGGCTTGTGTGGCTGGAGAGGCTGCTGAGGCTAGTGTGACTGGAGAGGCTGCTGAGGCTAGTGTGGCTGGAGAGGCTGCTGAGGCTAGTGTGACTGGAGAGGCTGCTGAGGCTAGTGTGACTGGAGAGGCTGCTGAGGCTTGTGTGGCTGGAGAGGCTGCTGAGGCTAGTGTGACTGGAGAGGCTGCTGAGGCTAGTGTGACTGGAGAGGCTGCTGAGGCTAGTGTGACTGGAGAGGCTGCTGAGGCTTGTGTGGCTGGAGAGGCTGCTGAGGCTAGTGTGACTGGAGAGGCTGCTGAGGCTAGTGTGACTGGAGAGGCTGCTGAGGCTAGTGTGACTGGAGAGGCTGCTGAGGCTAGTGTGACTGGAGAGGCTGCTGAGGCTAGTGTGACTGGAGAGGCTGCTGAGGCTAGTGTGACTGGAGAGGTTGCTGAGGCTAGTGTGACTGGAGAGGCTGCTGAGGCTAGTGTGACTGGAGAGGCTGCTGAGGCTTGTGTGACTGGAGAGGCTGCTGAGGCTAGTGTGACTGGAGAGGCTGCTGAGGCTAGTGACGTTAAAGAGGCTGGAGAGCAGCCTCGACTGCAACATAATCATAACTGGAAGATGATAGACACCATGTGTATAATGTAAACAAAACATTGTTGCAATAAAGAAAAATATCACTACATGAAAAACACCCATAAATGATAATAGAAATCATTTTCAACATTATATACAAACATCAATAACAATTCATTCTAAAAAAAAACGCTATAACACATTTTCTTGGTGCCAATTGGATTACAGAATAAATTGATTTGAATGTTTATAGTTAGATCAAATGTAACATTTGATTTAATAAATACTATTTAGATGTTCAATAGTTTATGTGGTAGGGAATTTAGTAAATTGATACATAATAGATACAATTATATCAATTTGAATGTTTCTATTTCAAATATTGCATAATTCGAATATTACATTTAAAGAAAGCATTAGAAATACTATTACATTAAATGAATGTTAGAATGTTGTACAAACATTCTATATTCAGAACGAACGTGTTAAATTTCATTTCATTTTTTAAATGTTGCGAAACATTCACTCATCCCTAGAGAGGAAACAGAACTATGCAAAAAAATTCCATTTAACCAATTCATGACAAAAATCCAAATAAGTCTTTTAGTCGGCATATACAGTTGACTAGTCCCAATATAAACAACCTCATCAGTCCCTTAAAATCCATCATTGGGTTTAGCCCTTTAGAGGTTACTGCGTCAAACAGATAGATCCATTGTGTCTCCTGCTGTGAGAGCTTTCCCTATCCCGCCTTAAAGAAGAGTCATGATCCACAAACTCAATACATTGTGTTTCCACAGTGCAAAGCGGTGCCACTGGTTGTTCAGAGATGCCACTTCCCTTATAGCAAAATGGTGGTTCACCATCCATTCCCTGAAAGAGACAATGGTTTTACCCACATGTATGTTAATGTCCCTTTAACATCTCAGTTAACAAATTGAATTCTGAACTTTCATATGTCTTGAAACATTTCTGAGTTTAATATCTGTAAATTCTAATATATGTAGAAAAGCCCAAATAATTTATATTACCAACGCTAAAAGCAATTCCACCCTGGAAATGTCTTCTATACTTCTCATCCATTTTAAAAGTAACTCTACTATGTTTTATTTTATGTATTCAAGTGTGAGAAATTCTGCAGTTTAGTCATTTCTGTAATACATGACTTATTTCTGCTAAATTGTGAGCTGGTATAACAACAACTCAAAATCAAATAAAAAACACATTTAGAGGAAAACAATCTTACAACACAAATGTCTCTTTAAGTGTCAAATCCATATATTTGTTTTCAATAAATAGAACTAAGAGGTGAAGGTTGTAACATACATATTTGTATAGTGAGAGGCCTCAGTTAAATTCCTGTTTTATTTACATCCTTTTATTTGGTTATTCAATCAGTATTTTACAAACCCTACAAAGGGAATCCCTGAGATATGTCAATAACAAAAAATAGATTTTGAAAGGCTCATGCAGACCCAACTCACCTTGTGTTTAAGGAAAAGTGTTATATATGGTCCTAGCCTTTAAAGTAAAAGTAATCATTCATATGGAATATACAATACTTTTTGATAAATACTTCTTTCTTTCAGTGCTCCATTTTATGTTTAATTTTTATACTCCACATAAGTTCTTTATGTTGTATTTCCTTCGTTTTTATTTGCGAAAATTTAAAAATAAATGGATTCTTTAGGAAAATCAATTAATTTTACTTTGTGTTGCAGATTATTGCAATGAAAGATGGCACGATACAACGAGAGGGAACCCTAAAGGACATCCAGACATCAGACCCAGAACTGTATGAACATTGGAAGACGCTAATGAACCGTCAGGATCAAGAATTAGAAAAAGTATGTCTTAACTGTTAATGCTCCTATTACGTTATTGTAATTTGAAAATACAGTAAAGGTGACAGTGTGGTATCTACAATGATTACAGAAAATTAGAGTGAATTAAGAGCTTTCCTTGGTAGAACAACATATGGAGATTTCATTTTGAAAGTAGACTGAAAGATAGATGTCTGGTGAGGTGACCTTCAGAGGTATTCATGTCTAGCCAGACTGACTCTGTCGTCTGATGGGACTTTCAGCAATTGATATTGATATCTTGGCATATATTGTATTCTAGAATTGTTTTGTGTGATTTCTGAGTCAAATATCTAAAGCGATGTTAGCCATCCAGACCAAATACTGACTGTGGAGACATCTTAAGTGTGCTGTTACCTAAATACAATGTATTACGTGCTACATAGCAGTATAGAAAACCAATTAACTTTTTGTGCAACCTCTGGGGAAAATATCATAAGGGTCACTTCCTTTTCTATGCTCATAACATTCTAGGTAATTGTTAACATTAAAATCACTGATTTTCCAAATTTTGTTTGTTCATTTAAATATCAGCTTTCAAAAAGTGTTTTCTTTTTCATGTGTCTTGATTTTGTTCAGTTACCAACATCAGCTTTAGTTTTAGCTATTTTATAATTTAATTTCCCATTTTAAACACAATCAGGATACGACTTACATTGTTTTCAGTTTGTCTTTCAGAAACAATTACAGGCTTTGTAGTGCCATAGTAGATGTAAATGATACAACAGCAATATTATCAATTTGATTTTTCATATTATTTGCTATTTTTAAAGACACCTTGCCTATGCAATGAGTTGCAGCCAAGATATTAAGGGGATGTGAACATAATACTTACATTACAACTCAGTGACCTTTATTCACCGGATGCAAATGACAAATGAGATCCCATTGCAAATGATCTTCATAGAGACTTAACTTTCCTTAAACCATTCAAATAGCATCAAATGTAATATCCATGAAATCAGCTACACCACAGATTTCTACTTTCTATTTTTTAAGGTAATATGTTTTGATTATCAGAAAAAAATATGCCTTTCACTAATATTAAAGGGATACTGAGCCCAAATATTTTTCTTTCATGATTCTCATAGAGCATGTAATTTTAAGCAACGTTCTAATTTATTCTAATGTACTCATATTATCAATGTTTCTTTGTTCTCTTGGTATCTTTATTTAAAATAGAAGGAATATAAAGCTTACAAACCGGCCCATTTTGGTTCAGAACCCTGGATATCACTTGCTGATTGATGGCTGCATTTAGTGACCAATCAGCAAGCACTACCCAAGTGCTGAAACAAAGTTGGGCCGGCTTGTAAGCTTACATTCCTTCTTTTTCAAATAAAGATACCAAGAGAACGAAGAAAAAATTTATAATAGGAGTAAATTAGAACGCTGCATAAAATTGCATGCAATATCTGAATCATGAATGAACAAATTTGGGTTTAGTGTCCCTTTAATACATTTACCTATAGGGCTCAAATAAGCCAGTTTGACTGATATTATGGGCTCGAGTTATCAAAGCTTCAACTGTGAATACGATGTAATTCCGCATCAAATTAGATGCTAAATTGATATGTCGTAGTTTTCGCGGCATCAACTTTGTAAAATGTAGAACAGTCCGAAGAAACATTCGCTCCCAGAATATCACTTCAATGCAAATCGATGCTTGCGTTATTTCAAAGTATCATTGGCAATCCGCCCTCACATACGACTCCATGCACCCAAATTAGAAATTTATCAACCATTCAACACGTACGCTTGCGTCTATTCTGACGCAGCATACCTAACTTTAGATCCTCCACCTTTTAGCACGCGAATGCCATAGAAATCAATGGGATGTCACAGTATTAGAAAAGGGGTGGTGATAACACAGAAAGGTTAAATTTGATGCTGTTTCTTGTCGCAAACAGTCATTAGCATTCATTAGTTTTAATAATCCTTTAAAAAAAATAAAAACATGGGATAAAGAGATGAGAACATTTGAGAAATAAGGATATCCGCAACATTGATACCTCTTATTTATCAACTGTCTGATGCTATTCGCGCCGCACTTGACACGCACAATTTCGACAGACGTGTTGATAACTAAGACCGTCAAATGTAGATTCGCATCAGGGATGTCTGGCGAGTGTATTGACCGCAGCGAATGCGCTTAGATTGACGCTTTGTTAAATCGACCCCTATTTATTGAGTTCTTCAATAACAGACCCCTCAATTACAAAAATGAAAATACCCCATATTACAAGACAAAAATATTTTCATATTTGCATGTACAAAATAAATATAAATATCTAACTTCATATTAAATTTCATCAAGCTTTTTTTTAAAGGGACACTGAAACCAATTTTTTTCTTTCATGATTCAGATAGAGCATGCAATGTTAAGCAACTTTCTAATTTACTCCTATTAATATTTTTCTTTGTTCCCTTGCTATCTTTATTTGAAAAAAAGAAGGCATCTAAGCTTTTTTTGGATCAGACTCTGGACAGCACTTTTTATTGGTGGATGGATTTATTTATCCACCAATCAGCAAGAACAACCCAGGTTGTTCACCAAAAATGGACCAGCATCAAAACTTACATTCTTGCATTTCAAATAAAGACACCAAGAGAATGAGGAAAATTTGATAATAGGAATAAATTAGATAGTTGCTTAAAATTTCATGCTCTATCTGAATCACAAAAGAAAAAAATGTGGGTTCAGTGTCCCTTTAATATCTATTTGGGCTGGTTAAACTTTTGTATTTGAAGACTTTGAGAAATGTTGAATAATAACAAATTTGTTAATTAATTTAAATGCACAAGCAAAACAATACTACAGTATTTAGTGGTACCGTGTATTGAGCCAACATTTAGAATTACTACATAAGCTTTTGAGAGTTTCCTCTCTACATCAGTGTGTGTCTTTTAAAGGGACATTAAACCCATTTTTTTCATTCATGGTTCAGATAGAGCATGTAATTTTAAACAACTTTCCAATTTACTTCTATTATTTAATTTGTTTTGTTCTCTTGGTGTCCTTTTGTAGGTTCAGGAGCTGCTGATTGGTGGTGGCAAATAAATGCCTCATGTTAATTGGCTCACTTATTTGCATTACTGCTTCTTCAACGAAGGAAACCAAGAGAACAAAGCAAATTAGATAATAGAAGTAAACTGGAGAGCTGTTTAAAATTGTATTCTCTATCTGAATCATGAAAGGAAAATTATGGGTTTCATGTCCCTTTAATACTAAGATGCCTTAGTAACCATTTTCCATATATTATTACTACATTAACTTAAAATCATCTCAAATAAAAAAGTAAATTGTATAAAGTGCTTTAGTTGTATAAATTAAATCCAAATCTGACATGTTAGAACAGCTTGTGGGATAAATTTAAATAAACATATATTATGGATAATAATACACAGTGGTCATTGGTAGGACTATTGAGAAGACTTTTATTGATAATTGTGTATTTTTATTATAAGCTTAAAACAAAGGAATTATGAACCTCAATTTTAGGAAATTTGTATAGAGAGGAAGAATGCAGTGGAAAGAAAGAATATAAAAAGAACCATGTATTCCCGTGAAGCCTTGTTGGGTGATGATGAAGAAGATGAAGGTAAATCAGTTCTGACTAAAGATAATATACATTTTTCACATAAGAAATAACGATATTGTTAACCAAGGCAAGTTCTGAAAATAAAATGCACCAATACAGGACATCTCAATTTATAGCGCAGGGTCCGTTACGTTTTGTAAAAATTAATGTAAATCCAGAATTACAATAGGATAGTTAAATATTTTATCCAAAGCATCTTAAAGGACCAGTAAACACAGTAGATTTGCATAATCAACAAATGCAAGATAACAAGACAATACAATAGCATTTACTCTGAATTTCAAATGAGTAGTAGATTTTTTTCTAGCACATTTTAAAGTTATGTATATTTCTACTCCCCCTGTACCATGTGATAGCAATCAGCCAAACACAAATGCATATACGTATAGTCTTAGTTCTTGCACATGCTCAGTAGGAGCTGGTGACTCAAAAAGTGTAAATATAAAAGACTGTGCCAATTTTTTTTTAATGGAAGTAAATTGGAAAGATGTTTAAAATTACATGCTGTATCTGAATCATGAAAATTTAATTTGACCTGAGTGTCCCTTTAATGCGCCTGAAACGTATTTACAGCACCCTATAATTTTAATGGATAGCGCAGGTAGCGCTAGTAGTTTGCTTATTGTGATTTTATTACTTGCGCACCTTTGGCTTAGCACTGGAGTTATATCCAACATGAATTTTACTGCGTGCCGCCATAGAAGTCTTATGTGAGGGATTAAGTAGAGCACCCATGCAGCCCTAGACTACTGCACGAACGATAACATTGTAACATTAGCACAAAAATATAAACACTATTGATTGTGTTTGAGCAATATTATAGTACAAGAGCAAATAATAAAACAAAGGAGTAGAAAATGCATTTGGAGCATAAACAGGTCTTTCTCAATGCAATAAATATCCTTTGAAGTGCAATGAATTCACAAATACAATTTCACTGCATGAAAAATCTCTGGTCTTTATTGTTTCAACAACAATACTATTTCTAACACTGTACAAAAAATATATTATAAATATATTTTATATTCTTGTAGAATAAACACATTTTATTTTTATCAATATTATTTTACTTTTAGTGAAACATAAAATTCTGTGTAACATAATGACAAATCAGAGCACAAAGATAAGATGTCATATATGTAGTTGATAACTATTGATTTTTTACTTTTCATGAATAGTTCATATATGCTGCTAAATTAATGTCATCATATTCTGTATTTCTTTGTTCATAGTAGAGGAGATATCTGAAAGTGATGATGATGATAATCTATCATCTCTAATGCATCAAAGAGCCAAAATGCCATGGAGGGCGTGTGGCAAATACTTAAGCTCTGCAGGGATTCTTCTGCTGCCGTTAATGGTCTTTTCTCAACTTATAAAACATTCTGTCATGGTGGCTACTGACGTCTGGTTGGCAAAGTGGACATCAGATGCCATTTCTAGTGCAGTGGCTGCCAACTGCTCTGGAAAACAGGTTTGTACTTAGATTATACCTTTTTTTTATTGCATCTATGTAAGTATCTCTGCTGCTATCTGTAGCCTCCATTTCAAACCATGATAGCTTGTTGGGTGAAAGCTTATTATTCTACGTGTGTTTATTAGCTTTTTTCTCTATGGCATTCCAATGCTCAGCATTTTAATAAGTTAAGTTGCCCAAATAATATATTAGATATATCCAGAATATTTCGCTTTCTTACATTTGGATTGGGTAAATACATGAGACAAAGTTTTGTGAGAGTTATGCCTATCTATATATGCAAAAGAAAAAATGGTGGCTGTTGCTGATGCTTGACTAATGTGTTTAATTAACTTATTAATAATAAATCAAAAGCAAGGTGCCAAAAATACTTTCATATAATGCTGTGTGATCTTATTATTGACATTTTTTATAAATGGTGTTCAAGTTTCCCAGTTTAAATATTTACATTTCAAAATATTTTAACTTTTAAACCAGGAATTAGTTGTAATTATGAACATGTATGTGATATTAAACAATAAAACATCTGTGACAATAGCTGAGTTCCCATATATAACATGACAATGGGTTAAGTAGTCAGGCTAAGGAATTAGATGAGTCCAAAAAATATAGAAATATTAACATAAAAAGTGAAGTCTGATGCAATGGAATACTGTGGTTGAGGCAGATCAATGAAAAAATATTTGATGGGTTTCAAACCTTTAGATAACCATGAACAAATGTGTTTTCCTATGGATTAGAATAGCCTAGTATATGAAAAGTCCTTACAATAGATTGCAATAGACCCCTGATTAAATCAGAATGCTGAAGGGTGTAGTAGTATCAGGGGTGGACTGAGACCAATCGGGGCCCCTGGGCAAAAATTAGGGAAGGGCCCCCACTGTCTAACACTGACACAAATATATTCAAATATATGCAAATTAACATGGCAACCTCCCTGCCCCTACCAGACCCCCCAACCTCCAGGGCCAGACCCCAACATCAAGGTCCAAAAACAGGACCCAACCTCCAAGGCCAGACCCCACGCTCCATGGCCCTCACAGTGACAGATTGCTAACAGGGCCCCTCGAGCAACAAACCTCATATCATTGCACAAGGTTGCCACTCTGGGGCCAGGGCCCCCACTAAACCAACACTTAACTGCTTACTTACTGATAGGGCAGCTTTCAACCTCAGCTTAAGCAGCACACCAGGAGCCATGGAGATGCCATCTGTGGGCCCCCCAATGTGCTGGGCCCTTGGTCCAGGTCCTATTTGTCCAGCTGGTCAGTTTCCCCAAGTAGTATTGTTAGTATATTGGTTGCCTGTTTATGGTTCTGAGACTATTTGGATCCAGTTCTGAAATGAATGAGTTCATGCAGAATGCTTTTAATACGGGTGCCATGAGCATTGATTGATAAAGACATTTCCAAGTTTCTCTTTAGTCATTCTTTTCTTATGGTTGATCTCCAAACATCAAGTACTAGTATTCCGTTAAACCGGACTTCATGTTTAATAATGTCCTTTTTTATAGCTATTATTTATACATGGTTTAAGAAAGCAGGAAAAATATCAGCATAGGCTTCACAACCACTTTAAGTGTCAAGTGTGAGCGTGAGGTTGATTATAACAGCTTTATATGTTGATCATTTTTACCTTTGTATTTCACAAAGATTTTTCTTTTTCCATTAGGACTGCCAGTTTGATCATTCTCCATATTCTATGGTATTCAGCATTCTTTCCTGCTTCGGGATTATTATGTGTCTTGCTACCTCTATAGCCGTGGAGTGGACGGGTCTAAGAGTTGCCAAGACTCTGCATAACAGTCTTTTGAATGCAGTCATACTAGCGCCAATGAGGTAGCATTTTTTTGTTATTCTGTAGCGTATATGAACATATGTATATAAATGTGTATAACTGTGTATTTATTTATACACAATCAAATGGTTAGATTACAAGTGGAGTGCTATTTAGCGCTAATTGCACTAG
Source organism: Bombina bombina (assembly GCF_027579735.1). Lineage (NCBI taxonomy): Eukaryota > Metazoa > Chordata > Amphibia > Anura > Bombinatoridae > Bombina > Bombina bombina. The sequence continues at coordinate 230,128,649 of NC_069505.1, read as the reverse complement.
AAGTAAACATTTTGCATGCACCGGGTTGCGCTAGTATTACACTAATTTGGCTAACCCGTTTTGCCTAAATTAACAAAATTAAAAAAGTTATTTTAAAAAAATAAATAAAACTGTTATTATTGTTCAAAACAATACCATGCTTAGTTTATAGGCCAAATGGGACACCTTTAGAAAATTAACCAGAGTTCTGATCTCTGGTTCATTTTTGGAGTGCTAATTGGTACCATGAGCTTGCAGTAGCAATAACCAGTCAATTGCAATGGCTGGTTATTAATAGTGCATGTGTAAACGGGTGAATTAGCGCTCCACTTGTAATCTAGCCCACAGTTGGAAACCTCAGCAAGCACAAATTAAATCCATAAGTTATATTTTATGCTTATATCTGGTATATGATTGGAACAAAATATCACTGGTACAATTAAAGTGGAATGGGTAAACAATTGAATTATTCAAAAATAATGTATTTTATTTTCCATGGCTTTATAGAGCTATGTGATTTAACAAAATGCTACATTTGTGTAAATGATTAGAACTAATACACATATTTCTGTGCTTACAGGTTTTTTGAAACAACGCCTCTTGGCAGTATACTAAACAGGTTTTCAGCTGATTTTAATACAATTGATCAGGTAATTTTAATAAAACATCATACAACTTGTATAATATCTATCATTACTGTCTACATTTTCCATTTGAAATGAATTATACAAAAGCTGAATCACATCTTACATGGTTGCAGCTGAATATCATACTATTTATAAGAAATAAATCACTGCATTGCAAACACAAATGTTTTTAAATAATGTAATACTGTCATTTTGTTAGCCCAATTTACAAGGTTTGGCAGATAAAGAGCTTGGCATCCATGTTCCTGGTCTTATTACCAATTACAAAGTAATATAAATGACCTTAGCTCTTAGCTAACCAATCACTGTAAAGACAAAGGAATTTAAAAATTTCATGTAGGAAATCGACAAATACAGTAGTGGCTAAAAAAAATACTTTTACAAAATTCTTCATATACATAGTAACATAGTGACATAGTAACATAGTGACATAGTGACATAGTAACATAGTGACATAGTGACATAGTAACATAGTAACATAGTGACATAGTGACATAGTGACATAGTAACATAGCAGATAAGGTTGAAAATCATCTTCATTCATAGGGGTAGATTTATTAAGCAGCAGATGCTGCTTCCTACCACCAACGTAAGTTAAGAAGCAGCGGTCCTAAGTTAAGAAGCAGCGGTCGTAAGACCGCTGCTCCTTAACGTCTCCGCCACCTTTTTGGTGGCGGACTGAAATCATCCCGATACTATCAGATCAGGATGATTGTCGGCCCCTGCTAGCAGCCAATTGGCCGCCATGAGCAGGGGGCGGCATTTTACAAGCATTGCACTTATCAGTTCCTAACTAAAATCCCATTTCTCTCCTCCTCCTTTTAAGTCCACTGTATTTGCCTGTTCTCCCCCCCTCTCCCTCAAAGGGGCAGTCATCTATCGCCCTCCTGGACCGACCTCCCAATTCCTTGACAACTTTGCCACCTGGCTTCCTCACTTTCTCTCTACAAATATACCAATCCTAATTGTTGGGGACTTCAGCATTCCCATTGACAAACCATTTGCCCCTGCTGCCTCTAAACTTCTTTCACTCGCATCCTCCTTCAGTCTCTCACAATCCACCCTATTCCTTATTCACCATGATGGACACTCCACCGACCTGGTATTTTCCTACCTCTGCTCTATATCTAACCTCACCTGTCACCCTTTTCTTATTTCAGACCATCACCTGGTCACCTATAATATTAATGCAACAGCTAAACCCACATGTCCATCTCAACCCCTCACCTGTAGAAATCTACATGCTGTGGATCCGCTCCAAATTTTTAAAAATCATTCAAGATCTTCTCTCTCACACTTCCACTATAACCTGCCCTGATGTCACTATAGCCCACTATAACCTCTCTCCTCTGCACTAGACACACTTGCCCCTCCCCAACTGCGCAAAATATCACACCGTCAGTTACAGCCCTGGCACTCTCAGCAAACATGCTATTTTCAAAAATGATCCCGTACTGCTGATCTTGTCTGGAGGAAAACTCACTCTGAACCTGATTTCATACACTATAAGTTTATTCTTCGTTCATGCACTTCTGCCCTTCACTTAGCCAAGCAAACCTACTTCTTTTCTTTCATATCTACTCTTTCCTCAAACCCTAAACAACTCTTCTGCACCTTTAACTCTCTCCTCTACCCACCTGCCCCCCCCCCCATCTGTCTTTAGTGTTCAAGACCTGGCAGATGACTTTTTAAATAAAACTTGTACTATTCAAAGCAACATCCCATCACCAACCAGCAATATTCCAACAACAGGCCCAGTTTCTTTGTTACTATCTTTATCACGCCTCACTACCAGCCTGCTTGACCCTATCCCTTCCCATCTAATACCCTCCCTGTCTTCCACCCTTACTCCTGCTCCTACTCGCATCTTCAACCTATCTCTCTCTACTGGTTCATTTCCATCTTCTTTCAAACACACAAATGTCACTCCCATACTCAAAAAATCCTCCCTCTACCCTAATTCTCCTAAAAGCTACCACCCCATATCACTGCTTCCACTAACATCAAAACTCCTTGAAAAACTAGTTTACAATCGCCTAACACACTTCCTGTCCACCAACTCCTTGCTTGACCCCCTGCAATCTGTACTCAACTGAGACTGCCCTTACCAAGGTTACTATTGATCTTCTCTCTGCTAAAAAGTATTGGCCACTACTATATACTCATCTTACTTGACCTCTCAGCTGCCTTCAACACAGTTGACCACCCCCTCCTCCTACACACCCTTAGCTCTTTTGGCCTCTGTGACACTGCTCTTTCTTGGATTCACTCCTATCTTTCTCAAAGGTCTTTCTCTGTTTAATTTGTCGGTGACGCCTTCTCTCTAATTCCTTTTTCTGTTGGAGTACCTTAAGGATCTTTTCTGGGTCCTCTTCTCTTCTATATTTATACTTCTTCACTCGGTAAACTTATAAACAGTTATGGCTTCAAATATCACCTCTATGATGATGACACCCAGATCTACCTCTCCACCCCTGCTCTCTCTCCCTCTGTCCTTTCTCATGTCAGCTACTGCTTATCTGGTATCTCTTCCTGGATGGCCTCTTACCACCTAAAGATTAACATGTCCAAGACTGAGCTCCTTCTAATCCCCCCTCAAGCTCTCCGCTGACTTCTGACTTCTCTATCCCTATTGACGGAATCACCATTTCCCCATCCCCCCAAGTCCACTGCCTTGGAGTTACACTTGACTCAAATCTATCCTTCGTCCCCCACATTCAATCGTTTTCTACATCCTGTTGCAACCACCTACGCAATATTTCCAAGATTCACCCTTTTCTGTGCGCTAACACCACAAAGCAAATAATCCACTCCCTTGTTATTTCCCGCCTCGACTACTGCAATAACCTACTTACTGGCCTTCCTCTTTCCTGCCACTCCCCCTTCAATTCATGCTAAATGCCTCTGCCAGGCTAACCCACCTTTACCGTCACTCTGAATCTGCTGCACCTCTCTACGAGTTTCTTCACTGGCTCACCATTCAGCAGAATCAAATTCAAAATTCCCACCCTTTTGTACAAATCTCTCACCACCACCGCTCCCCTCTACCTATCCTCTCTAATAAACAAGTATACTCCAGCCCGCCCACTAAGATCCAACAATGAACTGCTCCTTGCATCTTCAACTATCACCTCTTCCCATGCTAGACTGCAGGACTTCTGTCGTGCAGCACCTACCCTCTGGACACTCTCCCTCGTCCTGTCAGACTTTCCCCTAATCTTTCTTCCTTTAAATGCTCCCTGAAGACTTTTCTGTTCAGAGAAGCCGACCACCCAACTCAGTAATAAATTAAGTTCACTTCCCTCATCTAACTCTGCATTAAATCTTTCTCAATCTTGCAGTCCTAAGCTCCTGTTTCTCAACCTCCTACCCTTCTAGATTGTAAGTTCCCATGGGAATAGGGCCCTCAATTCCTCTTGTATGTGTTTGCACAATTTTGTCCTGTCTCTTATAAGTTTTATATCATTGCTTTATTTAGGTTAATTGTACCCATGGACAGCACTGCGGAATATTTTTGCGCTTCATAAATAAAGTATAATAAGAAATAATAATAGAAATGCTTGTGCAACGATAAATGCTGACAGCATTTAGCGAGGTCGAGCGGACATGATTCGCTACAGCCAATCATGTCCGCTTGACCCTTAGTAAATCTACCCCATACAGTCTAGTAATATTCAACTTTCTGCAAATCTGTGAATTCTATTTATTTTCTTCAAAATTTTAAACACGGTTTCTTTGCTACTTACATCTAAACCCTATTGTAAGTCAAATGTCAGTGAGTGACCAACACAAATTATATATTGATTTTTTTCAGCAGGCCTAGCAGAATATTCCGTTATTGTAATTATATTTTATAGCACGGGAGATATCTGCAGCCAAAATTGTATACATTTTTGCTTAAAATGTAGTAAATAATATTGAAAATGGCTCAGTGACCGCTGCTGTTAGAGTGATCACCTTACTAAATCATCATCAAGTGTAGTCACGTGAAATAGGGCCCATACAGGCTTTTGGGGGTTATAATATAGATTAGAGAGATCTCATTATGCAGTACAGATATAAAAGCACATTTTCATAAAATGTCTTTACTGTTACCACAGTGATCACCTGACTATACAGAAAAAAATATATATATTTTTTTAAGAGAGCGACTTGTCTAGTAATAAATAATAGGGTGTATTGATAGGGCATGCGTCTCATTAGACGACCAGGGATCTTTGGTCTATAACATAATAAACAAATAAAACATTTGGATAGTTTATAAGTGGGATGGCATCATGCTATAGAAGTACTCCCTGCTCTAAGCTTAAATACCCCCTGAAGTAAAGCATCTGCCATTGGCTGTCAGTGAATAGTCTAGAATTAAGGCCATGCAGAAATAGCTTTTATGTTCTCAAAACAAACAAACAATAGTTGCAGCATTCCCTTTATACACTTTTGTTTCTCATGCAGCACATCCCTGCAACGCTGGAGTGTCTCAGTCGTTCTACATTGCTATGTGTCTCTGCATTGGCTGTGATCTCATATGTGACACCAGCATTTCTCATCTCCTTGGTACCTCTCACTATTGTATGTTATTTCATCCAGAAGCACTTCAGAGTGGCATCCAGGTAATCAGCTTTGTAAGTCTTCCTTATGTACTTAAAGGAACATTCCAGTATGCATATGTATATATACATACTTCTATATATGCATGGTATATATCGGCAATCAAGTGGCACTGCAAAATCTCTCTCTCTCTTTCTCTCTCTCTTTCTCTCTTTCTCTCTCTCTTTCTCTCTCTCATTCTTTCTCTCTCTTTCTCTCTCTCTCTCTCTCTCTCTCTCTCTCTCTTTCTCTCTCTCTCTCTCTCTCTCTCTCTCTCTCTCTCTCTCTCTCTCTCTCTCTCTCCCTCCCTCTCCCCCTCCCTCCCTCCCTCCCCAAAAGAGTGAAGCTCTGGGGTAAAGGGCCACTTGAGCAACCTGGGGTATAGGTTAGCGGGTGTCCAGGGTGATGCAGCCGACTGGCAGTTCCAGGGGCCCGGCGGCTAGCTGCAGAGGGTTTAGGCGGTGAGAGATCAGCTCTTCCGTGAGGAGGTACAGATCACAAAACAAATAAAACCAAATGTCTGGGAGATTGTGAATGCTCTCAAAAGTCCAAATCTGGTGAGAGAATGGAGGGGGCTAGGTAGTGTTCTCAGTGAGTATATGTGAGGAAGTTCCCACTATATTCTAGAGCATGGCCAAAAATTGTAAGTTAACAAATAAACTTTAATGTATCCGAGTAATAAAAACAATAAAGTAATAAGGTGCTGATAAGTAAAACAATTAAAAGGTATATTTAAAAATAATTGCCTGTTTTGCAGGCGTCTGAATCCTGCTGTAGTGAAGCAGATTAGTGTGCCGAGCGGGCAACCGGATTTACCGGAAGTGACGTCACAAATGAGCGTCATGTGACCTTAGGCGTTTCGTGAGCGTCTATGAATGTGGTTGCGGTATCGGAAGTCCTGAACTTAGCGTGCATCGGACTTTCCCAACTTGTAATACATGCGCCAGCCCACCCTCAATAAATTTTGACTTTCATCGAAGTTAGTATGCGAGCGAAAAATGTATTTTTAGCGCACCACTTGCAATCTAGTCCTTAATCTTTATTCTAAAGCAAAACCTCACAAAATTAAAAAGAAAAAAGTTTTTTAGAATATTTTTTTTAAAATTGTATAAGCAGTTTTGCAGTATAATGCATATAAATAATACATCACACACACAAATGCCCACTATACACATTATGCCCAAGTTCAGATAGAGAAATAATTAATTTACAAGTTTTTATATTATTTTGGAACAGAAAGGGTTTGCACATGTAATTGGTTATTGTTGTTTCACACTAAATAACTTTATTAGTGCAAACACCTGTAATATATGGGACATACCCAATGAAGGACCATTGTATTACAGATTTGCATTTGTTCAATGTAAAATAGATTTTGGGAAACCTAACAATGGGGAACACGTTCTTGATAATCTGATAACTTGCATATGAACGATATTTGTGTGTGAGCAAAAGCTTTACTGTCAACTTGTAATACACAGGTGCTCACGGTATACTTACGGTATCACTCAAGCACGATCAATGCTAGATTTTGAGATGAGTAAATAAAAACCTTTTGATAATTCTCCATAATTGCAGTTTCTGCAATTTTTTTAATTTCTGATTTATTTTAAATTCATTATGTTTATGATGATACTTTTTCAAATATCTTGTAGTAACCACTATAAATTCTAAAGCTACTATATTCCATGAATCTGCTGTTTCCAGAAAACAGTATGGGCTAGATTACAAGTGAGGTGCAAATTGTTTTGCGCAAGCGATATCGTCTTTTCACAAGCCTTTTTAATTGCGCTTATATTACAAGTTTAGCAAAATCACGATTGCACTAGCCCAATCACCATTTACGCTTCATTCCTAAGCACAAGCTCAGAGCTCTGGTTAACTATTTTCCGAAACTAAAAAGTTGCACAAAACACTTCAAAAATACTTTGCAAAGTATAGTTACACTCATATTAACACTGTCTAATAAGAATTATTTAAAAAAAATATTGCCCAAAAAAGTTATAAGGGCTCAAAGATACCCAACTACCGCAAAAACCTGACTACCGCAAAAAGCTTAACTCTAGCAGAGTTTTCTCAATCGCTAAAAAGAAAAAATACTGAGCCCCTTGTCATCTAGTCCTTTTATGTCTCCCACAGATCACAACTAATTATTTCCCTTTTTAGTTCATTAGCTTTCAAAAAAATAATATCCAACAGCATCAAACTAATTGAATCTGTTGTGTATTGGTTGTTATATATCTTTATCTTTTCTCTCCTAATGTTAAAGGGACCTTAAACATTTTCGGCTAGATTATGAGTCTTGCATTAGCCTTAAAAAACAGCGTTTTTTTGGGGGTCCCAACGCTGCTTTTTAACGCTCGCTGGTATTACGAGTCAGGCAGGTACAGGTGTACCGCTCACTTTTTTTCCGCGATTTTAGCATACCGCAAATCCCCTTACGTCAATTGCGTATCCTATCTTTTTAATGGGATTTTCCTTATGTCGGTATTACGATCGCTGGAAAAAGTGAGCGGTACACCCTCTCCTGGCAAGACTCCTAACGTATTTTAAAGTCAGTAGTTAAGAGTTTTATGGGCTAACGCCGGAACATAAAGCTCTTAACTAAAGTGCTAAAAAGTACACTAACACCCATAAACTACCTATTAAACCCTAAACCGAGGCCCCCCCACATCGCAAACACTATAATAAAATTATTTAACCCCTAATCTGCCGACCGGACATCGCCGCCACTGTAATAAATATATTAACCCCTAAACCGCCGCACTCCCGCCTTGCAAACACTAGTTACATTTTATTAACCCCTAATCTGCCGTCCCTAACATCGCTGACACCTACCTACATTTATTAACCCCTAATCTGCCATCCACAACGTTGCCGCTACTATATTAAATGTATTAACCCCTAAACCTAAGTCTAACCCTAACACCCCCCCTAACTTAAATATAATTTAAATAAATCTAAATAAATTTACTATTATTAAATAAATTATTCCTATTTAAAACTAAATACTTACCTATAAAACAAACCCTAAGATAGCTACAATATAACTAATAGTTACATTGTAGCCATCTTAAGGTTTATTTTTATTTTACAGGCAACTTTGTATTTATTTTAACTAGGTACAATAGTTATTAAATAGTTATAAACTATTTAATAGCTACCTAGTTAAAATAAGTACAAATTTACCTGTAAAATAAACCCTAACCTAAGTTACAATTACACCTAACACTACACTATAATTAAATTAATTACCTAAACTACCTACAATTAATTACAATTAAATTAAATAAACTAAATTACGAAAAAAACAAACACTAAATTACAGAAAATAAAAAAGAAATTACACATTTTTAAAATAATTAAACCTAATCTAATCCCCCTAATAAAATAAAAAAGCCCCCCAAAATTAAAAAATTCCCTAACCTATACTAAATTACAAATAGCCCTTAAAAGGGCTTTTTGCGGGGCATTGCCCCAAAGTAATCAGCTCTTTTACCTGTAACAAAAAATACAATACCCCCCCCAACATTAAAACCCACCACCCACACACCCAACCCTACTCTAAAACCCACCCAATCCCCCTTTAATAAAACCTAACACTACCCCCTTGAAGATCAACCTACCTTGAGCCGTCTTCACCCAGCCGGGCACAAGTGGACCTCCAGACCGGCAGAAGTCTTCATCCGATCCGGCCAGAAGAGGACATCCAGATGGGCAGAAGGCTTCATCCAGGAGGCATCTTCTATCTTCTTCCATCCGGAGTGGAGCGGGTCCATCTTGAAGACATACGACGCGGAGCATCCTCTTCCATCCGACGGCAACTGAAGAATGAAGGTTCCTTTAAGTGACGTCATCCAAGATGTCGTCACTTCAATTCCGATTGGCTTATAGAATCCTATCAGCCAATCAGAATTAACGTAGGATTGTAGTTCAATCCTATTGGCTGATTGCATCAGCCAATAGGATTTTTCCTACCTTAATTCCGATTGGCTGATAGGATTCCATCAGCCAATTGGAATTGAAGGGACGCCATCTTGGATGACGTCACTTAAAGGAACCATCATTCTTCAGTTGCCGTTGGATGGAAGAGGATGCTCCACGTCGGATGTCTTCAAGATGGACCCACTCCGGATGGAAGAAGATAGAAGATGCCGCCTGGATGAAGCCTTCTGCCTGTCTGGATGTCCTCTTCTAGCCAGATCGGATGAAGACTTCTGCCGGTTTGGAGGTCCACTTGTGCCCGGCTGGGTGAAGACTGCTCAAGGTAGGGTGATCTTCAAGGGGGTAGTGTTAGGTTTTATTAAGGGGGAATTGGGTTAGTTTTAGAGTAGGGTTGGGTGTGTGGGTGGTGGGTTTTAATGTTGGGGGGGTATTGTATTTTTTTTTACAGATAAAAGAGCTGATTACTTTGGGGCAATGCCCCGCGAAAAAGCCCTTTTAAGGGCTATTTGTAATTTAATATAGGGTAGGGATTTTTTTTTTATTTTGGGGGCTTTTTTATTTTATTAGGGGGATAAATTAGGTGTAATTATTTTAAAAATGTGTAATTTCTTTTTTATTTTCTGTAATTTAGTGTTTGCTTTTTTTCATAATTTAGTTTATTTAATTTAATTGTAATTAATTGTAGATAGTTTAGGTAATTAATTTAATTATAGTGTAGTGTTAGGTGTAATTGTAGGGTTTATTTTACAGGTAAACTTGTACTTATTTTAACTAGGTAGCTATTAAATAGTTAATAACTATTTAATAACTATTGTACCTCGTTCAAATAAATACAAAGTTGCCTGTAAAATAAAAATAAACCCTAAGATGGCTACAATGTAACTATTAGTTATAGTGTAGCTAGTTTAGGGCTTATTTTATAGGTAAGTATCTAGTTTTAAATAGGAATAATTTATTTAATTATGGTAAATTTATTTAGATGTATTAAATTATATTTAAGTTAGGGGGTGTTAGGGTTAGGGTTAGATTTAGATTTAGGGGTTAATAAATTTAATATAGTGGCGGCGGCGTTGGGGGGAGATTAGAGGTTAATAATATTATGCAGTTGGGGAAAATGTCGGGGGCGGCAGATTAGGGGTTAATAAGTGTAAGATTAGGGGTTCATAGGGATTATGTAGGTGGCGGTGGTGTCCAGAGCGGAAGATTAGGGGTTAATAATAAAATGCACATGGCGACGATGTTGGGGTCGGCAGATTAGGGGTTACTAAGTGTAAGATTAGGGGTGTGTAGACTCAGGGTTCATGTTAGGGTGTTAGGTGTAGACATAAATTTTCTTTCCCCATAGGAAACAATGGAGCTGCGTTAGGAGCTGAACGCTGCTTTTTTGCAGGTGTTAGGTTTTTTTTTCATCCAGCTCAGCCCCATTGTTTCCTAGGGGGAAATCGTGCACAAGCACGTTTAGCCAGCTTACCGCTACCGTAAGCAACGCTGGTATTGAGGTGAGATGTGGAGCTAAATTTTGCTCAACGCTCACTTTTCTGAGGCTAACGCCGGCAAGCAGAAAACTCGTAATACCAGCGTTGTCTTAAGTGAGCGGTAAGAAAGAAAGGCTCGTTAGCACCGCACAGCCATACCGACAAAAACTCGTAATCTAGCCGTTTAGATGGTAATATCAATGCTAAACTGTGCTATATACTTTCATAATTTATTTTGTACTATTTTCCTGTAATTCCATACTGAAATTGTGAGCTTTTCAGTTCCTGTTAGAAATGTAAGTACCGAACACTGTTATATTTCACACAGTCATTGGCTGCACACTCTAGTGACCTATTTATAACTGTCTCTAATTGGCCACAGCAGAGAATGTAACCTAAGTTACAACATGGCAGCTCCCACTGTTTTATAGATACTAAAAATGTACACTAATTTTGTTAATATTTAAACAACTAATGAAACTTAAAAAAATACATCTACATTTTATCCTCAGACTAATCTTTTCTTTGAATGCATCATTCTATCTAGCATTTATTTAGTGTTTTAATGTCCCTTTAAAGACAAAGGTTTAAGGACACAGTTAAACAAAATAGATGTAATTTTGTGTAATCTGATGGAGAGTGTGCAGGCAACTGGGCCAGTTATTATTATCAGATGTGAGAACTGTATTAGCAAAAGCCAGATTTGTGTGGTTTTTTTTCCTTTTATAGTAATTTTTCAGCTTGACAGTTTCACTGTTTATTATATTTGAAAAACATTGGTAAACAAGCAGCAAACTGTCTATTAGTGAAACAGAACCATGCTCTCGAGAGCTCTGGTAATCTGACATAACATATGTAGGAATGCACCCAGCTGTGTCAGCGATGCTACAATTAGTGACAGCATTGCTACGTTTCTTGAAGGTTGTATTTTAGCATCTGAAAGGGACAGGAAAACGAAAATGAAACCTTCATGGTTCTGATGGAACATGCAATGTTACAAGACTTATTCATTTACTTCTATAATCAATTGTACCTCATTCTTTTGGAACCCTTTATTGAAAAAGATACCTAGGTAGATTCAGGAGCAGCAGTGACTAGTGAGAACTAGCTGATTCTTGGTGGCTGCACACATATGCCGCTAGCCATTAGCTCACCATTGCTGTTTTGGAGATGACTTTTACTATGTGCCTCGCCTTATTTGAGGAATTAAACTCATAGTTATATGCAAGCAACAGTTCATTGATAAAATGGTTTGGCACATTCGATCATTCTCTTTTTGTACATATATATCCCTTTAAGAGGAGATCATTAGGTTCCTCTAGCCAGGTGTAGTCCTGAATTTATGTAGTTATGAGATTTACCTTTGTTCTGTTAGGGGCCAGTTCTTTCAAATCTGTCAGTCTAGACGTGGTTTTCCACACTGACACTCGCAGGGGTATTCTATTTATAAAAAGGGGCTTTCCCTGCGAGTGGCCACGTCTCCCGTATAAATAATGAGAGCTCTCTGCGAGGTAAAAGTTTGCAATGAAGGGTGAAATACAGACCCGGCGTATGTTTAAACTTCAATATTACGCCTAATACAAATCAAATTACGCAGTTTTCAGTTCGCTGCACCTTAAAGTCGCTGGTTTTCCTTTCAGAGTAATTCATTTTTTAAGTATTTTGATTAAAAAAAAAACTTTTAAATTGCAAAAAAAAGCAATAATGTCACTGTACATAGCATATAATGTCACTGTGCATATAATGTCACTGTGCATAGCATATAATGTAACTGTGAATATAATGTCCCTGTGCATAGCATATAATGTACTGTGCATATAATGTCACTGTGTATAGCATATAATGTACTGTGCATATAATGTCACTGTGTATAGCATATAATGTACTGTGCATATAATGTCACTGTGTATATAATGTCACTGTGTATATAATGTACTGTGCATATAATGTACTGTGCATATAATGTCACTGTGTATATAATGTCACTGTGCATATAATGTCACTGTGTATAGCATATTATGTCACTGTGCATATAATATCACTGTGCATATAATATCACTGTGCATATAATGTCACTGTGCATAGCATATTATGTCACTGTGCATATAATATCACTGTGCATATAATATCACTGTGCATATAATGTCACTGTGCATAGCATATAATGTCACTGTGCATATAATGTCACTGTGCATATAATATCACTGTGCATATAATATCACTGTGCATATAATGTCACTGTGCATATAATATCACTGTGTATATAATATCACTGTGCATATAATGTCACTGTGCATAGCATATAAAGTCACTGTGCATATAATGTCACTGTGCATATAATATCACTGTGCATATAATATCACTGTGCATATAATGTCACTGTGCATAGCATATAATGTCACTGTGCATATAATATCACTGTGCATATAATATCACTGTGCATATAATGTCACTGTGCATAGCATATAATGTCACTGTGCATATAATGTCACTGTGCATAGCATATAAAGTCACTGTGCATAGCATATAATGTCACTGTGCATATAATGTCACTGTGCATAGCATATAATGTCACTGTGCATAGTCACTGTGCATATAATATAACTGTGCATAGCATATACTGTCACAGTGCATAGCATATAATGTGACTGTGCATAGTATATAATGTCACTGTGCATATAATATAACTGTGCATAGCATATAATGTCACTGTGCATATAATGTCACTGTGCACTGGTAGGGATATATTAACTACATTCCTCATTTATATATTCTAGCTGCTGTAATGGAGAGTGAAAGAATGATAGCAAACCCCATTTTCACTGAAAACACTAATCACAAAAGCAAAGGGAAAACTAACCCTAGTAACGTAGATATATTTGAACTAAGATCTTCAATATATGATAATATTCATAACATATTTGATAAAAATAGAACACCTCCAACTACTTATATAGGGGACAAAGAAAAAATAATAGAATATATGAATATCCTCGAAAAAAAGCTCATCTTAGAAATAAAACATAAAACTGAGTGTATCTTTATCAAGGAGTATTTAAGTGCAAAAAGAGTCCCTAGAGGACTACGTATAAAAAAAGAGTGCTCTTTTAAAACAGAATCAGAAGATTTCAAAAGGTAATGGAGATAAATTTTAGAAGAGGCTTCGGGGCCTATTTATCATATGTCTGTCGGACCTGATCCGACAGTGTGGATCAGGTCCGACAGACATCGCTGAATGCGGAGAGCAATACTCTCTCCGTATTCAGCATTGCACCAGCAGCTGTTGTGAGCTGCTGGTGCAACGCCGCCCCCTGCAGACTCGCGGCCAGCTGGGGGGGGTGTTAATCAACCTGATCGTACTCGATCGGGTTGATTTCCAGTGATTTCTGTCCGCCCCATCAGAGCAGGCGTACAGGGTTATGGAGCAGCGGTCTTTAGACCGCTGCTCCATAACTTGTGTTTCTGGAGAGTCTGAAGACTCGCCAGAAACACGGGCCCACAAGCTCCTTATGGAGCTTGATAAATGGGCCCCAATATCTAAACTCATGAATCTCATAAAAGAACATAGAGAAGAAATTCTAATAAATCTAGGAAATTAGATAAATGAACTAGAATTTAATTTAAGCTTTCAAAGATTTAGAGGAATATAAAAAAGGGACGCAGTCCTAAAAAAACTTCTGAAAGAAACCAAAGACAAATTAATTAAAGTAAAATTAAATACATTTGAGAAAGACAGAGAAGATTATGAGACCCATGATAAAAAATCCTAATAATGACCAATATATTAGTCATAGATGAAAGAGAGACCAAAAAATGGATGAACATACTTACACAAATTATGCAAATGATATAGAGAGAAACTACAGAAAACCAACATTTCCCAATGACAAACTGACAAAGGACAAATACAACAAAAAGGAAAGTATCCACTTACTGCATACAACTCATCGTACAACAACATACAATAAGCCAAGTTCACATTACAATAGACCTAACTATCAATACAACTATAACAAAGAAATGAATCGAAGACTAGTCTGGCAAAAAGTAGGTTACAACAATAGGACAACCCACTTAAATCACAGACAATATGAAGATAGAAACTATCATCAAAACCACAACTACCACGACAACCATAGACAATACAGCTCTTTTCATCAGTACAACAAACAACATCATAAAGGATACAATAATAAAAAACAATTTGGAGAACATAGACCCTATAGGGATGATTGGAAAATACCAACCTATAACAGATTTGAACCCCTAAAAGAACACCATGATCATACTAAAAGTAATCTTAGTACTACAGTCTTGCTAGAAACTCCATCAGGAAGCACAAAACAAAAAACAAACATTAAAGATGACCAACATTTTTTAGGGGTAGGCCAACAACATCAGGGCACAAGAAGATAAATAAATTTCTCAGAAGAAGAGGAAATAGAGTAAGAAGCTTACAGAGAAAGAGCAGACGTAACACACATACAGAATCAGAAAGTCAAGAGGATGCAATAAAATGTAATGGAATATACAATCTGAGCAAACTTAAGTTAGATAAGAACCACATAGAAATTCTAAACAAAAGGCTATCATTTGCACCAACTAGAAAACTGAACAAATTTGATACATACATAGATGCAAGCAAATTTATTAGAAATTTAACTCTTAAAAAGTATTTTCTAAAAACACCCATAGAAAGAAATTTAAGTTTTAATAATGCGAATTCAACAATAACCGAACAAGACACAAATGGCTATATATATTTAGGCCTAAAAAAAGGCTCAAATTTCTATCCCAAACATGAAAAAGGCAATTTCATCGAAACCTTTGAGAAACTGGTTTTGGAGGATATTAGTAATCTAAAACAGAACAACAAGATCAAACACAACATTACATTGAAACATAAATCACTTATCAGAGAACTTGAACAGAATAATGATATCACTATAAAGCCAGCGGATAAGGGTCGCGGCATAGTTATCTTAGACAAAAGTATGTACAAAGACATGGTAAGCCAACTAATAAATGACGAAAACACCTATAAAAAACTATGATGCAATCCAACACATGTCTACAAGATATTTCTAAAACATAACCTAGATAAAGCAAGCTCCATAGGTATCATTAATGAAAAGGAGTATAATTTCCTACTTCCAGAACACCCTATTATTCCAGTACTATATGCCCTACCAAAGATACATAAGTTCGTTGACAAACCTCCGGGCAGACCAATAATTTCTGGTATAGACTCACTTACAGCCAATATGTCAGCATACATCGACAAATACCTCCAAAAATATGTTATCACCCTAGATTCACACCTGAGAGATTCCACAGATCTTTTAATGATAATCGATAAGTTAAGGTGGCAGAAAGATTACATACTTGTAACCTGTGATGTTAAATCCCTATACACATGTATCAGGCATGACAATGGTCTAAAATCCATAGACTATTATTTGAAAAATGTCTCAAACATAAAGAAAAAGCAAAGAGAATTTCTATTGTAGGGTATTGAATTTATTTTAACACATAATTTTTTCATGTATGACGGTAACTTCTATGAACAGATTTGCGGCACAGCTATGGGCACACAATTTGCCCCTAGTTATGCAAATCTGTTCATGGGTCTTTGGGAAACACAATTCCTAGAATCAAGCCCCTTTAAGGATAATTTAATTATTTACAAAAGGTTTATAGATGACCTGTTTTTTATTTGGAAAGGTCCTGAATGCGAACTTATTAAATACATACAGGACATGAATATCAACTTACTAAACTTGAAATTTACAGCCGAATTCAGTACAGAAAAAGTCCACTATCTGGACTTAGAAGTAAGCATAGAAAACAATGAACTAACTACGAAAACCTATTTTAACCACTTAAGAACAAGGTCATTTTTATATATTTCCCTTAAGGACCAGGGCTATTTTTGCATTTCTGCAGTGTTTGTGTTTAGCTGTAATTTTCTTCTTACTCATTTACTGTACCCACACATATTATATACCGTTTTTCTCACCATTAAATGGACTTTCTAAAGATACCATTATTTTCATCATATCTTATAATTTACCATAAAAAAATATAAAATATGATGAAAAAATGGAAAAAAACACACTTTTTATAACTTTGACCCCCAAAATCTGTTACACATCTACGAGCACCAAAAAACACCCATGCTAAATAGTTTCTAAATTTTATCCTGAGTTTATAGCATGTTCTTTGCTTTTTTTGTAAGTTATAGGGCAATAAATACAAGTAGCACTTTGCTATTTCCAAACCATTTGTTTTTCAAAATTAGCGATAGTTACATTGGAACACTGATATCTGTCAGGAATCCTTGAATATCCCTTGACATGTATATATTTTTTTTAGTAGACAACCCAAAGTATTGATCTAGGCCCATTTTGGTATATTTCATGCCACCATTTCACCGCCAAATGCAATAAAATAAAAAACATTGTTCACTTTTTCACAAACTTTTTCACAAATATTAGGTTTCTCACTGAAATTATTTACAAACAGCTTGTGCAATTATGGCACAAATGGTTGTAAATGCTTCTCTGGGATCCCCTTTGTTCAGTAATAGCAGACATATACATTTTTTTTGCGTCGCTTTTTGGTAATTAGAAGGCCGCTAGATGCCGGTGCGCACCACATTTGTATTAGGCCCAGCAGTGAAGAGGTTAATTAGGTAGCTTGTAGGGAGCGTGTAGGGTTAATTTTAGCATAAGGATAGTGTAGTAGACAACCCAAAGTATTGATCTAGGCCCATTTTGATATATTTCATGCCAGTATTTCACCGCCAAATGCGATCAAATAAAAAAATCATTAACTTTTTCACTAACTTTGGGTTTGTAACTGAAATTATTTACAAACAGCTTGTGCAATTATGGCACACATGGTAAATGCTTCTCTGGGATCCCCTTTGTTCAGAAATAGCAGACATATGTGGCTTTGGCGTTGCTTTTTGGTATTTAGAAGGCAGCTAAATTGTCCCCGCCATCTTAAGTACTGGCAGAAAGTCTGCCAGTACTAAAATAAAAGGTTTTTTTTATTATTATTTACAAAAAAAATCATATTCTGCTGTGTAGGATCATCCCCCCCCCCCACTAACTATTCCCCACCATTTTGGGTACTGGCAGCTGTCTGCCAGTACACACTTTGCAATAAAATTTGATCTTTTTATTTCATAAAAAAAAACTCACTTTTTCTGTAGTGTAGCTGCCCCCCTCCATACCCTCCCCCTCCCAGATTGCTTTTTAAAAGTACCCCCTCCTCCTCTGCCACCCACCACCCTCTCCCAGCACTCTCTCCCACTGCCCAGCACTTTGAATTTTTTTATGCTGTGCCTGTTAGATTGCGGGTACACGCGCACCTGCCCCTCACCTCCCGTGCGAACCAACCACCCACCAACGATCGGCACCATCGCTGGCCGATGCCGAGCGGGCCACAGAGTGGCTCTCTCTGCATCGGTGTGCCAGAAAAGGTATTGCAGTGATGCCTCAATATCAAGGAATCACGGCAATACCTTGAAAGTGGCTGGAAGAGATCAGGATCGCTTCCAGCCGCTTGAAACCCTTAACGTCGTACAGGGTACATCGCTGGTCTTTAAAGACCAGTTTGTGTGTGACGTACCCTGTACGACATGTGTTGTTAAGGGGTTAAAGAAGTGGACGCTAACAATTTTATTCATGAAACTAGCTGCCATCTTCACAGGTGGAAGCACAACATTCCAAAAGAACAATTCATAAGACTGAAACGGAACTGCAAAAGAGATACAGACTATAGAGCACAATCTACAGTACTCCAAAACAAATTCTAAGAATGAGGATACTCAGAAAAACATATAGAAACTGAAAGACAGAAAGTATAAGAATTAGACAGAAAACAAATTTTACAGTACAAACCCAAGTTTACCAATAATGACACAGATAATCAAGAAGTTCTCATCCCTTTCATAACAGAATTTAGTGAAGACAGGAGAAAAGTGGAAAATATAATAAAAACACATTGGAAAGTCATAAAGTCAGATCCCCATTTAAGACAAGTACTTCCACAAAATCCAAAATTTGTATATCGAAAAACAAAAAATCTGAAAAGCATTTTAGCGCCCACAGTAAAACATAACAGCACAAAAATAGCAAGGGGATTGTTGGGAGACAAATTACAGGGCTTCTATCCATGTGGAATATGTAAGGCATGCAGACATGCCAACAAATCAAAACTTTTATATCTAATTATACACAGAAAGAATACAAAATAAAAGAAACAATTAGATGTATGGATATGAATGTCATTTATCTAATACATTGCAATAAATGTGGAAAACTGTATGTAGGCGAGACAGAGAAAACTGTTAGAGAGAGGATATACTTTCTATTAAACACTCGGAAACAGAGAGAAATAAAGATCTCCCAGTCCCAAAACATTTAAAAAAATATAACAGCAACCTTAAGTTTTATAGATACACTGCAATAGTGAAAGTCAGATCAAATTAAAGAGAGGGCAATCAAGCTACAGCACTTCTAAGAAAAGAAGGTCAATGGATCTTTGAACTTCAGACTTTAAGGCAAAAAGGGTTAAATATAGGCTTCCTAAATACCAAATAAAGAGAAATAACTCAAGATAATTATAAGAAAATTGAAATATTTACATATTTACCAATAGTGACATCCTGGCTCTCTCTAAATATAACATACTTTTTAAGGCCATCCATAATAATTGAAATTTAATACAGGATATGCCCAGGCACACAACAAATGTGTCTAAGCTAATATCTATAAGAGGCAGCTATACCAAAAAAATTGACATAAATATAAATAAATAATAATAATAAAAAAAAATAAAAAAAAAAATACAATTTTCCTTTTTAAAAATAATATATTAAAGAAAGATCCAATAATGTACCAGAGTCCTTGATAATTCAGAGGGGTCCAATCAGTGTAGAAGTATCCAATCAGTGTAGAAGTATCAAACACATCCAGGCAGCTCTTCTAGAGTGTCACGCCAGACAAGGAAGATTTTATGAAACAAGATATAGAAGGCGGCACAAAGTGCTGATCAAAAGGTCACACAAATAAAGATTGTAGAGAAGGAGTCAATCCTACTCACATGGGAAAAAGCACAATAGGTGCTACACAGGCAGGCCAGATCCAAAAGGTCAAAGACGTGGAAACAGAGGACAAAAATCAACCCTCAGCAGCAAAACCATGAGCAATGTAGCATCCCCCAAAATAACCGGAGGTGCTTGGAAAGTGGATTGTATTTACACAAATATTTTTTCGCAGAGTATTTAAAACACGTAAAAAAGGCGAGAAAGCCAAACGAACTTTGCAGACACTTTCCAACAGAGGGACACTTTCCAACAGAGATATGAAGTGGCTCCAAGCCGGGTCCTAATTGAAATATATCTGAACCACCATTATAATAACCATCCCAAAATATGGGATTACCGGAAAAACAATAGCCGTAACAAAATAAAGAGCTTATTTAAGAATTCCCAAATTTCTGCGGAGTATTAGTCTCAAATTAACAAAGCAAATGCAAATAAACAAATGAATAATAAAAAACATATATATGTATATCATGAAAAGCTCTTGAAAAAGTAACACGCTGTGATTTATTCACTCTGACTAAAAGAATAATGTTGTAATGTTGTAATGTAAAATTGTTCTCACATTGTCCTTTCTTTATTTGCACTGTTCAACATCATCTGTGTCTATAAAGACTAAAGATATACACTTTCCCTATACTGAGCAGAGAAAATTCTTTGTATATCTAGCTCTCTCAGAGCTATACTCCATTGTGCCCTAAGAACACATATAAATAAGTTTTAATAAATCAAGAGAATGAAGAAATAGAAAATGTTTATAGAGATGGAAAAAATTTCTCTAACATATATCAATCCATAACCACGAACTGATGTATCCAAATCAAAATTGCATTAAACGGTTAAGTACCCAATTAAGAGAAGACCATTTAAAAGCACCTGGAAAACTCAGAAGAATATGCTGGAGAAAGGCTGACCATTACAGCCGAAACGCTTTGCAATATCCTTTTCCTGAGTCTCAGTTATCACTTAGAGTTGCCGTAGAGCAGTTCAGCAGTATCTCAGGCAGCCACACCCACAGGAAGGCAAAGCACGGACACGCCAGACGCTGATACATGCTGGATTAAGGCGCTCCAAGACCGGCAATAGCGGTAACTGAAATAAGGACTCCCCTACCATTAACAGACTACGGGCGAATACTCAGCCCCATAAGAAGCACCACTAACTACGGGTGAAACATATTGCGGGCAAGGTGGGAACCCCAAATATCCACAAAAGATTTCAACTAAAGATCCCCATTTGGATTACGGACACACTGAATGAAATCTACAATACCTGGGCAGAGGGCGGATTACAAACCCTAAACCCACAAAGCTTTCATTTCAAATAGGATTCCAGGAGGATCTTCACTTGCCACCTACGTACCTTAAGGGACACAAAGGTTAGAATTCTGTAATCACAGTATCTGTACTAAAAACAGGCTTATCTCAAAGCCGTGTTTATCTCAAAGCCGTGTTTATTTTTATATATTTTTTGAGAATCGATAGAGGCTGCCGCCGCTGCACAAACTTTTGCTTTTCATATAAACTCTCATATGAACTTTTATTTGAACGTTTATATGTCTCAATGCGTAATTGTGTTTTTATATGTGTTAAAATTGTTTATAAAAATTGTCTATAAAGGTTGGCCAACCTATTACATTACAAATTCCTTTAACTATTACCATAAACTGCTTCCCAGCATTATCTAAAAGTGAGCATTCCTGTGTATAACTAATCACATTAATGAAATAACAAATTAATCAATTAACACATCTATCACATGAAAGTGTTCACAAAGTTCTATAAATCTACCAGTCTGCACAATAGTGTATAAAGTAATTTAAGGTACCTTCCCAAACCCACATGTAGGTCCTTACATTTATAATATAATAGATCTTAACGGTTGATATTGATTATTCTGCAAAATCCAAACTGTTTAAAACATTTTTTTTAGCAGAAGGATCTCACTGTTTGCTGTGCCGGTTTGTTTTAAGAAACATTAATAAAGTACATGTTTTATTATACCAAAAACCTTACCTCTCTCTCTCCTTTCTACCCTGGAACTGTGAATCTGTTTTATAAAACATTTTTTTCCCAATTTACGAATGTTCTTATGAGATTTTATCTTATTTTATACTTATGCTATAGCACCAAATAAACATATCTTGTTTTAATAGAAACCTGTTTCCACTAGACATTTATTAACCCCATTCTGGTGTTAGCTCCCCAGCACTCTTTTTTCTGACTTCACCTTTCCCTGAATATAATGTCACGTTGCATAACATATAATGTCACTGTGCATAGCATATAATGTCACTGTGCATATAATGAGCCCTATTTATCAAATGTCTGATGGACCTGATCTGACAGTGTGGATCAGGTCCGACAGACATCGCTGAATGCGGAGAGCAATACGCTCTCCGTATTCAGCATTGCACCAGAAGCTCTTGTGAGCTGCTGGTGCAACGTCGCCCCCTGCAGACTAGCGGCCAATCGGCCGCCAGCAGGGGGTGTCAATCAACCCAATCGTACTCGATCAGGTTGAATTGTGGCGATCTCTGTCCGTCTCATCAGAGCAGACAGACAGGGTTATGGAGAAGCGGGCCCTCAATGTCACGGGCCCTCAAGCTCCATTCAGAGCTTGATAAATGGGCCTCAATGTCACTGTGCATATAATATCACTGTGTAATATATATAATGTCACTGTGTATTTAATGGCACTGTGCATAGCATATAATGTCACTGTGCATATAATGTCACTGTGCATATAATGTCACTGTGCATATAATATCACTGTGCATATAATGTCACTGTGTGTATAATATCACTGTCCATAGCATATAATGTCACTGTGCATATAATGTCACTGTGCATAGCATATAATGTCACTGTGCATATAATGTCACTGTGCGCATAATATCACTGTGCATAGCATATAATGTCACTGTGCATATAAAGTCACTGTGCATATAATGTCACTGTGAGTATAATATCACTGTGCATAGCATATAATGTCACTGTACATATAATGTGACTGTGCATATAATAATATATAATAGCTTGCTCAGTGGCTTTTTTCTGGCCGCACCTTTAAAATAACTCTGGTATTGAGAGTCCACAGAATCGCTGCGTTAGGCTCCAAAAAGGGAGCGTAGAGCATATTTAACGCAACTTCAACTCTCGATACCAGAGTTGCTTACGGACGCGGCCAGCCTCAAAAACGTGCTCGTGCACGATTCCCCCATAGGAAACAATGGGGCTGTTTGAGCTGAAAAAAAACCTAACACCTGCAAAAAAGCCGCGTTTAGCTCCTAACGCAGCCCCATTGTTTGCTATGGGGAAACACTTCCTACGTCTGCACCTAACAGTCTAACATGTACCCCGAGTCTAAACACCCCTAACCTTACACTTATTAACCCCTATTCTGCCACCCCCGCTATCGCTGACCCCTGCATATTATTTTTAACCCCTAATCTGCCGCTCCGTAAACCGCCGCTACTTACATTATCCTTATGTACCCCTAATCTGCTGCCCCTAACACTGCCGACCCCTATATTATATTAATTAACCCCTAATCTGCCCCCCACAACGTCGCCTCCACCTGCCTACACTTATTAACCCCTAATCTGCCGAGCGGACCGCACCGCTATCATAATAAAGTTATTAACCCCTAATCCGCCTCACTAACCCTATAATAAATAGTATTAACCCCTAATCTGCCCTCCCTAACATCGCCGACACCTAACTTCAAACATTAACCCCTAATCTGCCGACCGGAGCTCACAGCTATTCTAATAAATTTTTTAACCCCTAAAGCTAATTCTAACCCTAACCCTAACACCCCCCTAAGTTAAATATAATTTAAATCTAACGAAATAAATTAACTCTTATTAAATAACTTATTCCTATTTAAAGATAAATACTTACCTGTAAAATAAATCCTAATATAGCTACAATATAAATTATAATTACATTGTAGCTATTTTAGGATTAATATTTATTTTACAGGCAACTTTGTAATTATTTTAACCAGGTACAATAGCTATTAAATAGTTAAGAACTATTTAATAGTTACCTAGTTAAAATAATAACAAAATCACCTGTAAAATAAATCCTAACCTAAGTTACAATTAAACCTAACACTACACTATCAATAAATAAATTAAATAAAATACCTATTATTATCTACAATTAAACCTAACACTACACTATCAATAAATAAATTAAATACAATTCCTACAAATAAATACAATGAAATAAACTAACTAAAGTACAAAAAAAAAAAAGAACTAAGTTACAAAAAATAAAAAAATATTTACAAACATTAGAAATATATTACAACAATTTTAAACTAATTACACCTACTCTAAGCCCCCTAATAAAATAACAAAGCCCCCCAAAATAAAAAAATGCCCTACCCTATTCTAAATTGCTAAAGTTCAAAGCTCTTTTACCTTACCAGCCCTGAACAGGGCCCTTTGCGGGGCATGCCCCAAGAAGTTCAGCTCTTTTGCCTGTAAAAAAAAACATACAATACCCCCCCAACATTACAACCCACCACCCACATACCCCTAATCTAACCCAAACCCCCCTTAAATAAACCTAACACTAAGCCCCTGAAGATCTCCCTACCTTGAGTCGTCTTCACCCAGCCGAGCCAAATTCTTCATCCAAGCGGAGCAAGAAGAGGTCCTCCATCCGGTAGAAGTCTTCATCCAAGCGGGGCAGAAGAGGTCTTCCATCCGATTGAAGTCTTCATCCAAGCGGCATCTTCTATCATCATCCATCCGGAGCGGAGCGGCAGCATCCTGAAGACCTCCGACGCGGAACATCCATCCTGGCCGACGACTGAACGACGAATGACGGTTCCTTTAAATGACGTCATCCAAGATGGCGTCCCTCGAATTCCGATTGGCTGATAGGATTCTATCAGCCAATCGGTATTAAGGTAGGAAAATTCTGATTGGCTGATGGAGTCAGCCAATCATAATCAAGTTCAATCCGATTGGCTGATCCAATCAGCCAATCAGATTGAGCTCGCATTCTATTGGCTGATCGGAACAGCCAATAGAATGCGAGCTCAATCTGATTGGCTGATTGGATCAGCCAATCGGATTGAACTTGATTCTGATTGGCTGATTCCAAATACCGGCGGTAGCCTAAAGCCAGCGTTAGGAGCCTCTAACGCTGGTTTTCACGGCTACCGCCAAACTCCAAATCTAGGCCTAAGTGTGTTAGTTCATAAGTGTAGGCAGTTATAACAAGGGAGTTATTATTACTATAAATGGATAACAAAATATACAGAACAATGACTGGAATATAATTGGAACCTATCTGGAACATATTTGAAACCCTGCTTACAACGCTCCCTCTCTCCTCTCTCCCCTCTCCCCAGGTATGTGTGAAAGGACAGAATCCATTTTAACCCTACATAACACAATATAGCTGCCTTTTGCCCCTACAAATCTTAAATCTTTGGAATGTGTGAAAGGGCAGAATCCATTGTAACCCTACATAACACAATATAGCTGTCTTTTGCCCCTACAAATCTTAAATCTTTGGAATGTGTGAAAGGACAGAATCCATTGTAACCCTACATATCACAATATAGCTGCCTATTGCCCCTACAAATCGTAAATCTTTGGAATGTGTGAAAGGACAGAATCCATTGTAACCCTAAATATCACAATATAGCTGCCTATTGCCCCTACAAATCTTAAATCTTTGGTATGTGTGAATTACCTTAAAAACTTTCTTTTCTCTGTCTTCCATTTTGATTAAAAAAAAGGTGTCATCTGCATTGTTTGATCAGGCCTTGTTTGATCCTGCGTTAGTTTATGACCTTTGCTAATTAGGATCATGTGACTGTTATTACCTTTAAATTGCATACTCTTATCTTGTTAAATCAGTTTTGCTTGTGAGATCAGTACAGCATGTGTAGTTCTCTAAGTGTGTTAGTACATAAGTGTAGGGAGTTATAACAAGGAGTTGTTATTACATAAGTGTAGGGAGTTATAACAAGGAGTTAGAACATAATTGTAGGGAGTTATAAAAAGGAGTGGTTAGTACATAAGTGTAGGGAGTTATAACAAGGAGTTAATACATAAGTGTAGGGAGTTATAACAAGGAGTGTGCTAGTACATAAGTGTAGGGAGTTATAACAAGGAGTGTGTTAGTACATAAGTGTAGGGAGTTATAACAAGGAGTTAGTACATGAGTGTAGGGAGTTATAACAAGGAGTAAGTTCATAAGTGTAGGGAGTTATAACAAGGAGTTAGTGCATGAGTGTAGGGCGTTATAATAAGGAGTGTGTTAGTACATGAGTGTAGGGAGTTATAACAAGGAGTTAGTACATGAGTGTAGGGAGTTATAACAAGGAGTTAGTTCATAAGTGTAGGGAGTTATAACAAGGAGTTAGTACATGAGTGTAGGGAGTTATAACAAGGAGTTAGTTCATAAGTGTAGGGAGTTATAACAAGGAGTTAGTGCATGAGTGTAGGGAGTTATAATAAGGAGTGTGTTAGTACATGAGTGTAGGGAGTTATAACAAGGAGTTAGTACATGAGTGTAGGGAGTTATAACAAGGAGTTAATACATAAGTATAGGGAGTTATAACAAGGAGTTAGTGCATACGTGTAGGGAGTTATAACAAGGAGTGTGTTAGTACATAAGTGTAGGGAGTTATAACAAGGAGTTAGTACATGAGTCTAGGGAGTTATAACAAGGAGTTAGTTCATAAGTGTAGGGAGTTATAACAAAGAGTTAGTACATAAGTGTAGGGAGTTATAACAAGGAGTGTGTTAGTACTTAAGTGTAGGGAGTTATAACAAGGAGTAAGTACATAAGTGTAGGGAGTTATAACAAGGAGTGCGTTAGTTCATAAGTGTAGGCAGTTATAACAAGGAGTAAGTACATAAGTGTAGGGAGTTATAACAAGGAGTTAGACAAAGTAGTGGACAACACAGAAACAAGTGCATTTAAATCTCCCTAAATTAACTGCAAACATGTAACATTTTCTAATGTCTGCATTAACCTTTTCCTCCCTTCTCCTTAAAGTCACAGCTCTTCCTTTCACAAACAGCACTCAGACCATTCATATGTCTCCTTCTCTTCTACCTCCACCCCCTCTACAACACACATGAACTCTATTCCTATCTCATATCCCTCATCCAGACATGCTTCATTGATTCTAAACTTAAACACTCGCATATGACACATTCTCATCTCCTTTCGCTCACCATCTTTCTTCTTCTTGTAGCTGGGGATGTCTCGCCTAGCCCAGGTCCACCCTCTGCTTCCCTCAGCTCACTACCCCAAATGACACCTCATAAACCTTGCCCACGTAACCTTATTAACTGCACCTCTGTTAGCACACCCCAATCCTCTTGTGCCCTTTGGAATGCACGCTCTGTATGCAATAAGCTTACATCTATTCACAACCTATTTATGTCAAGTTAACTTAACCTGTTAGCCCTCACTGAAACTTGTCTTTCCTCCTCTAACACAACTGCTGTAGCCTCTCTGTCCTATGGTGGCCTGCACTTCAGCCACACTCCCAGGCCAGGAGACAAACAAGGAGGGGAGTAAGAATTATCCTGTCTCCACACAGTACCTTTCACTGCATTCCTTCACCCCCTCTCTTTCCTTTTCATCTTTTGAAGTTCATGCTATCCGCCTTTTGTCCCATGTAGCTCTTCGTGTTACAGTTATTTATCGGCCCCCTGGCCCAGCATCACAATTTCTGGACCACTTTGAAGGCTGGCTTTCACATTTTCTCTCTTGTAATGTCCCTTCTCTCATCTTAGGTTGACTTCAACATACCCCTTGATAATGCTAACATGCCTGCTGCTGCTAAACCTCTATCCCTTACCACCTCTTTTGGCCTGTCGCAGTGGACAACATCTCCAACCCACCGTGAAGGCAACTCCATAGACCTGGTCTTCACTAATCTCTGTGGCATTTCCAACTTCCTTAACTTCCCCTTTCCTTTCTCTGACCACCATCTACTAACGTTCTCTCTTTCTCTTCCTGCTACACCTTTGCAAGCCCCCAAGAAACTGTTACCTTACAGAAATTTAAATGACTTGGATCTCACAGACTTTTCCACTCAACTGAATCCTCTGCTCTCCAAAATGTCACCCTTCTCCTGCCCAAACCTTGTTGCTTTACAGTATAATTCAGCACTAAAATCAACAATTGACAAAGCTGCACCCTCCATTGTTCGTCGTATATCAATCACTATACGGCAACCGTGGCACACCAAACAAACCAGATATCTTCAGCGATGTTCCCGGGCTGCCGAGCGGCAGTGGAGGAAATCACGCACCTGTGCTGATTTCTGGCATTATAAATTCATCCTTAAGTCCTACAACTCTGTGCTCAGCCTGGTCAAACAATTCTATTTCTTCTCCCTTGTGTCATCTCATGCATCCAACCCCAGAAAGCTGTTCTCAACCTTTAACTCCCTTCTACGTCCGCCTGCACCCCAGCCCACTACCAACCTCACTGCTCAGATTATTGCTGATCACTTAAAAAAATAAAATTAACACCATTAGAAAAGATATCTGCACCTCACATCCTTCATACACAGCAATCCTACCCACCCCTTCTATTAACAAAAGTCTATGCTACTTCCCTCCTGTAACAGAGGAAGAAGTCTCTGTACTCCTATCCTTGGCTCATCTCACAACCTGCACACTTGACCCTATGAGGCCTATTTGTCAAGCCATCAACCGCAAATACGCTGGAATTCCGCAGCGTAATTGTGGCGAGCCTGATTCAACATATTTATCAAAGCCTACAGACCGGCAAAAGATGAAATTTGTGACGTAAAATACAATACACTGGTCTCAGTCCGACACAGATCGATGCTTACATCATTACAGATGTTCCGAACACAAATTTGGCACTATCTGACACCTTTTGCCATTTATCAAACTTCTAACAGGTATGCTCGCTACTATTCCGGCCCAGCGTACCTGCTTTTCAATCCGCCACCCTGGAGGCCGCTGATGCCATAGGAATCAATGGGAGTCTAAAAGCAGTGAAAGCTTATGTTCGCTGCAGCCAGATATCCCATTGATTTCTATGGTAGAAAACCAGTAAAGTTTACACCTAACACCCTAACATAAGCCCCGAGCCTAAACACCCCTAATCTGCCACCCTGACATCTCCGCCACCTAAATAAAATATATTAACCCCTATTCCACCGCTCCCGGACCCCGCCACCACCAACATAATGTTATTAACCCCTATACCACCGCCACGTACATAATGTTATTAACCCCTATCCTGCCACCACCTACATAATGTTATTAACCCCTATTCCATTGCTCCCAGACCCCTTTAAATGATGGCATCCAAGATGGCATCCCTTAGATTCCGATTGGCTGATAGATTTCTATCAGCCAATCGGAAAAAAGGTTGAAAAAATCCTATTGGCTCTTGCAATCAGCTAATAGGATTGAACTTCAATCCTATTGGCTGATCCAATCAGCCAATAGGATTGAGCTCGTATTCTATTGGCTGTTTCAATCAGCCAATAGAATGCAAGCTCAATCCTATTGGCTGATTGGATCAGCCAATAGGATTGAAGCTCAATCCTATTGGCTGATTGCAACAGCCAATAGGATTTTTTCAACCTTAATTCTGATTGGCTGATGGAAATCTATCAGCCAATCGGAATCTAAGGGACGCCATCTTTGATGACATCATTTTAAGGGAAACCTCATTCGGAAGAAGACGCCGATTGAAGAGGATGCTCCGCGCCAGATGTCTTGAAGATAGACCCGCTCCGCGCCAGATGGATGAAGATAGAAGATGCCATCTGGATTAAGACTTCTGCCTGGTTGGATGAAGACTTCTGCCAGGTTGGATGAAGACTTCTGCCGCTTCGTTGAGGACTTCTGCCGGCTTCGTTGAGGATGGATGTCGGGTCTTCAAAAACTGGAAGTGGATCTTCGGGGGTTAGTGTTAGGCTTTTTTAAGGGTTTATTGGGTGGGTTTTATTTTTAGATTAGGGGGTTGGGCACTTGAAAAATAGCTAAATGCCCTTTTAAGGGCAATGCCCATCCAAATGCCCTTTTCAGGGCAATGGGGAGCTTAGGTTTTTTTAGTTAGGTTTTATTTGGGGGGTTGGTTGTGTGGGTGGTGGGTTTTACTGTTGGGGGGTTGTTTGTATTTTTTTTACAGGTAAAAGAGCTGATTTCTTTGGGGCAATGCCCCCCAAAAGACCATTTTAAGAGCTATTGGTAGTTTGTTTAGGCTAGGGGGGGGGGTTTATTTTGGGGGGGCTTTTTTATTTTGATAGGGCTATTAGATTTGGTGTAAGTAGTTTAAATATCTGAACATTTCTTTTTTTATTTTGTGTAATTTAGTGGGGTTTTTTTGTAATTTAGGTAATTGTATTTAATGTAATTTATTTATTTGTAGTGTAAGGTTAGGTGTTAGTGTAAAGCAGGTTAGGTTTTATTTTACAGGTAAATTTGTATTTATTTTAGCTAGGTAGCTAGCAAATAGTTAATAACTATTTAGTAACTATTCTACCTAGTTAAAATAAATACAAACTTGCCTGTAAAATAAAAATAAACCCTAAGCTAGCTACAATGTAACTATTAGTTATATTGTAGCTAGCTAAGGGTTTATTTTATAGGTAAGTATTTAGTTTTAAATAGGAATTATTTAAGTAATGATAGTAGGTTTTATTTAGATTTATTTTACTTATATTTAAGTTAGGAGGTGTTAGGGTTAGGGTTAGACTTAGGTTTAGGGGTTAATAAATTTCAGTGATGTGCAGTCACTAGAGGCAGGTGAGGCAGAGCTTCACCTCTCATATGGGCAAAAATATATATTTGTTTTTATTGGCTTTAAAAAAAAATGGAAAAAAAAATTGCAATTTTGTTTCCCCAGCATTTTTTTCACAGCTACATGTTGTGCAATGGAGAGGCACAAGCAGGTCTGCCCACCATTACACAACATGCTGCGCCACCTACTGGATGAAAGTGGTTAAGATGATTGCATGGCACATAACTGCTTATTTGAGGCAGTCCTATTTGGGCTGACCCAATCCAGTGAGAGGCATTAGTAAGTGGAACTTAGGGTTGGGGCTGGATGTTAAATGATATAAAACAAAACAAAAATGGAAAAAAACAACTTTCATTTATTTTGTTGCTGTCCTGTGAAAGCGGACAGCTTTGCTAAAGTGAAAAAGAGAGTTCTGTATTATCCCTCCAAGTGCAGTGGAATGTACCACTGTCACTTCCTTACAGAGCAGGAAGAGATGCAGACTCAGAGCAGTGTTTTAGCCACATGTTATTGAAGTAAGTTCTACAACCTTAGATTTTGCTGAAAGGGATTCTGTTAGTGAAAATGATAATTTAATGAATGTGGTTTAGTGTTTTTTGCTTTTTTGCAGCAGTTTAAGGATAGTTTTTGTATTTTGTTTACTCAAAATTTACACCTTAGCAGCTTGCCTCTGTACTTCACACTAATTTATAGTCTCACTTTCTGAACTCTCTGTAGCTCTGCTGTTTTATTACTTAAAAATGCAGTGGTCCCTCTCCCCCCCCCCCTTGTGTGTGTGTCTCTCTCTCTATCCATCTCTCTCCTTATGTGTCATTCCCCCCCATGGTCTCTTTCTCTCTCTGTCTCTCTTCCTCCCCCTCTGACTCTCTCATCCCTTATGCGTCTCTCTAACCCTCTGTGTGTGATTGTGTCTCTCTCTCTCTTTCTCTAACCCTCTGTGTGTGATTGTGTCTCTCTCTCTCTCTCTAACCCTCTGTGTGTGATTGTGTCTCTCTCTCATTCTCTCTCTCTAACCCTCTGTGTGTGATTGTGTCTCTCTCTCTTTCTCTAACCCTCTGTGTGTGATTGTGTCTCTCTCTTTCTTTCTCTAACCCTCTGTGTGTGATTGTGTCTCTCTCTCTTTATTTCTCTCTAACCCTCTGTGTGTGATTGTGTGTCTCTCTCTCTCTTTCTCTCTCTCTAACCCTCTGTGTGTGATTGTGTCTTTCTCTCTTTCTCTCTCTCTCTAACCCTCTGTGTGTGATTGTGTCTCTCTCTCTTTCTCTCTCTCTCTAACCCTTTGTGTGTTATTGTGTCTTTCTCTCTCTCTCTTTAACCCTCTGTGTGTGATTGTGTGTCTCTCTTTCTCTCTCTCTAACCCTCTGTGTGTGATTTTGTCTCTCTTTCTCTCTCTCTCTCTCTAACCCTCTGTGTATGATTGTGTCTCTCTCTCTTTCTCTCTCTCTAACCCTCTGTGTGTGATTGTGTCTCTCTCTCTTTCTCTCTCTCTCTCTAACCCTCTGTGTATGATTGTGCCTCTCTCTCTTTCTCTCTCTCTCTAACCCTCTGTGTGTGATTGTGTCTCTCTCTCTTTCTCTCTAACCCTCTGTGTGTGATTGTGTCTCTCTCTCTTTCTCTCCCCCCGAGTGCTTTTCTGTATTTCTGTCTACCTTTTATTTATTTAATTAATGAATTGGTAGTGCCATCTGATGGTGTGGCTTTATTTAAAGGGGTGGGGTCAAGCGCCCCACCATTTTTAAATTTCACCAGCCACCACTGGATCAAGACATTTTTATATTTACTGAATAATGAAAGAATCTATAAGCATAATTTGCAGCATTAAAGTACCTCATGTGATTGGCTCACCCATGTGCATTGCTATTTCTTCAACAAAGGATATCTAAAGAATGAAGTCATATCCTAGCCACTGCCTCACCAGCCTCTGACATCACTGCATGTCACTGATAAATTTAGTATAGTCGTGGTGACGTTGAGGGCGGCAGATTAGGGGTTAATAAGTATAATGTAGGTGGCGGCGATGTTAGGGGCGGCAGACTAGGGGTTAATAATATTTAACTAGTGTTTGTGATGTGGGAGTGCGGCGGTTTAGGGGTTAATACGTTTATTATAGTGGCGGCAATGTACAGAGCGGCAGATTAGGGGTTAATAGGTAGTTTATGGTTGTTAGTATACTTTTTAGCACTTTAGTTATGAGTTTTATGTTACAGCTTTGTAGCGTAAAACCCATAACTACTGACTTTCAGTTTACGGTATGGATCTTGGCGGTATGGGCTGTACCGTTCACTTTTTGGCCTCCCAGGCAGACTCGTAATACCGGCGCTATGGAAGTCCCATTGAAAAAGGACTTTTTGAAAGCTGTGGTAATTACGTTGCGTTATGGCCAAAAAAGTGTGCGGTACAGATATACCTGCAAAACTCGTAATAGCAGTGGTAGTGAAAAAGAGCTTTAACGCTGCTTTTTTGCTCATACCGCAAAACACGTAATCTAGCCGCTAGCTATCAAGTGGGATTCAAGTAGCTTTGCACTACATTAACTTCTCCAATTCTTTATATTGAGAGAATTTGACAGCAGTATTTTAATCCAAAAGAAATTATTTGTTATGCCAAGTTTTATGTTTAATAGTTTTGACCTCCTTAAAACTAATTTTGGCCTCTTTGTATGGAATAAGATTGCTGTCAAGAAGGCAAGCAGGTGTTCTTTATCATTGTACATAACTTGTGACATACAAATATAAATTTAAATGTTCAAATACATTTTTTTTTTTAAAAATACAATCGGCTAGATTACAAGTTTTGCGGTAAGAGGGGTGCGTTGCTAACTTGCACGTTATTCTCACCGCTCACTTACCTACAGCGCTGGTATTACATGTTTTTATAAACTCGGCGTTAAAAGACAAGAAGTGAGCATAGAGCAAAATTGAGCTCCATACCACACTCCAATACCTGCGCTGCTTAAGTCAGCGGTGAGCTGGTTGTAAGTGCTCGTGCACGATTTTCCCATAGACATCAATGGGGAGAGCCGGCTGAAAAAAGTCTAACACCTGCAAAAAAGCAGCGTTTCGCTCAGTAACGCAGCCCCATTGATTCCTATGGGGAAACAAAATTTATGTTTACACCTAACACCCTAACATAAACCCTGAGTCTAAACACCCCTAATCTTACACTTATTAACCCCTAATCTGCCGCCCCCGACATCGCCAACACCTACATTATACTTATTAACCCCTAATCTGCTGCTCCGGACATCACCGCCACTATAATAAACATATTAACCCCTAAACCGCCGCACTCCCGCCTCGCAAACACTAGTTAAATATTATTAGCCCCTAATCTGCTGTCCCTAACATCGCTGCCACCTACCTACATTTATTAACCCCTAATCTGCCGCCCCCAACGTCGCCGCCACTATACTATATTTACTAACCCCTAAACCTAAGTCTAACCCTAACCCTAACACCCCCTAACTTAAATATAAATAAAATAAATCTAAATAAAATTACTATCATTACCTATTTAAAACTAAATACTTACCTGTAAAATAAACCCTAATCTAGCTACAATATAACTAATAGTTACATTGTATCTAGCTAAGGCTTTACTTTTATTTTACAGGCAATTTTGTATTTATTTTAACTAGGTAGAATAGTTACTAAATAGTTATTAACTATTTAATAACTACCTAGCTAAAATAAATACAAATTTACCTTTAAAATAAAACCTAACCTAAGTTACACTAACATCTAACACTACACTACAATTAAATAAATTACCTAAAGTAAATACAATTAAATAAATTAAATACAAATGCCTAAATTACAAAAAAAAAAAAAACACTAAATTACAGAAAATAAAAAACAAATTGCAAGATATTTAAACTAATTACACCTAATCTAATAGCCCTATCAACATAAAAATCCCCCCAAATAAAAAAACCCTAGCCTAAACTAAACTACCAATAGCCCTTAAAAGGGCCTTTTGAGGTGCATTGCCCCAAAGAAATCAGCTCTTTCACCTGGAAAAAGAATACAAAAACCCCCTCAACAGTAAAACCCACCACCCACACAACCAACCTCCCAAATAAAACCCTAACTAAAAAAACCTAAGCTCCCCATTGCCCTGAAAAGGGCATTTGGATGGGCATTGCCTTTAAAAGGGCATTTAGCTCTATTGCAGCCCAAAGCCCTAACCTAAAAATAAAACCCACCCTATAAACCCTTAAAAAAACCTAACACTAACCCCCTGAAGATCCACTTACAGTTTTGAAGATCTGACATCCATCCTCAACAAAGCCGGGAGAAGTCTTCATCCAAGCCGGGAGAAGTGGTCCTCCAGAGGGGCAGAAGTCTTCATCCAGACGGCATCTTCTATCTTCATCCATCTGACGCAGAGCGGCTCCATCTTCAAGACATCCGACGCTGAGCATCCTCTTCTTTCCGACGACTAACGACGAATGAAGGTTCCTTTAAATGACGTCATCCAAGATGGCGTCCCTTATATTAAGGTTGAAAAAGGTTGAAAAATCAGCCAACTTCAATCCTATTGGCTGATCCAATCAGCCAATTGGATTGAGCTTGCATTTTATTTTCTGATTGGAACATAACCTTGATAAAGGCCCAAAATAGGGTCGAAACGCATTGACAACTTATGATGAGCTTCATTTTAATTATTCACACTTGTTTTTAGCAATATTGCACTATGTTGTTTTATTTACAGGAATTCAGAATTTATGCATTAAGAGATCTCTTGGATAACTCCGGATCTCCACCAAATATCTTTTCACTACCTAAAGCTTATACCACTGAGGATTCAACTAAGACACTTTCACTACATTCAGGATCACCACTTATACTTCAAGTATACATTTGGATTACATTCTCATCAGTCCAATCACCTCTTTTTTCACATATTTTACACGTATTTCAAAATACCATTTTTTTACGTTTTACATTTTTATATTTTTTACCCTTTTATATATTTTTTCACCTTTTTATATATTTTTCACCCTCAAGGTGTAATATAAGACACCATCACGTTTTTGTATTTTTATTTTAACTTTTGCATATTACTTTTGCATATAACTCATATGACTTATCCTACGTTATTATTCTTTTGATTTGCTTTTCCCATTTGATTTATTCTAATGGTTCTAACAGATCACTTTTTGATCATTGATTGACAAAATTCCTGTTCTGCATAAGTTTTTTATCATACGAATAATTTTGTATTTTAACCATATTTTATAATTTTTGTGTAGAGCATGGATCCATGACCTTTTATTTATTTATATATATATATATATATATATATATATATATATATATATATATATATATACACACACATATATTTGCTATTAAATTGATATGTTTTAAATAGATATGTTCTAATTGACAACCATTTCCTTTGCCTTACCACCCATTAGGCGCTCCTTCAGCTTTATATACTATTTACTCCTATTATTTTTTTCTACGTTCTCTTGCTATCTTTATTTGAAAAAGAAGGCATCTAAGCTATTTTTGGTTCAGACACTGGAAAGCACTTGTTCATTGCTCGGTTAAATTAATTCACCAATCAGCAAGAACAACCCAGGTTGTTCACCAATAATGGCCCGACATCTAAACTTACATTCTTGCTTTTCAAATAAAGAGGAGTAAATTAGAAAGTTGCTTAAAATTGCATGCTCTATCTGAATCACCAAAGAAAAAATGTGGGCTCAGTGTCCCTTTAAATGTGAAGAAATGGCTTACAACCCCAGCACATCAACATTTGAGGTAAACTTTTCAACATTTATCATATAACATACAACATGGCTTAACATGCCAGAAGTGATTATTCTCATTTGCATCATACAACACTATACAGAGGAATATTGATTTTGATGTTTTAATTACAGTTTTTATGTAGCATGTGGTCTTTCTTTCACAGCATGTTTTTTTTTTTTTTTAAAGGGACACTGAACCCAAATTTTTTCTTTTGTGATTCAGATAGAGCAGCAATTTTAAACAACTTTCTAATTTACTCCTATTATCATTTTTTCTTCATTCTCTTGCTTTCATTATTTGAAAAAGAAGGCATTTAAGCTATTTTTTTGGTTCAGGACCTTGGAAAGCACTTGTTTATTGGTAGGTGAATTTATCCACCAATCAGCAAGAACAACCCAGGTTGTTCACCAAAAATGGGCCGACATCTAAACTTACATTCTTGCATTTCAAATAAAGATACCAAGAGAATGAAAATAATTTGATAATAGGAGTAAATTAGAAAGTTGCTTAAAATTGCATGCTCTATCTGAATCATGATAGAAAACAATTGGGTTCAGTGTCCCTTTAATGTTTTACCATCCAACATGTTTTAACATGTACAAAGTGCTTATTCCGCCGTGTTTTTATAATAATAACAGTAACAGTCAAACTACTGAACTGAATTAATAAAAAAAAGACTGTCAGAGACTATAAAGTCAAAGTTAATTTTTCATAATTCGGGTAGAGTGTGTGCTGTTTAGCTGTTGTCCTCTAACTGCTACAGATCCTGACCTGCCATGAACATTATGTTCCGCTCCTCATATACCACATACCCCAACCTAAGGGGACACTCCCACCCTAAAATTCAGTTAACTCCCACCTTTAAATTAAAACAAATAAATAAAAACAATTTTCTCTTGTTAAGTGTAGTCAGTCCACGGGTCATCCATTACTTATGGAATATATCTCTTCCTAACAGGAAGCTGCAAGAGGATCACCCAGCAGAGCTTGCTACATAGCTCCTCCCCTCACATGTCATATTCAGTCATTCTCTTGCAGCCTAACTAGATAGGTCGCTGTGAGAGGTCTGTGGTATTTTTTAACTTAGTTTATTTCTACAATCAAAAGTTTGTTATTTTAAATGGCACCGGAGTGTGCTGTTTATTCTCAGGCAGCATTAGAAGAAGAATCTGCCTGCGTTTTCTATGATCTTAGCAGACGTAACTAAGATCCACTGGCTGTTCTCATCTGAGGAGTGAGGTAACTTCAGAGAAGGGGAATAGCATGCAGGGCCCCCCTGCAAATGAGGTATGTGCAGTAATTATTTTTCTGAGGAATGGAATTGACTGAGAAAATACTGCTGATACCAATGTAAAGTAAGTTCAGCCTTAAATGCAGTGATAGCGACTGGTATTAGGCTGATGAGTGTGTGTACACTGAATGTATTTTTCTAAGGAATGGAATTGACTCTGAAAATACTGTTAATACTGAAATAATGTATGAGCCTTAACTGCAGTAAAAGCGACTGGTAGCAGGCTTATTAATAATAATACATAACTTTCAAATGTATGTTTAAAACGTTTACTGGCTTGTTAATCGTTTTTGTGAGGTACTTGGTGATAAAACTTATTGGGGCATGATTTTTACCACATGGCCATCTTTGTTTTCTGCATAGAAACAGTTTTCTGAGCTTCCCCACTGTTGTAATATGAGTGGGAGGGGCCTATTTTAGCGCTTTTTTGCGCAGTAAAAATTCAGTCACAATCTGTCTACTTCATCCTCCATGATCCAGATCGTCTCTAGAGAGCTCAGGGGTCTTCAAAATTCATTTTGAGGGAGGTAATCAGTCACAGCAGACCTGTGACAGTGTGTTTTGACTGTGAGAAAAACGTTAATTATTAAATTGTTAATCCGTTTTTGGGTATTAAGGTGTTAATCATCCTTTTGCTGGTGGGTGCAATCCTTTGCTAACTTAATACATTTACTGTGAAAAATAGGTTGCTATAACTATTTTGGTTCATTGTTATTTCAACTGTGACAGCTTTTTGTGCTTCTTAAAGGCACAGTAGCGTTTTTTATATTGCTTGTAAATTTATTTAGAAAAGTATTTCCAAGCTTGCTAGTCTCATTGCTAGTCTGTTTAAACATGTCTGACACAGATGAATCTCTTTGTTCACTATGTTTAAAGGCCAATTTGGAGCCCAATAGAAATTTATGTACTAATTGCATTGATGCTACTTTAAATAAAAGTCAATCTTTACATGTAAAGAAATTATCACCAGACAACGAGGGGGAAGTTATGCCGACTAACTCTCCTCACGTGTCAGTACCTTCGCCTCCCGCTCAGGAGGTGCGTGATTTTGTGGCGCCAAGTACATCAGGGAGGCCCTTACAAATCACTTTGCAAGACATGGCTACTGTTATGACAGAAGTATTATCTAAATTGCCAGAATTAAGAGGCAAGCGCGATAGCTCTGGGTTAAGGACAGAGCGCGCGGATGAGGTGAGAGCCATGTCAGATACTGCGTCACAGTTTGCAGAACGTGAAGACGGAGAGCTTCATTCTGTGGGTGACGGATCTGATCCAGGGAGACTGGATTCAGAGATTTCTAATTTTAAATTTAAGCTTGAGAACCTACGCATATTGCTAGGGGAGGTATTAGCAGCTCTGAATGATTGTAACACGGTTGCAATTCCAGAAAAATTATGTAGGTTGGATAGATACTATGCGGTACCGGTGTGTACTGACGTGTTTCCTATACCTAAAAGGCTTACAGAGATTATTAGCAAGGAGTGGGATAGACCTGGTGTGCCCTTTTCCCCTCCTCCCATATTTAGGAAAATGTTTCCTATAGACGCCACCACACGAGACTTATGGCAGACGGTCCCTAAGGTGGAGGGAGCAGTTTCTACTTTAGCTAAGCGTACCACTATCCCGGTGGAGGATAGTTGTGCCTTTTCAGATCCAATGGATAAGAAATTAGAGGGTTACCTTAAAAAAATGTTTGTTCAACAAGGTTTTATCTTACAGCCCCTTGCATGCATTGCGCCTGTCACTGCTGCGGCGGCATTCTGGTTTGAGTCTCTGGAAGAGGCCATTCGCACAGCTCCATTGGATGAAATTATGAACAAGCTTAAAGCACTTAAGCTAGCTAACGCATTTGTTTCTGATGCCGTCGTACATTTAACCAAACTTACGGCTAAGAACTCCGGATTCGCCATCCAAGCGCGCAGAGCGCTATGGCTTAAATCCTGGTCAGCTGACGTGACTTCTAAATCTAAATTGCTTAATATTCCTTTCAAAGGGCAGACCTTATTCGGGCCCGGCTTGAAAGAAATTATAGCTGACATTACGGGAGGTAAGGGCCATGCTCTACCTCAGGACAGATCAAAGGCCAAACAGTCTAATTTTCGTGCCTTTCGTAACTTCAAGGCTGGAGCAGCATCAGCTTCCTCCGCTCCAAAACAGGAAGGAGCTGTTGCTCGTTACAGGCAGGGCTGGAAAGTTAACCAGTCCTGGAACAAGGGCAAGCAGGCCAAGACACCTGCTGCTGCCCCCAAGACAGCATGAAGAGAGGGCCCCCTATCCGGAAACGGATCTAGTGGGGGGCAGACTTTCTCTCTTCGCCCAGGCTTGGGCAAGAGATGTCCAGGATCCCTGGGCGTTGGAGATCATATCTCAGGGATATCTCCTGGACTTCAAAACTTCTCCTCCATGAGGGAGATTTCATCTTTCAAGGTTATCAGCAAACCAAATAAAGAAAGAGGCGTTTCTACGCTGTGTACAAGACCTTTTACTAATCGGGGTGATCCACCCAGTTCCGCGGACGGAACACGGGCAGGGATTCTATTCAAATCTATTTGTGGTTCCCAAGAAAGAGGGAACCTTCAGACCAATCTTGGACTTAAAAATCCTAAACAAATTTCTAAGAGTTCCATCATTCAAAATGAAAACTATTCGAACCATCCTTCCCATGATCCAAGAGGGTCAGTACATGACCACAGTGGATTTAAAGGATGCCTACCTTCACATACCGATTCACAAGGATCATTATCGGCCTAAGATTTGCTTTCCTAGACAGGCATTACCAGTTTGTAGCTCTTCCCTTCGGATTAGCTATGGCTCCAAGAATCTTTACAAAAGTTCTGGGCTCACTTCTGGCGGTACTAAGACCGCGAGGCATAGCGGTGACTCCGTACCTAGACAACATTCTGATACAAGCGTCAAGTTTTCAAACTGTCAAGTCTCATACAGAGATAGTTCTGGCATTTCTGAGGTCGCATGGTTGGAAGGTGAACGTGGAAAAGAGTTCTCTATTACCACTTACAAGAGTTCCCTTTCTAGGGACTCTTATAGATTCTGTAGAGATGAAAATTTACCTGACAGAGGCCAGGTTATCAAAACTTTTAAATGCTTGCCGTGTCCTTCATTCCATTCCACACCCGTCAGTAGCTCAGTGCATGGAAGTAATCGGCTTAATGGTAGCGACAATGGACATAGTACCATTTGCGCGCCTGCATCTCAGACCGCTGCAATTGTGCATGCTAAGTCAGTGGAACGGGGATTACTCAGACTTGTCCCCCCTACTAAGTCTGGATCAAGAGACCAGAGATTCTCTTCTATGGTGGCTCTCTCGGCCACATCTGTCCAAGGGGATGACCTTTCGCAGGCCAGATTGGACGATTGTAACAACAGACGCCAGCCTTCTAGGCTGGGGCGCAGTCTGGAACTCCCTGAAAGCTCAGGGATTATGGACTCAGGAGGAGAAACTCCTCCCAATAAATATTCTGGAATTAAGAGCAATATTCAATGCTCTTCTAGCTTGGCCTCAGTTAGCAACTCTGAGGTTCATCAGATTTCAGTCGGACAACATCACGACTGTGGCTTACATCAACCATCAAGGGGGAACCAGAAGTTCCCTAGCGATGTTGGAAGTCTCAAAGATAATTCGCTGGGCAGAGTCTCACTCTTGCCACCTGTCAGCGATTTACATCCCAGGCGTAGAGAACTGGGAGGCGGATTTTCTAAGTCGCCAGACTTTTCATCCGGGGGAGTGGGAACTTCATCCGGAGGTCTTTGCTCAACTGATTCTTCGTTGGGGCAAACCAGATCTGGATCTCATGGCGTCTCGCCAGAACGCCAAGCTTCCTTGTTACGGATCCAGGTCCAGGGACCCGGGAGCGGTGCTGATAGATGCTCTGACAGCCCCTTGGGTCTTCAACATGGCTTATGTGTTTCCACCATTCCCGATGCTTCCTCGTTTGATTGCCAAGATCAAACAGGAGAGAGCTTCGGTGATTCTGATAGTGCCTGCGTGGACACGCAGGACCTGTTATGCAGACCTAGTGGACATGTCGTCCTGTCCACCGTGGTCTCTACCTCTGAGACCTTCTAATTCAGGGTCCTTTCAAACATCCAAATCTAATTTCTCTGAGGCTAACTGCATGGAGATTGAACGCTTGATTCTATCAAAGCGTGGCTTCTCGGAGTCGGTTATTGATACCTTAATACAGGCTAGGAAGCCTGTTACCAGAAAAATTTACCATAAGATATGGCGTAAATATTTATATTGGTGCGAATCCAAGAGTTACTCATGGAGTAAGGTTAGGATTCCTAGGATATTGTCCTTTCTACAAGAGGGTTTAGAAAAGGGCTTATCTGCTAGTTCGTTAAAGGGACAGATTTCTGCTCTGTCTATTCTTCTACACAAACGTCTGGCTGAAGTTCCAGACGTTCAGGTTTTTTGTCAGGCTTTAACTAGGATTAAGCCTGTGTTTAAGACTGTTGCTCCGCCGTGGAGCTTAAACTTAGTTCTTAATGTTCTTCAAGGCGTTCCATTTGAACCCCTTCATTCCATTGATATCAAGCTGTTATCCTGGAAGGTTTTGTTTTTGATGGCTATTTCCTCGGCTCGAAGAGTCTCTGAGTTATCTGCCTTACATTGTGATTCTCCTTATCTGATTTTTCATTCAGACAAGGTAGTTCTGCATACTAAACCTGGGTTCTTACCTAAGGTAGTTACTAACAGGAATATCAATCAAGAGATTGTTGTTCCATCACTGTGTCCTAACCCTTCTAAGAAGGAACGACTTTTGCATAATTTGGACGTAGTCCGTGCCCTGAAGTTCTATTTGCAGGCAACTAAGGATTTTCGTCAAACTTCTTCCCTGTTTGTCGTTTACTCTGGACAGAGAAGAGGTCAAAAGGCTTCGGCTACCTCTCTCTCTTTTTGGCTTCGTAGCATAATACGTTTAGCCTATGAGACTGCTGGACAGCAGCCTCCTGAAAGGATTACAGCTCATTCTACTAGAGCTGTGGCTTCCACCTGGGCCTTTAAAAACGAGGCCTCTGTTGAACAGATTTGCAAGGCTGCGACTTGGTCTTCGCTTCACACCTTTTCAAAATTTTACAAATTTGACACTTTTGATTCTTCGGAGGCTATTTTTGGGAGAAAGGTACTTCAGGCAGTGGTTCCTTCTGTTTAATGTTCCTGCCTTGTCCCTCCCTTCATCCGTGTACTTTAGCTTTGGTATTGGTATTCCATAAGTAATGGATGACCCGTGGACTGACTACACTTAACAAGAGAAAACATAATTTATGCTTACCTGATAAATTTATTTCTCTTGTAGTGTAGTCAGTCCACGGCCCGCCCTGTCTTTAAGGCAGACCTAAATTTTAATTAAACTCCAGTCACCACTGCACCCTATGGTTTCTCCTTTCTCGCTTTGGTCGAATGACTGAATATGACATGTGAGGGGAGGAGCTATGTAGCAAGCTCTGCTGGGTGATCCTCTTGCAGCTTCCTGTTAGGAAGAGATATATTCCATAAGTAATGGATGACCCGTGGACTGACTACACTACAAGAGAAATAAATTTATCAGGTAAGCATAAATTATGTTTTTTTTTTAAAAAAGCCCCCTCCTAGAAAAATATAAACATCCTAATAGGCACCCAAATGTCCTACTCATTATTTAATGTATTTTCTTCCACTATCTTCTTTGATGGGGTAACAGGTCCTATTCCTTTAAGGGGTTCCAGCCCTGTTTTAACAGTATTGACTGGTTTTGTTACTATCATCCAATAGGAATACTTATTTGGTTAACCATCATATAACAATTCCTTTTTCTTTTAGGGAGTTAATTACACTCAGGGGTTCTGCAGTTAGGGTGTTATGTAGCGGGTTCAGTGGCTAGGGTGTTAGGTATGTGTGTGGGTCACAGGGAAATTAAGTGCCTTGTGGACATCATCTGTTGGGTGGTTAAGTGGGGAGGAAGTTCTGCAGTTAGATTAAATGTGCAGGGAAGTTTGGTGGTTAAGTGGTTAACATGAGAGAGTATTCTCCATGATCTTGTTTGAATATCATATTTACATGAGGTTCTGTTGAAACCCACTCAACACAAAGGGGTACATTTATCATGGTGCAGACAGACATGATCCGCAATAGCAAATCATGTCTGCCGCACATCAATAAATGCCAACAGCGTATGCTGTGCAATACCGCCCCTTGCAGATTCGCGGCCAAGCTAGCAGGGGTGTCAATCAGCCCGCTCGTATTCGATCGGGTTGATTGCTGTCGGCCACCTCAGAGGTAGCAGATGAGTTAAGGAGCAGCGGTCTTAGGACCGTTGCTTCTTAACTTCCGCTTCAGTTCCACCCTAAGTGGGTCGGAGGCAGCATCCGCTGCTTCATAAATTGACCCCAAAGCAGTTACCAAAAACCAAGTAATTTCTATTTGTTTGTTTTCTATTTTCTTGAAAGTAAACTGGTTTTGTTGTCACTCTAAAACGACGAGCACAAAAAGCCAAACTTACATT
Organism: Bombina bombina; assembly: GCF_027579735.1. Lineage (NCBI taxonomy): Eukaryota > Metazoa > Chordata > Amphibia > Anura > Bombinatoridae > Bombina > Bombina bombina. The sequence continues at coordinate 230,084,564 of NC_069505.1, read as the reverse complement.
ATCACGTGCGCGTTCACATTTTCCCCCATAGAAGTCAATGGAGCAAAAAAAAAGTGGAAATCTCTATGTTAAATTAAATCCATTTGCTAGCCTTTTTTTTTCTTATAACCTTATAAATTTTTTGTGCAATTTTTTTGGGAATCCTTTTAATAGACAGTGTTATTATGTGTGTAACTGTACTGTGTAATGTATATTATTAGATAGTGTTATTATGTGTGTAACTATACTGTGTAATGTATATTTATTAGATAGTGTTATGTGTGTAACTTTACTGTGTAATGTATATTTATTAGATAGTGTTATTATAAGTGTAACTGTACTGTGTAATGTATATTTATTAGATAGTGTTATTATGTGTGTAACTGTACGGTGTAATGTATATTTATTAGATAATGTTATTATGAGTGTAACTGTACTGTGTAATGTATATGTATTACACAGTGTTATTATGTGTGTAACTGTACTGTGTAATGTATATTTATTAGATAATGTTATTATGAGTGTAACTATACTGTGTAATGTAAATTTATTAGATAGTGTTATTATGTATGTAACTGTACTGTGTAATGTACATTTATTAGATAGTGTTATTATGTGTGTAACTGTACTATGTAATGTATATTTATTAGATAGTGTTATTATATGTGTAACTGTAATGTATATTTATTAGATGGTGTTATTATGTGTGTAACTGTACTGTGTAATGTACATTTATTAGATAGTGTTATTATGTGTGTAACTGTACTATGTAATGTATATTTATTAGATAGTGTTATTATGTGTGTAACTGTAATGTATATTTATTAGATGGTGTTATTATGAGTGTAACTGTACTATCTAATGTAAATTTATTAGATAGTGTTATTATATGTGTAACTGTACTATGTAATGTATTTTATTAGATAGTGGTATTATGAGTGTAACTGTACTATGTAATGTATATTTATTAGATAGTGTTATTATATGTGTAACTGTACTGTGTAATGTATTTTATTAGATAGTGGTATTATGAGTGTAACTGTACTATGTAATGTATATGTATTTGTTGGTGTTATTATGTGTGTAACTGTACTGTATAATGTATATTTATTAGTGTTATATGTGTAACTGTACTGTGTAATGTATATTTATTAGATAGTATTATTAGGTGTGTAACTATACTGTGTAATGTATATTTATTAGATGGTGTTATTATGAGTGTAACTGTACTGTGTAATGTATATTTATTAGATAGTGTTATTATGTGTGTAACTGTACTGTGTAATGTATATTTGTTAGATGTTATTATGAGTGTAACTGTACTATTTCAAATAAGTTAGCTAAAGAAACTAACAGAAAAAGATACTTGGTAAGCACTCAGATGACCCCAAATTAACGGAGTAGGATAAGAAACACACAATTTAAAACATATATCTTTATTAGAAATTTTTTTAAAATCAGGGTTAATTAAAACTAAAATGCTGGTCTAATATTCCCAGTACACAGACTGGATAATATGAGCTTGAACCAATTATTGTAGAATTGTCTAATGGCAGGTTAGGAAGCCACTGACTAGGATTAGGTGTCACTGTTTATATAAAGTTAGGGTTGGGATAGTGCAGTTTGAAAAGTATATAATCTATAAAATAGCAGCACTCATTCATGTCCTATGTAACATAGTTAATATGATATATTAATCACGACCCAATTGCGTGATAATCATCTATGTTAAATGCATAGGTAAAGTGCTGTAATAAAGTAGGATTATAATATTGAAAAATTATTATATTATAGCATCAATTTAACTGCTTATAATTATCAATTTCACTGTAATAGAGTTAACACCGTTGGTTATCAAGTACACTTGAGCTTTTATAAATGATAAAAATTCCCCTCTGGTATGTGGCTGGTCAGTTTACTTGATTCACCTTTGTGGATAGCTTGGTTGTATAAATCTTAACAGTTATCACTGTGTGTGATCAATACTTTAGTCAGTAATCTGTGTGAACTAATAAGTTAAGTAATACATATCATACTACTATATTCATATATATTTGTTTGTAATCACTGACGAAAAAATAATCTACTAATGAGTAGCACGCTAGTTGGCGCATTTAAACTATCCACAGATTTATTATAGATAAGTGTCCCTAAAAGGAAAATACATGTACATGAAACTTAGGGGAGTTTGTGGTGCTTAGTGTAAACTTATACAGACATTATACTGCTTGGCTAATCCCACTCATAAACCCTAATTTATCATAAAGTTTGTTTAAATGCAACCGTTAAATCAGATTTGTAGTAATTCACTTAGAGGGTTAATATTCCGCCTATATAAGGGCTATATATCAGTTATAATTATAGCATGCCCCTAAAGTGCTTAAAAATGAATTACACAACTCGTAGTTAGTTGCTAAAAATGTTACATTAGTATCATTGCATTGTTCATACACTCTGGAACTCTGCCAATTCTGACGCTTATTCACATTTAGTCTCCGGGTCAGAATGTATCAAATGCAATGTTCGCTGCTATTAGGCAGTCTCAAATTGCTAGGTAAGAATACTGAATCATATGTTTTAAATGCTGGGCTCCCTGTGAATTTAATTCAGCGTCCGGATAGTATGAGACACTGCTAGTTGTGACACACTGAGATGTATCATATCAATAGCCAAAACCGCAGAATCCTCTGCTCTGCTTCCTCATTGTAATTTCTTGTTTAATTGATAACTAGTTAAATAACTGTATTAGCCCAAGATTTTAGCTACTAGTTTACAACGAGTATTAGCGGATCTATTGCGCTAATTTGGTACACTACAGATCACTGCCGTTTATGACACACTATGTTTGGTAATATGATTGCCTCCAGCTCTCAAGTATTATATCTCTGGCTGACATGCAGTCTCGAGTGAACTGTATATTCTCATAGTGTTAATCACGTCAGTTAAATTTTTAAGGTTCAAGTTAAGAAATTATAGCCAGCAAGTGTAAATTTTAAAACCTAAACTGAGCTCCCATAAGCTCCCCCTTCCTCCCTTGACATGTTTCGCCGGGTTTCCGTAACTGTACTATGTAATGTATTGTTATTAGATAGTGTTATTATGTGTAACTGTACTGTGTAATATATATCTGTTAGATGTTGTTATTATGTGTGTAACTGTACTGTGTAATGTATATTTATTAGATGGTGTTATTATGAGTGTAACTGTACTGTGTAATCTATATTTATTAGATAGTGGTATTATGTGTGTAACTTTACTGTGTAATGTATATATATTAGATGGTGCTATTATGTGTGTAAATGTACTGTATAATGTATATTTATTAGATGATGTTATTATGTGTGTAACTGTACTGTGTAATGTATATTTATTAGATAGTGTTATTATGAGTGTAACTGGACTGTGTAATGTATATTTATTAGATGGTGTTATTATGTGTGTAACTGTACTGTGTAATGTATATTTATTATGTCAGTTTATACCAGGGTTATAATACAATTTATTTGCTATTATTCTTTAAAATAACCTCCAATCAAAATGTATATATGAAACAATTGAAGTAAATATTTATTCCTAAATTCTTGAGATTAGTTAAATTTATAAACACATTGAAATATATTAAGTAGAGACTAGCTTTGAATCAACTATGCACGCTTATTCCATTACAATATTCTATACAACAGATTATAAAAATATACCTTTAAAAATAACTTTACTCACAATAATCGCATTAAAATACCACAATAAAATACCAGAGTATGGACCGTTAACTTAACAATGCTTAGTTAGACAATATAACAAAATACTTTAACATCCAATTCATATGCCAATTTATCTGAGCTGAAATAATCTCTTATTTAGCTACAATAAGGCAAATTCTAATATATATATATATATATATATATATATATATATATATATATATATATAGCAATAACTGTAATTAATTTATGAAATTATTTCTAAACATTAATATTTAATACCAGTATACTTACTACAATCTAACTAAAGCTTTAGAATATCTTTGATTTAAATATAAAAGTATGAAATAACCTTTAATACGTTACCAGATAAAATTGAAGTTCACCTCGTAAATTAAGAGAGGTATTTTTGCAATATGGATGAAAAGGTAGCCCAATTCTGCTTATAATGACTGCGTCCCAAAAATGGCAGCAAGATTATCAGTCAAAATTTTTGCAAGCAAATAACCACTTCTATTCCTTTGCATGAGGTTATATCACGTGATATACCCCACCCCTTTTTATTCTAATCATTGGTGAATATGGGATGTGCGCTTACTGAAACTTGTCTGATAGGCCCTTCGGAGCTTGTCTCTTGATAGGCCCTTAACGGAGCTTGTCCTTGATTGGTTTACTGGGAACATATGGTCATTTGACACTATAATTCCCTTTGGTTGCAACTCTCGCACAAACTACTAGATGGCAGCAGACAACCAGAAATGCAGTCTCACCATCAACCATCGCTGCAGTCCAAATATCTCACCTTAAAATGTTTATTTAATATACCATAATTTCTTGTATTAAGAAACTTATCTGGTCAACATATATATCTTATTTAATATAATTGAAAATGTACAATTTGAGATCAAACACAAGTATATTATCAATTCTATGTTAAAATATGCTTATTGCAGTCTCATTCCTTTTCAATATAATTATAGCCCACATCTTTGTACATCTCTTGATAGTGTTATTTTGAGTGCATAAAAACACAAATTATATATAATTTATGGGACAATTTACTGTTTTCTCCTCGGTCTGAAATGAAAGAAACAATGTTGTTGTTCTGAAGTGAGTTGGTAAAACAATTAAAATAGACAGTTACATATTCACTTTAGATTTAAAGGTATCTTATGTGTTAGACACATCGCCCAGGTTCATATATATATGTTATTTGATTATTTTAAATAGATTTGAAAATTATAGACAAATCATGTATATGACTTTCTAGGTATAAATTAATTTATCTAAGAACTATGTAGATAATTTGTTATCAAAAGTACATAGATTAAGATATTTTGAAATCTTGATTCTTAGGCTTCAACTTCCCATATGTCTGTAGGTAACTTGAGTTCAGATTCTTTGTGTATCTGAGGTTCTGGGGCAATTAACAGGCCTGTGCTAATTACTATATCTTCAGAATTTCGTTTGCATATCTGACTTATTTAGAGAATCTTGTCTCCAACACCCCAGGATGCATCCAGGCTTAGGAAATTAACAGGCCCAATGTTTAGCCTTCATGTTGAGCTATGAGCTTCAAAGGCTAAATGTTTATGATCTATTCTTCACTAATTGAACAATTGTATCATCCCTTTTGTTTTCTCTTAGATGTATTGAGCAGCTATGGGGGTCAGTAGTGATCTGATAGGGAATCTTTGAAAACAATTCCTTTGTTCTCAGATGTTCTGTAATCAGGGAAAGGCATCTCATGTCTGACCTCATATTTGCAATACACAGAATGTATTCAGTGATAAAATGAGCATGCTCATTTATATATATATATGTATTGTCTACTGACATTCACAGATACCCTGACATAATTCCCCCTTCCAATTCAAAAATATGTAGGACACATGTATTTGAAATGGCTTAAAATCAGTGGTACTTGGTGAGTGTATAAACAGTATGCATCATAGACAGTCTTCTATGAAGAGAGTCCGTTATTTTTAAGCCCTCATGTTCGCTAGCTAGGCATTTTTAAACTACAATATTTCTTTAGTGCATTTGGGGATATGATACTTCATTCTCCCTCTATGACTTGTAGTTGGGATCTAGGATGGCATGCTCGCAACTGATTAATATGGACCCATTTATCCATAATATATAATTATATATAAAAATCGATCGAATTCGATTCTCTGGGGTAAACCAAATCCTGAAAACGAGCAATGCTGCGCATGTTTCAGCACTATTGTTAGGTGCACTGATGCACTCTACCCATTTGGTGAACAGGCATGTCACTGTTGACATGTATTTGTTACTTCTTGATGACCTAGTTACTGGACCAATAAAATCAATTTGGATATCTGACCATGGCATTACCATCCCCCTTTTCTGTAATGGTGCTCTATGTGTTGGTGCAGTGGATTGGAATTGTGGACAGATTAAACAACCTTGACAGTAAGTTTGAACATCCTTCCAAAAAGCATAATCACGTAATATTTCATATGTTAATTTGGCACCACGATGGCCAGATGTTGGAGCATCATGGGCATGTTGAAGCATGAGACCTCTGAACTTTGTAGGTACCACCCATTGCTGAATGCCAGTTTTGGAGGTTCTAATTAACAAACCATCCTGTGACTTGAATTGTGATTTCGAATTCATTAAGATTCTAAGATCTTCCTTGCCAATACTGTCCTCTTTTGAGATGGGGTTGCTTTCAGGATCTTCTATGTGTTTATAGAAGATGCCTACAATGGGGTCTTCCTTTTGACTAGTGATCAGGTCCTCACTAGGAGAATCCTGACTCTATTGTACCAGGTTAGGCTCACTTTGTTGTTAAGCCTGGTTTCTGGTAATGGCTTCTACCTGGACTGCACCCATTAAGTGGTCAATATTAAGCAGTTCTCCAGTTATGGCTCCTTGAATCCACAAGATCATTGCCTTCCTTATCAGGACCTTGAATTCTGGAATGACCCTTGGTCTTCTTCTAGTGTATGGTTAACCCATTGGATACCACTAGATTATCAATCTCGCAGAACAACTTGCCATGTTTGACTGGTTTGTTGTTAGTTTTCTCTATGCCATTTCTTTTCCAAGTTGGCAGGTATTCAACAAAACTGTCACGCACATAATTTGAGTCAGTAATGATCACAAATTCATGAATATTGTGTTCAATAGCCATCTCAATGGTTTTTAGAACAGCAGTTAGTTCTGCAACTTGACTAGATCTTGGTCCAATGTTGAAACCTACATAAATATTGGGAATCCCACTTGCCCAAGTTATACCAATGCCAGTGACTAATCTGCGCTCATTATCAATAGTGGCATGGTAAGAACAACCATCAACATATACCCAAGGTAATGTCTGACACTGGTCCTCGTATATTTTATATGGGGAAAGCAATTGTTCTTCCAGGAAATCATCTTCTAATAACTCTTCCCCATGATCCTTAGCAGTACAGTTGTGGAGCTCAGCAAGCCCCTGTGTGACTGGATTGTTTTTATTTTGCTTGTAGCAAATTTCTAAAGGCCAGGCTTGTAAGGAAAGAGTCCAAGCAGTTATGCGGCTGTTAGACAAATTTCCATCTCTTATTCTCTCACTTTGCAGATATAGCAAAGGCTAGTGGGCCATTTCTACAATAATTTTCTCACCCTTTATATAGCTGCGAAAATTTTGTAGAGCCCATACAGTAGATAAGAGGGCTTTTCGCAATCGCTAAATTTTATTTCTACTGGGGATAAAGTTTTACTCGCATAAGCAATGACTTTACTTAAATTATCATGCTTTTAGTACAAAGCAGCACTCATGCTTATATCTGTGTAACCTGTCTCTAAGTAAAAAGGTTTACCCCCTTCAGGGTACACTAAGCAAGGTGTTTGAGTAAGTTTTCTCTTCAGCTCTCTGATGGCTGTCTCTTGAATCTCACTCCAATGCCATTTCACATCCTTCTTAAGAAGAAGTAGCAGTGGTTTAGCTAATTCTGCATAATTATCAATAAATTTGCTAGAATAATTTGTCATACCCAGGAATGAGCTCAATTACTTTAAGTTAGTTGGGTTTTTAGAATTTATTATAGCTTCCACCTTTTTCCTCTGAGGACTTAACCCTTCAGAAGTAACTTCATGTCCTAAGAAGTTTATACAAGAGCGGCAACATTGAGCTTTTTGAAGGGATAATTTGACACCTGCCCTTTTAAGTTGGCTGAGGACATGTTTAAACTCTGTGATGTGTTTTTCAAAGTCTGTGCTTTTGATTAAATCATCATAAACATAAGATAAGGTCCCCCTTTCCAGTGCATCAGTCATAACCTTATGCATGAATACAGCAAATGTATGTTCTGAATATATGTATCCAAATGGGAGTCTCTGGAATGCATATTGGACCATTTGGAATGAGAATGCAAGCTTATACTGGTCCTCCTCATGTACCTTTATGGTCCAATATCCCTGTGCACAATCAATGGCAGTGAATATTTTAGATCTCTGCATCTGCGCTAGCCACTGGTCAATATATGGCACAGGCCAGCCAGACATGTACACTCGTTTGTTTAGCTGTCTGTAGTCCCACAGTCATAAGAATCCCTAGAAAAAATACCCTTGTACTCTATCAGGAGTTCTTGTAGCTGTCGGCTTTCATCATCACTGGAACAGCCATTAACTAAAGAGATTTGCTCTTTGACTATTTGCTAAAATCCTGGAAAGTTTTCAGGCTGTCCTATCTCATATGATTCTTCCAACCTAGAGGTGAGATCCCCTTGATTATAATTTACATTGCCCCCATAATTCTGGGTATTGGGGTATTCTTGCTCTTTGATCAGCTGATCAAATACTAGGGAGGCTTCTTCAATTTTACAGATGCCTTCCTCTGAGCTGAAGGGATAAATAGACTGAATTGTAAACAATCCTTCTGGCATAGATGCAAAGGATTGTTCTATTAACTGTTCTTTAGTTAAGTATCATTCAGGTATTAGCCCAATTACATTATTCTGGAATCTAAATGTGTAATATCTCAATTCCAGCGCATATCCTATGTTAGTTCCCTTGGATAAGGTGATATCCTGTGGGGTCATGTTATGTACAATAACATGTATCAGAATATTTCCAATATTTACCATGGGAGTATGGGCCATTGTTATACCCAGATTTTTTATTCTATGGGAGAGGCAAATTAGTGTTTCAGAAGTTTTTAATTGCTGACCTCTTTTTACCTTTAAGGATAAGAGGAATATATCAGCCCCAGGATGGATTACAATATTGTTAGACACCTGCATATTCACAGCATATGGCAATTGCTGATTTTATTTCAGGGCCGTATTTTCATCCTGAAATACTTCAGGGTCCCCCTTTAACCTGCTCCAGAGGCAAAGGTTAATTAAATCTTTTTGTATGGCATATCTATGTAAGATATCATTGCCAATATATATTTGATTATGGGGAGTATTTAAAACTAAAAACAGGTGCTTCACTGATTTATTACCTATGGAGATAGATAATAAACATTTAGCTGTGACATTATAGTTTTCAGACCTGTCATCCAGGCCATGGACACAGTGGTCTTGGGGAGAAAGATATTTAATTACCTTAGGTTCAGTGATCTGCATTAATAAGCCTTAGCTTATATAGCTAGCTTCCTGTTTTAAGCTCAATTTGGCATTCTTGGTTTTCCCAATGTCATGCACTTGCATAGGGATAAATAAATCCTCTTTAACTTTTGCAATTTCTGTGAGGATTTGCAAATGATCTCCCTCTTTAGGGGACATAGGTTCCCCCTTGTGGAGTGATATGGTTAATACATTGCCATCTAAGGAAATATTTGCTTTCTTTCCAGGGGAAATTTTAAAAGTATTACCATCAGATCCACTTAAAGGAGTCTGATCATCTATTTGTAGGATAGTGATTTTAGGTATAGAGTCATTCCTGAAATGAATCTCCACAGCATCTTGCTTCTCTTTCACCACATGGCAGTTAAGTTGGGTGCAAGATATACTGGACCGTTCATAATTAATAGTCCTTTTTACTTGTGACCAAATTACATTATTTATGCAAATAATTATGGTGCTTAATCGCTTCAGGAGATCACTACCAATAATTAAATGATCAGTTGGCAGATCCACTATAATGACAGGTTGTCTTATTACCCTGTTCCCCAGCCTTAGTTTTAACCATGCCGTACCGTAGACTTTAATGGAGTCACCCCCAACACCTATTAGTGAACCATCAAATTATTTTATTTTAGGTTTGTGGGGTGTTAGTTTATTTAGCTGTGTGTTGTACCTGTGGGATAAAATAGGTGCCTGAAATCCAGTATCAATTAATCCCATGATAGGGTTAGCAACTGAATCCTGGAGTTCAGCTAATACATAATATCTCCCTGCAGTTTCTACCATTTCACACATAAAATTAGCATGACTACATATCTGTGGGCTTTGCCACGTTTTACCTGTACTCACCACGTCATCTGATGCAGAAGAAACTTCATTCTTACCAGTCCTTTCCTCTGTAATAGGTTCCTGTGTACTGCATCTGTGGGAATAAGGTTAGGGGAAAAGTGCAAAGGAAGAGATTTGTTAGAGCTTCCAGGCTGAGGTTGCTCGTCATCACAGCTAAATCGTCCGTTCCTGATCTGTAGGGAGAGAACATGATTAGTACCATTATTGACATTTATCATTTTATTTGGTATATCCTTCCCCTCTCTTTCAAGTAATATCACAGTATTTATGACTGTGCCTGTGGCCCACTGCTGGCCACTGGCTGTACCCCTAAAAAAGGATTACTAGCCTAGGGTGCTGAGACGTCAAAGCTTGACTCATATTAGTAAATAGTGTACAAAATTGACTGACTTGCGTACTGAGTTGGCCCACTTGATTGGACTGATCTACCCATGGACTGATTTTTTTATATCCCAGGGTATTGATTCCTGGATCCTTGGGATCCCTCAGAATCATAGCTATTATTGCTATTTTGATGTGGTTGTCTTTGGGGTTCAACTTGTTCAGCATTAATATCTTGGGGAGCACTATTTACTTGGGGTGGGTTCCAATTACCTTGTGCGTTTTCATCTCTTTGGGGATAATTATTTATCTTGGTATGCCCCCCATTTTGAGTATATTCTCTCTGCACCTCAGCCCATGTTGGGGGAGGGGCAGAGTTAAAACTTTGTGGGGAAGGCCTGTTTTCTCGGGCCACTTCCGCATAAGTTTTCTTGTTAGACTCCAAATTGAAAGTGACACCCTAGTTTCTGCAACAATTTTGGGGCTGGGCCTTGGTTCCTTTTTAACCCCCTGTTCACCGGAATGCTGAATAGAGTATAACTTTGTACTCTCTTTGATCAGCCAGTCCAATGAGCAGTTCTCATCAAAATCTCTAGCTAAGTTAAGTTTGATGTGTGCAGGCAATGCTTCGTAAAATAAATTCACAAATTCTGAGCTTTCAAATATAGGGTAATCTTCGGCCATACTGTACGCACTTTTTAGTACAGAAAGGAATTCTATAGGGCTTTGATTGGCACAACATTTTAAACCATATACAGCTATGTTCGCAGCGGTTTTAGTGCGATATTGCCCAAACTCCTTTTTACACTGATTTTTCGTTTCACTCCAGGAATTAATATTCATATCCTTTAGTGAGGCAAAGAATTTGTGAAGTTTACCCTCAAATACCCAGGGCAGAAATTCAATTTTTGACTGCTCACACATTCATTATGGATAAAGCATTTTCATAAGTCATAAGTGGTCAATTATAGAATTGGTTCCCTTGTTGGAAAACTTGGGTACTGTGCCACTTAAAAATTTAATTATTTTAGGGGTGTCATATACCTTATTAGTTGCATCTTGGGTAGTGATGTCGCGAATAGTTCGCCGGCGAATTGTTACTGGTGAACATAGCATGTTCGCGTTCGCCGCGGCGGGCGAACATATGCGATGTTCGATCCACCCCCTATTCGTCATCATTTAGTAATACTTTGACCCTGTACCTCACAGTCAGCAGGCACATTCCAGCCAATCAGCAGCAGACCCTCCCTCCCAGATCCTCCTACCTCCTGGACAGCATCCATTTTAGATTCATTTGGAAGCTGCATTCTTAGGGAGAGGAGGGACAGTGTAGCTGCTGCTGATTAATAGGGAAATCGATAGCTAGGCTAGTGTATTCAGTGTCCACTACAGTCCTGAAGGACTCATCTGATCTCTGCTGTAAGGACAGCACCCCAAAAAGCCCTTTTTAGGGCTGCTTTTTTTTCCTCCTGTGTAATCTAATTGCAGTTGCCTGTCTGCCAGCGTGTGTGTCAGGCTCACAGCGTATACTGTGCCCACTTTCCCAGTGCCACCACTCATATCTGGTGTAACAGTAGTGTAGAATTAAAAAAAACAACACTTTTTTGACTGTGTTAAATAATTGCAGTCAGTTTCCTTCACACGTGTGCGTTTCAGTGCCTGCCTGCCTGCCTGCCAGGGCACAGTGTCACCCCAGTGCAACTCATATCTGGTGTAACAGTAGTGTAGATTTAAAAAAAAAAAACTTTTTTGACTGTGTTAAATAATAGCAGTCAGTTTCCTTCACACGTGTGCGTTTCAGTGCCTGCCTGCCAGGGCACAGTGTCACCCCAGTGCCACCACCGGGGAGTTTGGTCTGTCACTGTGAAGCGGGCGTAACCCTTACACTACCTGATCAATACATCATACCTGATGTTTTAAAGCACGTTATTCCAAACAATTTAGGAATGTTAGGTGATTTATGCCCTTTATGGATTAAAACCAGACTCTGCATCAACTATGTAATTTTCCATGGGAGTTTTGCCATGGATCCCCCTCCGGCATGCCACAGTCACAGTCCAGGTATTAGTCCCCTTGAAGCAACTTTCCCATCACTATTGTGGCCAGAAAGAGTCCCTGTGGGTTTTAAAGTTCGCCTGCCTATTGAAGTCTATGGCAGTTCGCCCGTTCGCGAACAGTTGCGGAAGTTCGCGTTCGACGTTCGCGAACCCAAATTTTTAGGTTCGCGACATCACTAATCTTGGGTCTTCCTAGGAACTTTCTTGTTAGGGTTGGAGCGTTCCCTATCTGTCCTTCTACTGTGGGGAGATCCCTTACGCATATTAGCATTATGGGTAGCTGGCTTCGCCCTCTGACTCACTATAATCACTGTCCTCCCCCTCTGAAGTGTAGCAGTTCCCTGAATTTAAAACATGAGGTGACTATGTGGGAAGTTTATTTCTGACCCGATAGGGGTCCTTTGTTTAAACTCTTCCCTAAAGTTATGTAATTCACTTCTCATTAATTCTTTAAGGTTTTTTAAAGTATCTGCATTATCCTCATTGCTAACAAAAGTGGGCGTATTATTGCTAGTTTTTTCTGGTTTTGCACAAGTTTATTTAACTCTTGTATTTTGGCTAGTAAATTTAGGTTATGCGTATCTAAGGCGGCCATGTCTTGCTTAAATGTAACAATTTAATTTTCGGCCATTTCTAAACTCTCTTCGCACTTGCGTGATGAGCGAATATCATATTCTAGCCCTTGTATTTGCAATTCCTTTTTTATAAGGAGTGTGGACATTTTGTCAATAATGCATATTACAAGGGGCCAGGATTTGAGTATTAGTTCATCCCGTTTTTGAGAATTTTGCATTGATTAATTTTTAATAATTCTTAGAACAATTCACTTTTTTCATTCCACCTTCCATTATCAATAGCAATATCTTTGACCTTAATTGCAAGCATATCCATATAATCATTTAAATCACCGGTAATATTACACCTCTTTTTAATGTGGCCTATTACATCTATCTTAAGGAGATCGCCCTTAGTGAGGGGTAATTTTGGGGGGACATATTTCAACACTGAGTATAGATTCATTGGATTCACTTCTAGTAACAGACATTATTATTTTTGCTTAGTATTTGGTTAAATTTAAAATGCTAATGCAATTTCGACCAACAAGATTAAAAAAATTTAAAAAAAATATTAATATTAATTTTGAAACATTAATAAAAAAAAAATTCTAAATCAATTTTTCAAAAAATAAAATAATAATTATTTTTTAATAATCTCTATTTGCTACAAATATATTATATCAATGTGATATATATATATATATATATATATATATAATAATCTTACGACTGTGCCTCCAGATAATATGTCAGTATATACCAGGGTTATAATACAATTGATTTGCTATTATTCTTTAAAATAACCTCCAATAAAAATGTATATACGAAACAATTGAAATTAATATTTATTTCTAAATTCTTGAGATTAGTTACATGTGTTAATTGAGTATTTTAAATAGATTTTAAAATTTATAGACAAATCATTTATATGACTTTCTAGGTATACATTAATTTATCTAAGAACTATGTAGATAATTTGTTATCAAAAGTACATAGGTTAAGATATTTTGAAATCTTGATTCTTAGGCTTCAACTTTCCATATGTCTGTAGGTAACTTGAGTTCAGATTCTTTGTGTATCTGAGGTTCAGGGGCAATTAACAGGCCTGTGCTAATTACTATATCTTCAGAATTAAGTTTGCATATCTGACTTATGTAGAAAATCTTGTCTCCAACACCCCAGGATTCATCCAGGCTCGGGTAATTATCAGGCCCAATGTTTATCCTTCATGTGGAGCTATGAGCTTCAAAGGCTAAATGTTTATTATTTATCTTCACTAATTGAACAATTGTATTATCCCTTTTGTTTTCTCTTGGATGTATAGAGCAGCTATGGGGGTCAGAAGTGATCTGATAGAGAATCTTTGAAAACAATTCCTTTGTTCTCAGATGTTCTGTAATCAGGGAAAGGCATCTCATGTCTGACCTCAGATTTGCAATACACAGAATGTATTCAACGATAAAATGAGCATGCTCAAATTTAATATTTGATAGGTTGCATACTTATTTTATCATATTATATATATATATATATATATATATATATATATATATATATATATATATATATATATATACTTATTGTCTACTGACATTCACAGATACCCTGACAATTAGATAGTGTTATGAGTTTAACTGTACTGTGTAATGTATATTTTTTAAACAGTTTTATTATGTGTGTAACTGTACTGTGTAATGTATATTTATTAGATAGTGTTAATATGAGTGTAACTGTTAGGTGTTATTTCCAGGGGGGGAGGTGTCAGTGCAGGCCAAAGCCTCAGGCCTATGGTACCACCTGGAGCAGATGTAGATTATCTGATAATGATATCCTTAGAACAGACTCAGACCACGCAGCAATGATCTAAAGCTATTCTCCTTTATTGAAAGATACAAGGCATGTCTTATAGACTTCAGTAACAGCAGATAGAGTTAACTTGGTGACACGTTATGACTGCGTCATTTTACACAGTTATACACAGTGTTATTCTGGAAAGTTACTAGCTCTAAACAATCTTATATAGCCATAATAATAAATGCATCTGCGAGAACAACAAGGCCTTTTGACCATCTTATTGAGATTATACCCTCCTGGGCATAGTACCAGGGACATCTACAAGGTTAGCTGGCTTAGCAGAGTAAAATAACAAGCCTATATTTCTTACTACAGAATAACCCATTATAATAAAGTTTAATCATTACAAGATGGATGCGAAGAACAAGATGGCTCTAGTCAGGTTCACATTAACCCTTAACATACCATCCTTTTATTCTAACAGAATAACATAACAACTAAAACAACTTAACGAATATAAAGAACTTTATAGCGAGATGGCTGAGCGGTGACATTGTGAAAAAAAGAATGGTGAGGGTTAGCATGAGTACTGGTAAGCTTATTAATCAGACACACAGTAAGCTTATATATGAAAACGAAAGCAAGAAAAAGAAGAAATGCAAAACACATTAAAATTTTCATACCAAGGGCTCCTTGCCAGGAACCCAGACCAAAGGTCCAATCTATACCATCAAAGAGACCTGTTTGCTGTTTACGTATCTGTTATTGAATCTCATGCAAAGTATCAAGATCATGGTGTATTCTTATAATATAATCGCTTATAATATAATCGCATGACAGCTGCAGTAGGAAACCAGGATGCAGTAGGAAACCAGGATGCAGTAGCTATCTTGGCATTGCTAGTCTTAACTGTAAAACTAGAAGCTCTACGTGTACGCAGTTTATCATTTAATCAAAAGGATAACCCCATTTCCCCCCATGAGGCACATAGCCACAGACCCAACAAGAAGCAGTCTGATTAGTCACTTTGTATAAGTTTGTGGCAGCTTTAACAAAAGCATTGTCAGTTTCCCACGCCGACTTATGCAACTCTCTGGTATCATGAGAGAGAGGGATGGATAAAGGATTAGTGACATTGTCAATTACACTTTTATTATCATTGTGCCGGGGTGCACCAGGACTAGGGAATGGCTTGAGTTTGTGCAGGGGCGCACCAGGATTGAAGATCAGGTCCAGGATGATACCAACAGGCACCAGGAACACTCCTGTCAGGAGGTACCACACTACTTGATACTCGATGGAATCATGGAGTGGCCAGGGTTGACGTCGTCTGGGGCTTTCTTGATCCGGTTTGCGTGGATCCATACTGGAGCTTCCTCCGTGAGGTTCTCGTCACAGCGATCACTGTAGTTGGAAGGCCAAAAGGAGGATCCAACGACTTATTCTTGTGGAGCTGTTTCACCAAGACAGTATCTCCAGGCTTGAACGGGTGTGTCGGGGTACCTGTGGGTTGAGGGAGAGTAGAAGAAACATCACCATAGATGCCATTCAATGTTTCAGTCAAATTAGTCACATATTCTTCCCTTACAACATTTATATCTCCCCTTACCACAGGAGAACCTTTCTGTTTACATCATGGGGTTGGAAAAGGTCTGCCCATCAAAATTTCAAAAGGTGAATAACCCGTAGTGGCGCTAGGGGTCATTCTGATTTCTGCCAAAACTGCAGGTAAATGTTCAAGCCAATTAGTAAATGTACCACCAGTTCCCTTCCTGAACTTATCTTTAATGGTTCTATTCATGCGTTCTACTTGCCCTGATGACTGTGGGTGATAAGGAATATGAAATTTCCAGTCAATGGATAACATAGTACAAACCATTTGCGTAATCTGTGAAGTAAAAGGAGTACTTTTGTCACTGTTTATCTGTAATGGACACCCAAAACGAGGAATAATTTCTTTGCACAATATCTTTGCTACAGTACGTGCATTTTCTCTAGTGGTCGGAAAAGCCTCAACCCACTTACTGAATTGATCAACAATGACTAAAAGATACTTGTATCTATCTCGAGCAGTGGGCATGTGTGTAAAATCAATTTGCAATACCTGCATAGGACCATCAGGGGGCGGTAAATGCTCAAGTTTACCATGTACAAGGCCTCCAGGATTATTTCTGGCACAAGTTAGACATCTATCCAGTTGTCTATCAATCATGTGCAACAAATTTTTAATGACATATTTGGATATCATCAGATTCTTGGTCTGTTGTTTACTTATGTGGCCAAAACCATGAAAATGACTAATAAACAAAGGTGCAGCTATTTGTGGTATCCCCACTCTCCCCTTCTCGTTTGACCACAGGCCATCTTGGCCTTTGGTCAGACCAGCAGACATCCAAGTCTGTAAATCAGTTTCAGTTGCGCCAAACTGTAGGTGCGCCACATCCACATCAGATGCTAGTGCAGGAATCATTACCATATGTAACTGTTCTTGTGTATTAGTGCTGAGATAGTCAGGGTGTGGTGGACCTTGAAGTGCAGCTTCCCTAGCTATTGTGTCTGCAAAATCATTGCCAAATCTAATGTCAGTGGAGTCAGTACTGTGGCCTTTACATTTAACAATTGCTAGCTTATGTGGTAATTTAATTGCATCCAAGAGTTCCTGTACTAGTGTAGAATGTGAGATACTCTTACCATCAGCTGCAACAAAACCTCTGTTTTGCTGAATCACTCCAAAATCATGCACAACTCCAAACGCATACCTTGAGTCAGTGTAAATGGTCACATCTTTCATCGCAAATGCTCTACATGCCTGAGCTAGGGCTACCAGTTCAGCTGCCTGAGCTGACACAAAAGGCAGAGAACCAGCAGCAATCACTGTGTTAGGCAACTGTACCACGGCAAAGCCTGTAAGATAAACACTATCAGCAGGTTTAGAACATGACCCATCAACAAAAACAAATTCTCCCTCCTCTAGTGGGGTTGTTTGCAAGTCAAGACGCGGTGATGTCTCTGTGTGTACTGTGTCTATGCAATTGTGGTCATCAGTGTGTTCCAAAGGACCATTAGCAATCAATGCATGTAAAAAAGGTGCTGGGCCTCCTGTGGGTGCAATGTATTTGATAGTGAGATTTGCAGTAGATGTGAGAATTGTTTCATAGCCTGACCTTCTCTGTGCAGTCATATGTTGTGTAGTGAGATTATTTAACACTTGCAAGACTTGATGTGATGTATGCACTATCAAAGAATGTAACAGTACCAATGTTTGTGCCGCCTCCACCATCATAGCGCATGCTGCTGTAGCTCTTAAGCATGCTGGCATACCCTGTACCACCGTTGGCAACAATTTGGAAAAAAAAGCTACCGCTCTGTACCCATTACCGTGTTCCTGAGCAAGGACCCCTGCTGCTGTACCTCCCCCTTCTTTGTAATACAGGTGAAATGGTAGGTTATAGTTCGGTAAACCTAGGGCTGGAGCAGAACAGAGAGCCTGCTTGAGGGTTCTGTAGGCCTCATCAAGAGCCTGTGTCCATTGGATTTGTTCTGGTTCATGCTGACCTGTAACTGAGCGTAAAATATGATCATAATATGAACAGTCTGGTATCCATTGCTTACAGTAAGTAACCATAACCAGAAATGATAACATAGCAGTCTTTGTTTGTGGTCGAGGAAGAACCATGAGAGCCTTAACTCTTTCAGGGGATAACAGTCTCTTGCCTGCTGAAAGAATAAAACCCAGGTATGTTACTTGTGGAAGACAAAATTGCATTTTTCTCAAAGTCACTTTGTGTCCTGCATCTCCTAAGTGCTGAAGCAAATGGAGAGAGTCAGTTTTACAAGTCTGTTCATCAACACTGCACAACAGCAAATCATCCACATACTGTATCAAGGTGGAACCTCCAGAGGTGTCCAGGATTCTAGGGTCTTACGAACTATAGCTGAGTATGCGGTGGGGGAATAGATAAAGCCCATCGGTAAACAATTCCACGTATATTGATCCCCTAAATACGTGAAACCAAACAACGGTTGAGTGTCGGGATGCACAGGGATGCTAAAGAATGCACTGCAGAGATCAATGGCTGTAAAGCAAGTTGCAGTACTTGGGATGGCTGTTAAAATAGCATTAACATCTGGCACTATCGGTGCAAGTGGCTGCACCAGAGCATTTACTGCTCACAAGTCTTGTGTAAATCTGTATTCTGTACCTCCAGGTTTAGGAACAGGATTGATAGGTGTATTGTATGGTGTCAGTGTACGTCTAATAACTCCCTTATATAATAGATCCTTAATTACAAGAGCTATTCCCTGTTCCTTTTCTTTTTGACAAAGGGTACTGCTTAATGCATACAGGTTTAGCATTTGGTTTGAGAGTGGCTTTATATGGTGTGCATGAAATGAAACCTGGATCATTAAATCCAGTGGCCCATAAACTCTGTTTTAAATCATCAAGTGCCTCATTAGTGATGTGTGAAGTATGTGTGAATGCATCTGGCTCTAATTGTACAGGTATAATCTTAGGAGCTTTCAGAATATGTGTGTAACTGTACTGTGTAATGTATTGTTATTAGATAGTGTTATTATGTGTGTAGCTGTACTGTGTAATGTATATTTATTAGATAGTGTTATTATGTGTGTAACTGTACTATGTAATGTATATTTATTAGATGGTGTTATGCGTGTAACTGTACTGTGTAATGTATATTTATTAGACAGTATTAATATGTATGTAACTGTACTGTGTAATATATATTTATTAGATAGTGTTGTTATGTATGTAACTGTACTGTGTAATGTATATTGTTTAGATGGTGTTATTATGTGTGTAACTGTACTGTGTAAGGTATTTTTATTAGATAGTGTTATGTGTGTAACTGTACTGTGTAATGTATATTTATTAGACAGTATTAATATGTGTGTAACTGTACTGTGTAATATATATTTATTAGATAGTGTTGTTATGAGTGTAACTGTACTGTGTAATGTATATTTTTTAGATGGTGTTATTATTTGTGTAACTGTACTGTGTAAGGTATATTTATTAGATAGTGTTATTATGTGTGTAACTGTACTGTGTAATGTATATTTATTAGATGGTGTTATGTGTGTAACTGTACTGTGTAATGTATATTTTTTAGATGGTGTTATTATGTGTGTAACTGTACTGTGTAAGGTATTTTTATTAGATAGTGTTATGTGTGTAACTGTACTGTGTAAGGTATATTTATTAGACAGTATTAATATGTGTGTAACTGTACTGTGTAATATATATTTATTAGATAGTGTTGTCATGAGTGTAACTGTACTGTGTAATGTATATTTTTTAGATGGTGTTATGTGTGTAACTGTACTGTGTAATGTATATTTATTAGATAGTGTTATTATGTGTGTAACTGTACTTTGTAATGTTTTTTTGATGTGTTTTGTGCAACTTTTTTGTTTGACAAGACAGCTAGCCACAGCACTGAGGATGCGCTATTCATTCTAGCATAAAAAAGTGATCGCGTTTACTTTCAACTCCCCAAATAACATAAACACCCACAATAAACCCCTTATTGCTTGCTCGCAAATGTTTTGCATTTCACTCATAATCTGGCCCTTAGTGATTAGCCTCCATAGACTAAAACAGGGATTAGTGATATTAGAGTGAATGGAGAGGATAAAGAGGCTGTAACAGCTGGAATTTTTCATTACTGAGGGTGTAAGTTCCTTTGTTGTAACCTAGAGAACATATTTTTTTTCATAATTAACACTGGTGTTAAAATTATTGCAAAAATGTCAGTTTGGTCAGCAGGTCGCACGCGTATTTAAACAGCTGGTGTTCCAGAGACCTTCAGCGCGTTAATTAGGTGCCTGATGTATACAAAGGCCAGGGCAGAATATGTGTAGATCATTTAATTTAAGCTTATTAAAACCTCAGGTTCCTGTAACAATATTACTTTTTTCCATAGTACCTTTTTCCACATCATTATAACAGAATATCACTGAGCCCATAGATCTTTTTCTTTAAAGTAAAGTAATATATACTGATAAATTGTATATATATTAAAAAAACATTATTTATGTTGCCCCTTTTCCTGTAATTCCATTCTTATATTGTGAGCTTTTTCAGTTCCTGTTAGAAATGGAAGTGCAGAACACTTTTATATCCCACATAGCCATTGGCTGCACACTCTAGTGACCTATTTATAACTGTTCCTAACTGACCACTGTAGAGAAGGTAACCTAAGTTACAACATGGCAGCTCCCATTGTTTTATAGACACTAAAACTTTATACTTCTTTTGTTAAAATTTTAACAACTAATGAAACTTAAAAAAAATACATCTACATGTTATTCTCAGACTAATCTTTTCTTTTAATGTTTCATCCTCTTTAGCATTTATTTAGGGCAAAATTATCCCACTCCCGCAAACTGGCAAATTTGCCCATTTGCGGACACGCAGTAATTATTTAGCAATTACAAGAGGCTGGTTATCTTGTGGTAGCAATTAGAGCTTGTAAAATAAACCAGAGATCAGATCAAATGACCCCAAAATACAGTGTAGTGTATTACATTAAAAAATAAACGGCTAGATTACGAATTTTGCGGTAAGCTGAAAAAGCAGCGTTAACAGGTCCTAACGCTGCTTTTTCACTACCGCTGGTATTACGAGTCTTGCAGGTATAGGTGTACCGCACACTTTTTTGGCCTTACCGCAAACCGACTTACGTAGAGTTCATAAACCCTTTTTTCTATCGGACTTCCATAGTGCTGGTATTATGAGTTTATCCTGGGAGGCCAAAAAGTGAATGGTACAGCCTATACCGACAAGATTCCTAACGCATTCTAAAGTCAGTAATCATGAGTTTTACACTACAAAGCTGTAGCATAAAACTCATAACTAAAGTGCTAAAAAGTACACTAACACCCATAAACTAACTATTAACCCCTAAACCGAGGCCCTCCCACATCACAAACACTAAAATAAAAATTTCAACCCATAATCTGCCGCTCCAGACATCGCCGCCACTAGAGTAAACATATTAACCCCTAAACCACTGCACTCCCGCCTTGCAAACACTAGTTAAATATTATTAACCCCTAATCTGCCGCCCCTAACATCGCCACCACCTACATTATACTTATTAACCCCTAACCTTCCGCTAAGGACATCGCCTCAACCTACATTATATTTATTAACCCCTAATCTGCTGCCCCCAACATCGCCGCCACCTACCTACTTTTATTAACCCCTAATCTGTCGTCCCCAACGTCGCTGCCACTTTTCTAAATGTATTAACCCTTTAAACCTAAGTCTAACCCTAACCCTAACACCCCCTAACTTATATATAATTTAAATAAATCTAATTAAAACTTACTATCATTAACTAAATTATTCCTATTTAAAACTAAATACTTACCTATAAAATAAACCCTAAGCTAGCTACAATATAACTAATAGTTACATTGTAGCTATCTTATGGTTTATTTTTATTTTACAGGCAAGTTTGTATTTATTTTAACTAGGTAGAAAAGTTACTAAATAGTTATTAAATATTTAATAAATACCTAGCTAAAATAAATACAAATTTACCTGTAAAATAAAACCTGACCTAAGTTACACTAACACCTAACACTACACTACCATTAAATCAATTCCCTACATTAAATACAATTAAATAAATTACTTTAAATTAGCTAAATCACACAACCCCCCCCCCACACTAAATTACAGAAAATAAAAAACAAATTACAATATCTTTAAACTAATTACACCTAATCTAATAGCCCTATCAAAATAAAAAAGCCCCCCAAAATAAAAAAAAACCTAGCCTAAACTAAACTACCAATAGCCCTTAAAAGGGCATTTTGCGGGGCATTGCCCCAAAGAAATCAGCTCTTTTACCTGTAAAAAAAAATACAAACAACCCCCAACAGTAAAAACCACCACCCACACAACCAACCAAGCCTAAGCTCCCCATTGCCCTGAAAAGGGCATTTGGATGGGCATTGCCCTTAA
The DNA here is from genome assembly GCF_027579735.1 of Bombina bombina. Lineage (NCBI taxonomy): Eukaryota > Metazoa > Chordata > Amphibia > Anura > Bombinatoridae > Bombina > Bombina bombina. Next base: position 230,061,725 of record NC_069505.1, on the reverse strand, counting down.
AAGGGCATTTAGCTTTATTGCAGCCCAAAGCCCTAACCTAAAAAATAAACCCACCCAATACACCCTTAAAAAATCCTAACACTAACCCCCGATGAATCACTTAACGGTAGAAGTCTTCATCCAAGCGGCAAGATGTCCTCAACGAAGCCGGCAGAAGTGGTCCTCCAGACAGGCAGAAGTCTTCATCCAGACTCCATCTTCTATCCTCATCCTTCTGACGTGGAGTGGCTCCATCTTCAAGACATCTGGCGTGGAGCATCCTCTTCAAACGACGTCTTCTTTGGAATGAATATCTCTTTAAGTGACGTCATTCAAGACGTCGTCCCTTAGATTCCGATTGGCTGATAGAATTCTATCAGCCAATCAGAATTAAGGTAGAAAAAATCCTATTGGCTGATGCAATCAGCCAATAGGATTGAGCTTGCATTCTATTGTCTGATTGGAACAGCAAATAGAATGCCAGCTCAATCCTATTGGCTGATTGCATCAGCCAATAGGTTTTTTTCAACCCTAATTCCAATTGGCTGATAGAATTCTATCAGCCAATCGGAATCTAAGGGACGCCATCTTGGATGATGTCACTTAAAGAGATATTCATTCCGAAGAAGACGTCGTTTGCAGAGGATGCTCCGCGCCGGATGTCTTGAAGATGGAGCCGCTCCATGTCGGAAGGATGAAGATAGAAGATGCCGTCTGGATGAAGACTTCTGCCCATCTGGAGGACCACTTCTGCCAGCTTCATTGAGGACATCTTGACGCTTGGATGAAGACTTCTCCCGGTAAGTGAATCTTCGGGGGTTAGTGTTAGGATTTTTTAAGGGTGTATTGGGTGGATTTATTTTTTAGGTTAGGGCTTTGGGCTGCAATAGAGCTAAATGCCCTTTTAAGGGCAATGCCCATCCAAATGCCCTTTTCAGGGTAATGGGGAGCTTAGGTTTTTTTAGTTAGGATTTTATTTGGGGGGTTGGTTGTGTGGGTGGTGGTTTTTACTGTTGGGGGGTTGTTTGTATTTTTTTTTACAGGTAAAAGAGCTGAATTTTTGGAGCAATGCCCCGCAAAAGGCCCTTTTAAGGGCTATTGGTAGTTTAGTTTAGGCTAGGGTTTTTTTTTATTTTGGGGGGCTTTTTTATTTTGATATGGCTATTAGATTAGGTGTAATTAGTTTAAAGATCTTCTAATTTGTTTTTTATTTTCTTTAATTTAGTGTTTGTTTGTTTTTTGTGATTTAGCTAATTTAATTTATTTAATTGCATTTAATGTAGGGAATTTATTTAATTGTAGTGTAGTGTTAGGTGTTAGTGTAACTTAGGTTTAGGGATTAATAAATTTAGAATATTGGCGGCGACGGGGCAGCAGGTTAGGGGTTAATAAATGTAGGTAGGTTGCAGCGACATTGGGAGAGGGAAATTAGGGGTTAATAAATATAATATAGGTGTCGGCGATGTTCGGGCAGCAGATTAGGGGTTAATAAATATAATGTAGGTGGCGGCGATGTCTGGAGCGGCAGATTAGGGGTTAATAAGTATAATGTAGGTGTTGGCAATGTCGGGGACGGCAGATTAGGGGTTAATAAGTGTAAGATTAGGGGTGTTTAGACTCGGGGTTCATGTTAGGGTGTTAGGTGTAAACATAAAATGTGTTTCCCCATAGGAATCAATGGGGCTGCATTACTGAGTTTTACGCTGCTTTTTTGCAGGTGTTAGACTTTTTCTCAGCCAGCTCTCCCCTTTGATGTCTATGGGGAAATCGTGCATGAGCACGTACAACCAGCTCACCGCTGACTTAAGCAGCGCTGGTATTGGAGTGCAGTGTGGAGCTCAATTTTGTTCTACGCTCACTTTTTGTCTTTTAACGCCGGGTTTGTAAAAACCAGTAATACCAGCGCTGTAGGTAAGTGAGCGGTGAGAAAAAACTGCTCGTTAGCACCGCACAGCTCATAACGCAAAACTCCGTAAGATAGCAGAATCTTTATTTTTTAATAAAATAACTGCACTATGCAGTATTTTGGGGGTAAAGTTGGCGGGAGTCGGGTGTTAGAAAAAAAACGCACTGAAAAGTGCCTTTATATTGTGGTCTATGGGAACTGTGTGTTCTCAGTAAATATATATGTATATGACTATATACATTTATATTTACAGGTATGTTAATATGTGTATCTATACATATTAACACATAAATACTGTATATATGTATATAATCATATAATCCTCTAAACTCTCCACCCACTACAATTCCACCCAAACATAGGCCTAGATTTGGAGTTTGGCGTTAGCCGTGAAAACCAGCGTTAGAGGCTCCTAACACTGGTTTTAGGCTACCGCCGGTATTTGGAGTCACTCAAAATAGGGTCTAACGCTCACTTTTCATCCGCGACTTTTCCATACCGCAGATCCCCTTACGTAAATTGCGTATCCTATCTTTTCAATGGGATCTTTCTAACTCCGATATTTAGAGTCGTTTCTGAAGTGAGCGTTAGACATCAAACGACAAAACTCCAGCCGCAGGAAAAAAGTCAGTAGTTAAGAGCTTTCTGGGATAACGCCGGTTTATAAAGCTCTTAACTACTGTACTCTAAAGTACACTAACACCCATAAACTACCTATGTACCCCTAAACCGAGGTCCCCCCACATCGCCGACACTCAAATAAAAATTTTTAACCCCTAATCTGCCGACCCCCACCTACGTTATCCTTATGTACCCCTAATCTGCTGCCCCTAACACCGCCGACCCCTGTATTATATTTATTAACCCCTAATCTGCCCCCCACAACGTCACCTCCACCTACCTACAATTATTAACCCCTAATCTGCCGACCGCAAAGCGCCGCCACCTACGTTATCCTTATGTACCCCTAATCTGCTGCCCCTAACACCGCCGACCCCTATATTATATTTATTAACCCCTAATCTGCCCCCCACAACGTCGCAGCCAGCTACCTACAATAATTAACCCCTAATCTGCCGACCGCAAAGCGCCGCCACCTACGTTATCCTTATGTACCCCTAATCTGCTGCCCCTAACACCGCCGACCCCTGTATTATATTTATTAACCCCTAATCTGCCCCCCACAACGTCGCCTCCACCTGCCTACACTTATTAACCCCTAATCTGCCGACCGGAGCTCACCGCTATTCTAATAAATGTATTAACCCCTAAAGCTAAGTCTAACCCTAACACTAACACCCCCCTAAGTTAAATATAATTTACATCTAACGAAATGAATTAACTCTTATTAAATAAATTATTCCTATTTAAAGATAAATACTTACCTGTAAAATAAATCCTAATATAGCTACAATATAAATTATAATTATATTATAGCTATTTTAGGATTTATATTTATTTTACAGGTAACTTTGTATTTATTTTAACCAGGTACAATAGCTATTAAATAGTTAAGAACTATTTAATAGCTAAAATAGTTAAAATAATTACAAATTTACCTGTATAATAAATCCTAACCTAAGTTACAATTAAACCTAACACTACACTATCAATAAATTAATTAAATAAACTACCTACAATTACCTACAATTAACCTAACACTACACTATCAATAAATTAATTAAATACAATTCCTACAAATAAATACAATTAAATAAACTAGCTAAAGTACAAAAAATAAAAAAGAACTAAGTTACAAAAAATAAAAAAATATTTACAAACATAAGAAAAATATTACAACAATTTTAAACTAATTACACCTACTCTAAGCCCCCTAATAAAATAACAAAGCCCCCCAAAATAAAAAAAATGCCCTACCCTATTCTAAATTACAAAAGTTCAAAGCTCTTTTACCTTACCAGCCCTGAACAGGGCCCTTTGCGGGGCATGCCCCAAAGAATTCAGCTCTTTTGCCTGTAAAAAAAACATACAATACCCCCCCCAACATTACAACCCACCACCCACATACCCCTAATCTAACCCAAACCCCCCTTAAATAAACCTAACACTAAGCCCCTGAAGATCTTCCTACCTTATCTTCACCCTGCCAGGTTCACCGATCCGTCCTGAAGAGCTCCTCCGATGTCCTGATCCAAGCCCAAGCGGGGGGCTGAAGAGGTCCATGATCCGGCTGAAGTCTTCATCCAAGCGGGAGCTGAAGAGGTCCATGATCCGGCTGAAGTCTTCATCCAAGCGGGAGCTGAAGAGGTCCATGATCCGGATGAAGTCTTCTATCAACGGCATCTTCAATCTTCTTTCTTCCGGATCCATCTTGCAGACCTCCGACGCGGAACATCCTCTTCTCCCGACGCCTACTAGCCGAATGACGGTTCCTTTAAGGGACGTCATCCAAGATGGCGTCCCTCGAATTCCGATTGGCTGATAGGATTCTATCAGCCAATCGGAATTAAGGTAGGAATATTCTGATTGGCTGATGGAATCAGCCAATCAGATTGAACTCGCATTCTATTGGCTGTTCCGATCATGGAGGATCATGGACCTCTTCAGCCCCCCGCTTGGGCTTGGATCAGGACATCGGAGGAGCTCTTCAGGACGGATCGGTGAACCTGGCAGGGTGAAGATAAGGTAGGAAGATCTTCAGGGGCTTAGTGTTAGGTTTATTTAAGGGGGGTTTGGGTTAAATTAGGGGTATGTGGGTGGTGGGTTGTAATGTTGCGGGGGGGGTATTGTATGTTTTTTTTTACAGGCAAAAGAGCTGAATTCTTTGGGGCATGCCCCGCAAAGGGCCCTGTTCAGGGCTGGTAAGGTAAAAGAGCTTTGAACTTTTGTAATTTAGAATAGGGTAGGGCATTTTTTTATTTTGGGGGGCTTTGTTATTTTATTAGGGGGCTTAGAGTAGGTGTAATTAGTTTAAAATTGTTGTAATATTTTTCTTATGTTTGTAAATATTTTTTTATTTTTTGTAACTTAGTTCTTTTTTATTTTTTGTACTTTAGCTAGTTTATTTAATTGTATTTATTTGTAGGAATTGTATTTAATTAATTTATTGATAGTGTAGTGTTAGGTTAATTGTAGGTAATTGTAGGTAGTTTAGTTAATTAATTTATTGATAGTGTAGTGTTAGGTTTAATTGTAACTTAGGTTAGGATTTATTTTACAGGTAAATTTGTAATTATTTTAACTATTTTAGCTATTAAATAGTTCTTAACTATTTAATAGCTATTGTACCTGGTTAAAATAAATACAAAGTTACCTGTAAAATAAATATAAATCCTAAAATAGCTATAATATAATTATAATTTATATTGTAGCTATATTAAGATTTATTTTACAGGTAAGTATTTATCTTTAAATAGGAATAATTTATTTAATAAGAGTTAATTAATTTCGTTAGATGTAAATTATATTTAACTTCGGGGGGTGTTAGTGTTAGGGTTAGACTAAGCTTTAGGTGTTAATACATTTATTAGAATAGCGGTGAGCTTTAGTCGGCAGATTAGGGGTTAATAATTGAAGTTAGGTGTCGGCGATGTTAGGGAGGGCAGATTAGGGGTTAATACTATTTATTATAGGGTTAGTGAGGCGGATTAGGGGTTAATAACTTTATTATAGTAGCGCTCAGGTCCGGTCGGCAGATTAGGGGTTAATAAGTGTAGGCAGGTGGAGGCGACGTTGTGGGGGGCAGATTAGGGGTTAATAAATATAATATAGGGGTCGGCGATGTTAGGGCAGCAGATTAGGGGTACATAGGGATAATGTAAGTAGCGGTGGTTTACGGAGCAGATTAGGGGTTAATAAGTGTAAGGTTAGGGGTGTTTAGACTCGGGGTACATGTTAGAGTGTTAGGTGCAGACGTAGGAAGGGTTACCGCATAGCAAACAATGGGGCTGCGTTAGGAGCTGAACGCGGCTTTTTTGCAGGTGTTTTTTTTCAGCTCAAACAGCTCCATTGTTTCCTATGGGGGAATCGTGCACGAGCACGTTTTTTAGGCTGGCCGCTTGCGTAAGCAACTCTGGTATTGAGAGTTGAAGCTGCGTTAAAAATGCTCTACGCTCCTTTTTTGGAGCCTAACGCAGCCTTTATGTAGACTCTCAATACCAGAGTTATTTTTATGGTGCGGCCAGAAAAAAGCCGGCGTTAGTTTTTCGGGTCGTTACCGACAAAACTCCAAATCTAGCCGATAGTCAGTTATCCCAAAGGTTAAAGTTCAGCAGATTGAAATTTCCCATTAGAGTATGCTTGTACCCGGCTGAGGGACCATGCATTATAGTCATTTGTTACATTGACTTGTTTGGTCGCTATCACCCTTCACAGGAAAAAGCAGTCTCTGTTTGATCATTCTCTCCCACATTAGTCCTTAGCTTCCCACAAGTTTGGGCGCCCATTATTATTTCTATTTTTATTCAACACAAGCAATTACTTTTACAGCCTTTTCTGCTGTATGTAGGTATTCCAGGAACCATTATTCCCATAGTTTCAGGTTGTCTTTTTATTTTTTTTATTTTAGCTACAATTTGCTATTATTATTATATTCAATTCTCCTCTTCCAACTATAGGGCCAGCACAGTTCAGCAATGTTAATTCTGAGATCAAAACAGTATATCAGGATTTTGTTCTATATTAGGTTTCTCTAACATATGGCTCAAAACTAAATGTTTTATCAGGTTGTTGACCTCTCCACTTTGAATGTGTGTCCAAACCAGTGAGGAATTTTTCAACGCTTAAAATAGCAATAGTCACAGCAGTAAGTTTGTCTCGGCCATTAATTTAGTACTATGGTAGAAATAAATAGATATACTCCACTCCCACCCCCCAAACTGACAGCTAATCTGCCAGCAACAGATGGCTCATGGGAAAGCCTGGCAGCTGGGGGAGGAGCCTGGAGATGCCTTAGGCAGGGCCGTTCCTTGGCATAGTTGGGTATCTTTGGTTGTGTTGCTGTGTGTTTTGGCAGAGGTTGGCGTTTCTGGGTAGGGTTTAGGATAGACATGTGCATGGCGAAAAAATTCGGTTCGGTCCGGATCGATTCGGAATTTTTCGAAGTTCGATTTGGATCGATTCGAATTCAGAAAATTTTGAATCTTTTCGTTTCAAATTTGGTTCGGATTCATTCGGATTCGAAGAAATTCGGCTGGATTCGGTTCGATTCGGTTTGGAAATTCGGTAAGTGTTAGGTGGGATTAGACCAGTATTATACTGTATATTAGGTGTTAACCTAACATACTGTATAATACTAGTGTAATCCCAATGGCCATCCGAATTTACGAATCGATTCGATTCGGTTCGATTCGGAAAATTCAGCAACATTTTAATTTGGAAATTCGGTTCGATCCGAATTGCCGAATTTGCCGAATTTTCCGAATTTCTGAATCGAACTGAACCGAATCGCACATGTCTAGTTTAGGAATTATTCAGTTTCCTAAAGTTAAATAGGTTTAGGGAAGAAACAGAGACAGAGGAAATGAGCTACAATCCATTAATATCAGGCAAAATTCATGATGGCTGGGAGCTTTGATGAACGCATGAGACTGTAATTTGTAGGATAGATTTGGTTTGGTGGTTGTTAGGTCTATTATAATTTATGTTTGGACTGCAGGGCCAGTTCAGCTTTTGATTCATCTAAGGTTAATAAAGAGAAATTGGGCATTAAATTAGACTATTAGAGCATCTGCTGTTCGATTGGTTCGATCCATGGCTGTGCACTAAAGAGCCTTCTGTACTCGTGGTAAGAGATGTTCTTTATAAACCATACAATTGTTATAATCCTTTATATGTATATCAGTGGGTGATATTACCCAGTACAGCCTAATGTTAACAGACCATTATGTAATCGAATTAAATGAAACAAATCACTTGAAATTGTTCATTTGATATTTGTTTATATGTTATTGTTTTCTTCTATATAGTACAGTATTTCCAATATTTGCTCACCTCTAATCTAAATGAAAAATAATAGTTTTCACATACACAAACATATATATATTTATATATATATATATATATATATATATATATATATATATATATATATAAACGCACACACATATATAAATATATATACTCACGCACGCGCACACACACATATATACTGTATATATATATCTATATATAAATACACAGATGCACACATTCATATATAAATATATATATATATATATATACACATGCACGCACACACACAAACACATAGATACACACACAAACACACACATCTACTGTATTTACACACAGACAAACAGATATATTGTTTTCAAATAACCTGAACATTCTTGAAAACTTTTGAATAGCTCTTGTAAAAAAAATAATCACCTAGATTACAAGTTTTGCGTTCGGGTTTTAACGCTAAAAAATTGTAATTTCAGCATAAAAACCCGGAGCGCAGCCATTACGAGTCTTGTCGGTATAGCTGTACCGCAAGCATTTTAGCCTGTAACGCAACGTCAGTCCCGCACTCAAAAAAATGAAATTTTTGCATGGGATTTTCGTAGCGCAGCCTTTACAAGTTTTGTGGTGAGGCTAAAAAGCTTGCGTTACAGCCTATACTGACACAATCCGTTCCGCAATCTGAGACCAGTAGTTATGAGTTTTGCGCCACAAAGCTGTACCATAAAACTCATAACTAAACTGTTACAAAGTACACTAACACCCCTAAACCGAGGCCCTCCTGCATTGCAAACACTATATTAAACTTATTAACCCTTAACCTGCTGCTCCCGACATTGCCACCACTAATAAAATGTATTAACTCCAATTCCACCGCTTTCCGACATTGTCACCACTATAATAAAGTTAACCCCTATTCTCCCTCACCCCAACATCGCCCACACTATAATAAAGATATTAACCCCTATTCCGCCGCTCCCCGACATCGCGGCCACTAAATAAATTTATTAACCCCTAAACCTCTGGCCGCCCACATCACCGCCTCTAAATAAACCTATTAACCCCTAAACCGCCAGGCCCCCACCATTGCAAAAAAAACTAAATTAAACTATTAACCCCTAAACCTAACAACCCCCTAACTTTAAATTAAAATAACAAGATCCCTATCTTAAAATAAATAAAAACTTACCTGGTAAGTTAAAAAAACCTAAGTTTAAACTATAAATTAAACTAACATTACTATTATACTAAAATTAAAATAACTATCAATTAAATAAATTAAAATTACACATTAAAAAACCTACTACTACAAAAAAATTAAATCTACAATTATAAAAAAAAAAATACTAAATTACAAAAAATAATATTTTAGGGGTTTATAACTTTATTTAGTGGCGGCGATGTCGGGGAGCGGCAGAATAGGGGTTAATATCTTTATTATAGTGTGGGTAATGTTGGGGTGCGGAGGAATAGGGGATAGTAGCTTTATTATAGTGGTAGCGATATTGGGAGCATTAGGGGTTAATAAATTTATTTTGGTGCCGGCGATGTCGGGAGAGGCAGATTAGGGGTTAATAAATTTATGTAGGTGTCGGTGATGTCGGGGGCAGCAGATTAGGGGTGTTTAGATTTGTGGTTTATGTTAGGGTCTTAGGTTTAAACGTAACTTTTTTTTCCACATAGACATCAATGGGGTTGCGTTGCAGCGATTGCCATTCCGCACTTCAGGTGTTAGCTTTTTTTTTAACATGCTCTCCCCATTGATGTCTATGGGGAAAGCGTGCACGAGCACGTATTCTCAGCCCTTGGATTTTGTGCGGTATGGAGCTCATCGCAACCATATCGCATGCACAAGGCGGCTTTTTAAAAACTTGTGATGGGACCGATATGGATGGCGAAATAACGCAACTTTTTTCGCGTTCGTTTCGCACCCTCTATAGCGCAAAATCTTGTAATCTAGGTTATTCTCTATGTTCTTGTTTAGATAATTGCTCCTGAGTTTCACATAATGCTTGTTATCTGACATCATTACCTCTCTAGATGCCTAGGATGATTTAAAGGCGTCAGTAATGAGTTATAATTGCTGTACATATTATTTCAGGGACCTGCAGCAGCTGGAAGACAGTACACAACTCCCACTTCTGTCCCATTTTTCAGAAACCGTAGAAGGACTGACTACAATACGAGCTTTCAGGTACATTTCTATCTATTGTTATACTCTGGATCCCCAGCCTTGTATTAATTGTTGTATAGCTTCCTGGTTTAGTTTACTTAAAGGGACATAATACTCATATGCTAAATCACTTGAAACTGATGCAGTATAACTGTAAAAAGCTGACAGGAAAATATCACCTGAGCATCTCTTTGTAAAAAAGGAAGATATTTTACCTCACAATCTCCTCAGCTCAGCAGAGTAAGTTCTGTGTAAAAAGTTATACTTCAGTTACTATCCAGCTGCAGGTAAAAAAAAAAAAAAATGAAGAAATGAACAGCAGCCAATCAGCATCAGCAGTGCTGAGGTCATGACCTCTTACTGTGATCTCATGAGATTTGACTTAACTCTCATGAGATTTCATAGTAAGCTTCCTTTACCTGATTGGTGAAATAATTTGAGAGTTCACGAGGCTCATCCTTTCAGCTGTCCCAGGACAGACACACTAAAAGGCTGCTTAGAAATCCTTTACAATGGGAGGTGGCTACTGAGGAACTTTTGAGGTAAAATATCTTTCTTTTTTACATAGAGATGTTCAGGAGATATTTTCTAGTCAGCTTTTTACAGCTATGCTGCAGCACTTTAAAGTGTTTAAACATTTGGGTATTATGGCCCTTTAAAAAAGTATAAGCAGATAACTATCAAGAAAAAACAGGGTGATTTAAATTGGTTCTTACAATCTATTTGACCTATGGGTCACTGGTTAATCCACTGAAAGAATGATTTTGGTGTGAGCTTGATGTAATTTGCTTAAAGGGACATAAACCCCCCAAAAATGTTTTCATGATTTAGGTAGAACACACAATTTTAAACAACGTTCCAGTTTACTTCTATTATCTAATTTGCTTCATTCTCTTGGTATCACTTTTGGAAGGAGCAGCAATGCACTACTGGTTTCTAACTGAACACATGGGTGAGCTAATTACAATCTGTAAATATGCAGCCACCAATCAGCAGTTAGAACCTAGGTTCTTTGCTGGTACTGAGCTTACCTAGATAAATATTTCAGCAAAGGATAACAAGAGAAGGAAGCAAATTAAATAGTAGAAGTTAATTGAAAAGTTGTTTAAAACTGTATGTTCTGTCATGAATGTCTAATTATGACTTTAATGTCTCTTAAATGCAAGACAGAGGGTTGCACAGACAGTCCATATTGCTAGTGATTTGTTGGTACCTGATATAACATATTATTATTTATAAAATATTTTACCAGGAATGATATATTGAGATTTCTCTCGTTTTCAAGTATGTCCTGGGTCAACAAAACATTGCATTGATACAATAGGGTTCAATAAAATTCAAAAACAATAATAATACACAATATATGCAAAATGTAATACAGAACAGGTAGGAAATATATAATCAACCATGACAGGTGCATTCTGTTTTGAGATATGTAGAGAGGGATCTATCTAACCATCTGCTAAAGCCAATTTAAAACAAAGTATCTCCCCATCAAATTGTGTCTTTGTGGTCATAAACTCTTGTACATCATGTCTTTGGGCTTCCAGCATTAAAGTTATAATAAACTAGCCCCTTTTTAAAACCAGATCCAGAATATTAGTGATATTTTAGATTTAATTCATAAGTTGTAATGAAGATGCGCTATAAGTTACTTTTTAACCACTTAACGACCAGCGCCATTTCCTGTACGACTCTGGTCATTATGCCCTTAAGGACCAGCGATGTACCCTACCTAATTAACCTCTTCACTGCTGGACATAATACAAGTGTGGTGAGCAGCGGCATTTAGTAGTCTTCTAAGTACCAAAAAGTAATGCCAAAGCCATAAATATCTGCTATTTCTAAACAAAGGGGATTCCAGAAAAGCATTTACAACCATTTGTGCCATAATTGCACAAACTGTTTGTAAATAATTTCAGTAAGAAACCTAAAATTTGTTTGTGAAATAATTTTGGCTAGATTACGAGTTGTGCGTTAGGGTAAAAAAGCAGCGTTAAAAGGTTCTAACGCTGCTTTTTTACGCCCGCTGCTATTATAAGTCTTGAAGGTTTAGGGGCCCGCACACTTCTTTGGCCTTACCAAAAAACGACTTAGGTAAACTTTGTAAAGTCTTTTTTCTATGGGACTTCCATAGCGCTGATATTATGAGTCTGTCCTGGGAGGCCAAAAAGTGAGCGGTACACCCTACCCTGTCAAGAGTCCTAAAGCATTTAAAACTCAGTAGTTATGAGTTTTAAACTACAATGCCGTAGCATAAAACTCATAACTAAAGTGCTAAAAAGTACACTAACACCCATAAACTACCTATTAACCCCTAAACCGAGGCCCTTCCGCATCGCAAATACTAAAATGAAATTTTTAACCCCTAATCTGCAGCTCCGGACACCGCCGCCACCTACATTATATTTATTAACCCCTAATCTGCTGTCCCCCAACATCGCCGACACCTACATTATATTTATTAACCCCTAATCTGCCGCCCCAATGTCGCTGCCACCTACCTACACTTATTAACCCCTAATCTGCCGCCCCCAACGTCGCCGCTACTATAATAAACATATTAACAACTAAACCGTCGCACTCCTGCCTCGCAAACATTAGTTAAATAGTATTAACCCCTAATCTGCCGTCCCTAACATCGCCGCCACCTACCAACATTTATTAACCCCTAATCTGCTGCCCCCAATGTCGCTGCAACTATATAAAAGTTATTAACCCCTAAACCTAAGTCTAAGCCTAAACCTAACACCCACTAACTTAAATATAATTTAAATAAATCTAAATAAATATTCCTATCATTAACTAAATTATTCCTATTTAAAACTACCTAATACTTACCTGTAAAATAAACCCTAAGATAGCTACAATATAACTAATAGTTACATTGTAGCTAGTTTATGAGTTATTTTTATTTTACAGGCAAGTGTATTTATTTTAACTAGGTAGAATAGTTATTAACTATTTACTAATTACCTAGTTAAAATAAATACAAAAGTACCTGTAAAATAAAACCTAACCTAAGTTACACTAACACCTAAAACGACACTATAATTAAATAAATTAACTAAATTAAATACAATTACCTAAATTAAATTAGCTAAAATACAAAAACCCCCACTAAATTACAGACAATAATAAACAAATTACAGAAATTTAAACTAATTACACCTAATCTAATAGCCCTATTAAAATAAAAAAGTCCCCCCCAAAATAAAAAAACCCTAGCCTAAACTAAACTACCAATAGCCCTTAAAAGGGCCTTTTGCTGGGCATTGCCCCAAAGTAATCAGCTCTTTTACCTGTAAAAAAAAATACAAACAACCCCCCAACAGTAAAACCCACCAACCACACAACCAACCCCCCAAATAAAATACTAGCTAAAAAAAACTTAGCTCCCCATTGCCCTGAAGAGGGTATTTGGATGGGCATTGCCCTTAAAAGGCAGTTGGCTCTTTTGCCGCCCAAACCCTAATCTAAAAAAATAAAACCCACCCAATACACCTTTAAAAAAACCTAACACTAACCCCCTGAAGATCGACTTACCGGGAGACGTCTTCATCCAAGCCTGGCAAAGTGGTCCACCAGGGGGTTAGTGTTAGGTTTTTTTAAGGATGTATTGGGTGGGTTTTATTTTTTAGATTAGGGTTTGGGCGGCTAAAGAGCTAACTGCCCTATTAAGGGCAATGCCCATCTAAATGCCCTCTTCAGGGCAATAGGGAGCTTAGTTTTTTTTTAGCTAGTATTTTATTTGGGGGGTTGGTTGTGTGGTTGGTGGGTTTTACTGTTGGGGGGGTTGTTTGTATTTTTTTTACAGGTAAAAGAGCTGAATACTTTGGGGCAATGCCCTGCAAAAGGCCCTTTTAAGGGCTATTGGTAGTTTAGTTTAGGCTAGGTTTTTTTTATTTTGGGGGGCTATTTTATTTTAATAGGGCTATTAGATTAGGTGTAATTAGTTTAAATTTCTGTAATTTGTTTATTATTTTCTGTAATTTAGTGTTGTTTTTTTTGTACTTTAGCTAATTTAATTTAATTTAGGTAATTGTATTTAATTTAGTTTATTTAATTATAGTGTAGTGTTAGGTGTTAGTGTAACTTAGGTTAGGTTTTATTTTACAGGTAAATTTGTATTTATTTTAGCTAGGTAGTTATTAAATAGTTAATAACTATTTAGTAACTATTCTACCTAGTTAAAATAAATACAAACTTGCCTGTTAGCTATTAGTTATATTGTAGCTAGCTTAGGGTTTATTTTACAGGTAAGTATTTAGTTTTAAATAGGAATAATTTAGTTAATGATAGTAATATTTATTTAGATTTATTTATATTATATTTAAGTTAGGGGGTGTTAGGTTTAGCGTTAGACTTAGGTTTAGGGGTTAATAACTTTAATATAGTGGCAGCGACGTTGGGGGTGGCATATTATGGGTTAATAAATGTAGGTAGGTGGCGGAGATGTTAGGGACGGCAGATTAGGGGTTAATAATATTTAACTAATGTTTGCGAGGCGGGAGTGTGGCGGTTTAGGGGTTAATATGTTTATTATAGTGGCAGCGACGTTGGGGGCGGCAGATTAGGGGTTAATAAGTGTAGGTAGGTGGCGGCGACATTGGGGGCGGCAGATTAGGGTTTAATAAATAGTATGTAGGTGTCAGCGATGTTGGGGGCAGCAGATTAGGGGTTCATAAGTATAATGTAGGTGGCGGCGGTGTCCAGAGCGGCAGATTAGGGGTTAATAAGTATAATGTAGGTGTTGGCAATGTTGGGGTCAGCAGATTAGGGGTTTATAAGTATAATGTAGGTGGCAGATTAGGGGTTAATAATATAATGTAGGTGGCGGCGATGTTGGGGTGGCAGATTAGGGGTTAATAAAAGGAATCAATGGGGCTGCGTTAGGGAGTTTTACGCTGCTTTTTTGCAGGTGTTAGGCTTTTTTTCAGCCGGCTCTCCCCGTTGATTCCTATGGGGAAATCGTGCACAAGCATGTTACACCAGCTCACCGCTGACTTAAGCAGCGCTGGTATTGGAGTGTGTTAAGGAGCAAAATTTTGCTCAACACTCACTTCTTGTCTTTTAACGACGGGTTTCTGAAAACCTGTAATACCAGCGCTGTAGGTAAGTGAGCGGTGAGACAAAACTGCTCGTTAGCACCATATAGCCTCTAACGCAAAACTCATAATCTAGGTGTTTGTTAGTGAAAAGTTAATGAAAAGGTTAACATTTTCTTTTTATTTGATCGGTTTGATTTGGCGGTGAAATGGTTGCCTGAAATATACTAAAATGGGCCTAGATCAATACTTTGGGATGTCTACTAAAAATATATATATACATGTCAAGGGATATTCAGGGATTCTTGACAGATATCAGTGTTACAATGTAGCTATCGCTTATTTTGAAAAAAATGGTTTGGCAATAGCAAAGTGCTACTTGTATTTATTGCCCTATAACTTGCAAAAAAGCATAGAACATGTTAACATTTGGTATTTCTAAACTCAGGGCAACATTTAGAAACTTTTTAGCATGGGTGTTTTTTGGTGGTTGTAGATGTGTAACAGATTTTGGGGGTCAAAAGTGTGTTTTTTCCATTTTTTCATCATATTTTATATTTTTTTTATGGCAACTTATAAGATATGATGAAAATAATGGTATTTTTAGAAAGTCCATTTAATGGTGAGAAAAACAGTATATAAAATAAGTAGGTACAGTAAATAAGTGAGAGGAAAATTACAGCTAAACACAAACACTGCAGAAATGTAAAAATAGCCCTGGTCCTTAAGGGTAAGAAATTGAAAAATGGTCTGGTCTTTAAGGGGTTAATATTTATAAGAAATTTGAATACCCAGCGCTTCGCTGCCTACTTAAAAAGTCAATTTTTTCTGTGAGCTAACGGTTTGGATTGTTGTCCAATCAGCGCTCTCCCCATTTGGCACTTTTGTTGTAGCTAAAGCACTGATTGGATAACAATTGAAAGCGTTAGCTCACAGAAAAATTGACTTTTTAAGTACGTGGCAGCTTAGTGCGGGGTATTAGAATTTCATATCTATATTAAAAAGTAAGTTATAGCTCAACTTCATAACAACTGATGAATTAAACTTTATCTAAATTATCACTAACATTCCGCATCTGATTTTATAAAGGGGAGAGTTTACAATCACTTTCAAAGCATGTTTAAATTTGAGATTTATGATTTATTCTAATTCTCTTCATATCTTGCATTAACTATTGCAACAATATCCTCTTTAGTCCCCCTACAGTCTGTATCTTTGACAATCCATCATGAATGCTTCTGAAGACTCACATTCCCTCCTCATCTATTGTACCTCTCTAGACCTCTTTATCAAAGTCTTCACGGGCATCCCTTAACCTTAAGAATAGCATTTCAATTCTTGACCCTAACATACAACACTGCAGCCTCCTATAGAAGTGACTTTGTATATATTACCGCTCTAGGCTGCCCAAGACCTGCCTATTTCCTCCTCTCTCTGTCAGCAGGCCGTATCTAGAACTGCACCTATATTGCTCCACAAGATTTTCCCTATGCTGTCAGTTTCAAGCATTGCCATCAGGATATACTTATCCAGGGGAACATACAATTTACCTTTTTTCTCTAATTTATATCCCCAGATCCTTCACTTTTTCTCAACTGTTCATCTTGTGCTTCCTTTATCTTGTAAACCCATAAGCCTGGCTGTCCTGTAGATCAGGGTTCTTCAAATTATGGGTCAGGGCGCATTACTGGGTCACAACACCATGTTTACTGGGTTGTGTGTGTGTGTTGTATGCGAGTGTGTGTGGTATGTGTGTGTTGTATGAGAGTGTGTGTGGTGTGAGTGTGTGGTGTACAAGAGTGTGCATGTGTTGTATGAGAGTGTGTGTGTGTGTTGTATGAGAGTGTGTGGTGTGAGTGTGTGATGTAGAAGAGTGTGTGTGTGTTTTATGAGAGTGTGTGTGGTGTGAGTGTGTGGTGTACAAGAGTGTGTATGTGTTGTATGAGAGTGTGTGTGTGTGTTGTATGAGAGTGTGTGTGGTGTGAGTGTGTGGTGTAGAAGAGTGTGTATGTGTTGTATGAGTGTGTATGTGTTGTATGAGAGTGTGTTTGGTATAGGACAGTGTGTTTTTGTTGTATGAGAGTGTGTGTGTTGTATGAGAGTGTATGTGTGTTATATGAGGGTGTGTGTTATATTAGAGTGTGTGTGTTGTATGAGTGTGTGTGTGTTATATGAGGGTGTGTGCTATATAAGAGTGTGAGTGGTGCGTGTTTGTTGTGTGAGAGTGTGTGGTGTGTGTTATATGAGTGTGTATTGTGTGTATGTGTTGTATGAGAGTGTGTGTGGTGTGAGTGTGTATTGTATGTAAGTGTGGAATGTTGTATGTGAGTGTGTGTGTGTGTAATAAAGTATGCACAAATGTTAGCCACTTTGCCAAAAATTGCAGCTATCTTGATGTGTATTACTTCAGATATTTTAAGACCAATCATAAAAATAGGGTCACAAAGGTATGTGGTATCATTGCACTGGGTCTTGGGAAACAAAAGGTTTTAAGAACCCTTCTGTAGATCATAGTGAGTATCGGTGGTATATCGGTGGTATAGCTACTGTTTTATCTTTCAGGTTTTTTTTGTTTTTGCAAATATTATACTGTAATCACTGTCCCTGATGTCATGGCACTGTGGAATATGTTGGCACTTGATAAATGAACAGTAATAAAAAAAAGCTTCTGAAATATTTATTTACATTTTGGTTCCTTGTCTTATTAATTTGACTCATCCTTTGTTTCAATCGAGTAATCCAACTTATTTTGATAAACCTGATGGCATTGGTGTGCAATATATAGAAGCATTAGTGTAGAGGGATCCAGGTTATGCTATTATTATTGGTTATTTGTAGAGCGCCAACAGATTCCTCAGCGCTAATCCAGGTTATGTAAGCAATCCTAAAAAAAATATGGTGTTTGATGGATTTATAGGGGTACCATTTTTTTTAGTAATTTCTGTCTAAAGCCTGTGTTGGTGTAGGGAGGATGCACTAAAATAAATTTTGTATAATTTATTGATACCACTTAAAAATATAAATAGAGTGGTCCCAGACATCACTAGTGGCCAAACACGTGTAGACTTTTCTGGCCCCTAGTAATGTCTGGGGTCACTTTCTTAAGTGGTATAATACATTTTATAGATGCCTACGCCTGTTCTAATCCTTAAAGGGATATGTAATTATTTTCTGATTCAGACAAAACATACCATTTAAAGGAAAAAGTTTCCAATTTACTTCTATTATCAAATTTATTTTGTTTCCATAATATTCTTTGTTGAAGTTATACCTAGGTATCATCTGGAGAACTACATGATAGGAAATAGTGCTGCTATCTAGTGCTCTTTAAAATGGATAACATTCTTGCAAAACTGCTGCCATATAGAGCTCCTGAAATGGGCCGGCTACTAAGGTTATGTCACTGGTTTTCAACAAAAGGGAACAAGAGAACAAAGAAACATTACTGCTAATAGAAGGAAATTACAAAGTTGTTTAAAATCTCATGCTCTTACTTAATCATGAAAGAAAATGTTGGGGTTTCATGTCCCTATAATTTTCTTCTTCTTTCTAGTTATGTTGAACTTAGCTTACATCAATAATTGTAAGATTTATGTAAATATCCTATCATTTCTTTATGTTAAAGGGATATGAAACCCATTTTTTTATTTTTTTATAATTCAGATAGAGCATCAATTTTAAGCAACTTTCTATTTTACTCCTATTATCAATTTTTACTTTGTTCTCTTGTTATCTTTATTTGAAAAAGCAAGAATGTAAGCTTAGGAGCTACATTTAGTCAGAAATCAGCAATCACTACCCAGGGTGCTGAACCAAAAATGGTCCGTTTCCTAAACTTACATTCCTGCTTTTCAAACAAAAATACCAAGAGAACGATGAAAAAAAGATAATAGGAGTAAATTAGAAAGTTGCTTAAAATTGCATGCTCTTTCTGAATCCTGAAAGAAAAATGTGGGGTGGGTTTCATATCCCTTTAAGCTAGGATGTGGACCATTCTTTCACTTATTGTTACATTTATGTTGATAATTATTACTTTTCCTTACCATTTGTTATTCCATAAGGTACGAATCCAGGTTCAGGCAAAAACTTCTCGAGCATACAGATTCCAACAATATAGCCTCTCTGTTCCTTACAGCTGCCAATCGGTGGTTGGAAGTGCGAATGGTAAGTACATTATTTTGTGCCATTTTTATCATGAAAGTTAAGAGCAAATATCTCACTATATAAAGTCATGTTAATGTTTTATTAGCTTTCATTTTTAAATAAGTTAGATATGTTTTGCAAAATAGTAAATAAATGCTTTAGCTGATTTTACTATTAGACTATAGCTTGAATATAACTATGTTGTATGGGGTTAAACACATAATTTTGTAGATAGATAGATGGCACTGGTCTGTAAACTGATTTTTTCTCTAATGATGAAGAGAAAAAAAGGGCTTGAGGTGTATATAGCTACCAGATAAATATGGGTGCAGTATACTCACTCCATATGCTGCAGTGGTTCAGCTTCAGGAACGTGTGTCTCCAAAATAGGATATGCTGTGTTCATGTGAAGCCTGCTATTTGGCTGTAAATAGATGGAGACTCAAATGACAAATAATCCAGTGTGCAAAGGACAAACAAAGTAGCAACTTACTCTTTGAAACAGAAAATCCGGCTTGATACAGCGAAGAAAGAAGTCAGCAGTCTTTCAACTTTCATAAAAAGATATGTTTTTTAATAGCTCAACGCGTTTCAACGTTTAAACGTCTTTCTCAAGAGCAAAATTTAAAAACAGGAATAAAAAAGTGGTAAAGATATATATATTCAGTCATTTGTCTTTACCACTTTTTTATTCCTGTTTTTAAATTTTGCTCTTGATAAAGACGTTTAAACATTGAAACGCGTTGAGCTATTAAAAAACATATCTTTTTATGAAAGTTGAAAGACTGCTGACTTCTTTCTTCGCTGTATCAAGCCGGATTTTCTGTTTCAAGGAGTAAGTTACTACTTTGTTTGTCCTTTGCACACTGGATTATTTGTCATTTGAGTCTCCATCTATTTACAGCCAAATAGCAGGCTTCACATGAACACAGCATATCCTATTTTGGAGACACACGTTCCTGAAGCTGAACCACTGCAGCATATGGAGTGAGTATACTGCACCCATATTTATCTGGTAGCTATATACACCTCAAGCCCTTTTTTTCTCTTCATCATTAGAGAAAAAATCAGTTTACAGACCAGCGCCATCTATCTATCTACAACGTTATACCTACACAGTCCCAGAGGAGAGACTGTAAGAAGGCTGCGGTCTACCCTAAAAGGAGAGTATTAGTTCTTAGTTTGTTAACACATTTGTATATCTAATTACATTGTATATCTATTTACATTGTGTATATTTTTTGCTTGTATTTCCCATTTAATACATAATTACAGTCAGCTTAAGCGCAGCAATGGACTTTTGGGAGTTGGACCTAGCTGAATGCATCTGGTGAGCCAATGACAAGAGGCATATGTGTGTGGCCAATAATCACCAGCTAGATCCCAGTAATGCATTGCAGCTCCTGAGTCTTCCTAGGTTTGCTTAAAGGGCCATGTAAGTTGAAATTAAACTTTCATGGTTCAAACAGAGAATCCAATTTTAAGAGATTTTTCAGTTTTCTTCTTTGATCATATTTACATAATTCTCTTTGTAACTTGCAAAGGGGTTAAACACATAGTTAAAGTTGGCTCCAGAGCAGCAATGCACTACTGAGAGCTAGCTGAACACATCTAGCAAGTTAGTGACAAGAGGTAAATATGTGTAGCCACTAATCCCCAGCTAGCTCACCAGCTACTCACGGTTCCTGAAGTCCGGATATCTCCATGAAGGCGGCAACACCTTCATCTATCTCGGGACGTCTTCTATCTTCATCTCGGCAGTTCAGAGTGGAGCTATCCTGGAAGTGGATCCCATCCTGCGTGGAGTGTCCTCTTCATACGGTCACCGCTGTACAATGAAGTTGAATGCAAGGTAGTCGTTTCAAAATGGAGTACCTTGCATTCCTATTGGCTGATTTGAGTCTTCAAATTCAAATCAGCCAATAGGATGAGAGCTTCTGAAATGCTATTGGCTGTTCAAAACAGCCAATAGAATGAGAGCTACTTAAATCCTATTGGCTGATTTGAACAGTCAATAGGATTTCAGTAGCTCTCATTCAGTAGCTACCTTGCATTCAACTTCAGTATACGGTGGTGACCGTATGAAGAGGGCACTCCGCTCAGGATGGGATCCACTTTTTTTGGATAGGTCCGCGCCGCCTGGATGAAGATAGAAGATAGAAGATGTCCCCGAGATGGATGAAGGTGTCTCCGCCTGGATGAAGATGGATGTCCAGACTTCAGGAACCGTGAGTAGATATTTTGGGGTTAGTGTTAGTTTTTTTTTAGATTAGGGATGGGCACTTGAAAAGAGCTGAATGCCCTTTTAAGGGCAGTGAAAAAAAGCTGAATGCCCTTTTAAGGGCAATGCCCATACAAATGCCCATACAAATGCCCCTTTAGGAGCAATGGGTAGTTTAGGATTTTTTAGAGTTTGTTTTTTTTATTTTGGGTGGTTGGTTGGGTGGTGGGTTTGTATTTTACAGGTAAAAGAGCTGTTTAACTTATGGCAATGCCCTACAAAAGGCCCTTTTAAGGGCTATTAGTAGTTTATTATAAGTTAGGGGGTGTTTCTATTTTGGGGGCTTTTTTATTTTTATAGAGCTATTAGATTAGGTGTAATTTTTGATAATTATTTTTGTAAGCTTAGTGTTTTTTATTTTTCGTAATTTAGTGTTTATTATTTTATTTTTTAAAATTTTAGTTTAATTTATAGTTTAATGTTAGGTTTATTTTTTTCACAGGTAAGTTTTTATTTATTTTAAAATAGTTATATTGTAATTTTAATTAGGGGGGTGTTAGGTTTAGGGGTTAATAGTTTAATTTAGTGTTTTACGATGTGGGGGGCTGGCGGTTTAGGGGATAATAGGTTTATTTAGTAGCGGCGATGTGGGGGCCAGAGGTTTAGGGGTTAATAGGTTTGTTTAGTAGCGGCGATATGGGAGGCCGAAGGTTTAGGAATTAATAATTTTATTTAGTGGCAGCGATGTTGGGGAATGGCAGATTAGGGGTTAATAGCTTTTATTAGTGATGGTGATGTCGGAGAGCGGCGGATTAGGGGTTAATAACTTTATTTAGGTGTCAGCGATGTCGGGAGCAGCGGATTAGGGGTTAATAACTTTATTTAGGTGTCGGCGATGTAGGGGGCGGCATATTAGGGGTGTTTAGATTAGGGTTTTATGTTAGGTTGTTAGGTTTAAAAGTAACTTTTTTTCCCCCATAGATATCAATGGGGTTGCGTTACGGAGATTTTTCATTCCGCACCTCAGGTTTTTTTCTAACAATCTCTCCACATTGATGTCTATGGGGGAATGCGTGCACGAGCACGTCAAATCAGCCCTTGGATTTTGTGCAGTATGGAGCTTAACGCCACCATATTGCACACACAAAGGGGTTTTTCAGTAACTCATAATGGCAGCGCTATGGAAAGTGAAATAACGCAACTTTTTTGTTGTTAGTTTTGAACCCTGTTTAGCGCAAAACTCGTAATCTAGGTGATTGACAATTAATATTAACAAAATACTTACTTAATAGGATTGGAACAAATAAATTACCTATTTTGTAAATGTTAAAAGAACAAACAACTCCTGTATGATTAAAATCCAGCATTTAGTGCCTGACCAACACAATGGACGTTGGACAATTGAATGGTAAGACCCCCTGTAAATCGTTACAAACAAAGGAACTTAATAACCAAACAATATAAATCCTTCCTCTCATTCCTGCACCTTTTTTTGGGCAGAAAGTAGCAGGAATGAGGAATCGATTTTGTTGAGCTATCATTTGTTTTTGTCAGTTTTGTGCAATAATGTATTTGGCTGTTTGTACATCAAACGACTCGACAAATCATCAAAGTTTGAACGAATCTGCATTCATCTGTAGCCCGACTACATTTCTCTGCCTTTTGTTACTATTTTATACACTGTAACATGAAAATGATCACCAGGGTGCCCTGTTTTAATATTGGTTCTCTTCCTTTTTTGTACAACTATAAATAGATATTTCACTGAATATGTGTTTTAGGATCCCAGGTGATGAATATTTACGTTACCTTTCCTTACAGGAGTATATCGGCGCTTGTGTAGTGCTAGTTGCTGCTGTCGCTTCCATAGCAAACTCTTTGCAAAATGATCTTTCATCTGGACTTGTTGGACTGGGACTCACATATGGACTGATGGTAAATACCAAAATAATACAGATCGCCTGATCTCTCATTTGTCTTGCATTCTCGTTTTCTTTTTGTATAATGATATTAAATACTGAGCAACATATCTCTCATTCATTCATTAAGGGCTAGATTACAAGTGAAGTGCTAAATTATTACACGGCCGCAAACGGGCAAATTTGCCCATTTGCAAGGTGCGAGATAATTAACCAGGCATTACAAGTGGCTGATTATTGCTGCCGTGACCTCACGGTAGCATTTAGTGCTAAAAAAATTAACCAGAGATCCGATCTCTGGTTAATTTCCCAAAAGTGCCCCAAATGCCCTCAAAATAGAGGGCATTTTATTTTTTATTTTAAAAAAAAAAATGCTTTTTTAAATACAAAAATTACTGCACTAGGCAGTTTTTGGGGTCTAACGTTAGTGGGAGTGGGGTGTAGGAAAATAATTGCACTAAAAAGTGCCTTTACATTGTGGTCTAGGGGAACTGCGTGTTCACAGTAAATATTTATGTATATGCTTATATACATTTATATATATATTTATATTTATGTGTTAATATGTGTATATACACATATTAACACATAAATATATATGTATATAATCATATACATATATATTTATATTTCCATATATATTTAAAAATATGCTGCCCATTGCTGCACTACTTACCCCTTCACTGCGTGAAGTTCTGATGCCAACTCTGATGGCATCAGAACGAGGCTGCCATTGCAGCCTATGGAAGAATCGTGAGAGCAACGCTTCCCAGCAATGCGGACGCAAGCTCGTGTTCGCATTGCTGTTAACTTGTAATATCAGAGCAGATTAGCGTGCGCTGGCATTGCAAAGTGGAGCGCAAATATCACTTCAGCGAAATCTATATATTGCACTCCACTTATGATCTGGCCCTAAGAGTTGGGTGTGTGTATATATATATATATATTTTAACTTTGGTCCTCATTTAAAAATCTTAAATGATAAAATCCTGCAATTACTACTGTTTCACTAGGTTTCCAGTGCAATAATAGAATGATTAACCTCTTACTCTTATACTTTACATGGGATAAACACATAAATAGTTATACAGTTAATCAGGAAACATTTTTCCAGATTTTGGATTTTTGACTTTACCGAATGTACAGCCTAGAACACATAAAAACATATTGGTTTGCTAATAATTTAATTTGTGATTTAATCAAATTTCAAAACATTTCTCAAATGGCTCCCCTTAAAGTTATAGATCTTTTAAACAGAATGTTAATGTGAGATTGGAATTAGATTTTTTGATTTTCAAATATGTTAATAGGTTACTTAAAGGGACATGAAACCCAATTTTTTTTTCTCTCATGAAGATAGAGAATACAATTTAAAATATCTTTCCAGTTTACTTCTATTATAAACTTTGCTTCATTCGCTTGGTATCCTTTGTTAAAGGAACATCAATGCGCTTCAGAACACATCAAATGAGCCTATAAAAAAGGCATATATGTGAAGCTACCAATCAGCATCCAGCTCTTAGCATTGCTGCTCCTGAGCCTTCCTATGTTTGCTTTTCAACAAAGGAAAACAAAAGAACAACACAAATTAGAAAATAACATGGAAAAGTTGTTAAAAAACACATGTTCTATCTAAATCACAAACTGTATCTAAATCTAAGTTTACTGTCCCTTTATAATCATCAGATTATTGTTCATTTGAACTTGACATTGTTTGAAAAAGGACAATAAGCCATAATTGTGCACAAGTTAACCCCAATATACTAAGTCATTACCATTCTAATGTCTCTAGTTTACCATAAACATATTCAGGTTTTGTTGCTAGTTATTGTTTTAAAGTTACATTTTTATGGCAGAACAGAACCAAAAGACCCATTGGGACTGCTATATTTCTTGTAACTTAAAGGGACAAAAAAAAAAATAAAAAAAAATTCTTTTATGATTTAGATAGAACATCACATTTTAAACAACGTTCTAATTTACTTATTTTACAAACTTGCATTTCAACCAATTTAATGCTGACTCTTACATAACTCCACGGGATTGAGCACCATGTTATCTATATGGGACACGTGAACTAGTGCTAGCTAGCTGTGAAAAAACTATCAAAATGCACAGGAGGCGGCCTTCAAGGGCTTAGAAATTAGCATATGAGCCTACCTAGGTTTAGATTTCAAAGCACCAATACCAAGAGAACAAAGCAAATTTGATGATAAAAGTGAATTTGAAAGTTTTTTAAAATGACACACCCTATCTGAATCATGAGAGTTTAATTTTCACTAGACTGTCCCTTTAAGTGTAAACTTAATTAATTCTTATGCATACCCCAGTTCTCTTATACACTTACAATGTCAGTCCTTACCGCCTTTAATGAAGGTGTAATCCATAAATCAACAAGTTTTTCTACAAAGAAATTCCTGCCCAAACCAGCTGGCCTCCACTAGAGATCATGACCTCTTGTTCTAGTGTTGACATTTTTGTCAAAAAAATCTGTTAGCCTCAGCTTAATTACATTCCTTACTACACTTGATAATACAGTTCCTGTTTTGTTACTGTCAATAAATCACCATTAAGTCTATAATTAACTTTGGGTATTCGCATCCTAAATGCATAATTTTGCACTTTATGGTATTATAATGTAGATACTGTAGATATATATTTTTACTGTCTTGATGCCTCTCTAATAGGCCAGATGTTCAGGATTACCTTGGGTGAGAACAGGTAAAATAACCATGTTTACTAATCAGCTGATTATTTCACTTATGTTCCAATTCAGATATCCTAAAAATCTGGCCTATTAGGGAGGCCTGAATAAAGGTTTAAAAACCCCTGTTTTAGATCCTACTAAAGTGTAGGCTTCATATTGTATGGTAAAAAAATACTGAAGTCCCTTATTGCATTTACCCACATGAATTCAGGTAGATCCAATTTACTATTATAAAATTTATTTTGGTATCCTTTGCTAAAAAGCAGGTATGTCGGCTTAGGAACATGCTTGTGTCTGTAGATCTATATGGCAGCAGTTTTGAAAGAACACTTTTATCAATGTTATACATTTGCAAGAGAACTAGATGGCAGCAATGTTGTCTGACATATTGGGGTAGATTTATCATACCCAGGCGGACATGATTCACATGATTCCAGCGAGTCGGAAGGTTTGTGCAGAATAAACAGCATCCACTGCTTAATAAATGTACCCCATTGTGTTTCAAGCATGATATCTACCTAGGAATGCTCTTCAACAACAATTCCATGAGATTGAGAAGAAAGCAAATTTGATAATAAAAGTAAACTGGAGTTTTTTTTAAAATCTGTTCTCTATCTGAATCGTGAAAGATAAAATGTAGGTTTCATGTCCCTTTAAGTTGGAAGACTATAGCAATCTTTATAAATAAAATCTCTCTGGAAATGAGTCCTTGATCTGCCATCTTCCGGCTTCAGATAATGACCCCTTGTTCTGGTGTTTTATTAACAATGCTTTCTTTCAACATAGTCTTAATTCATATACCTGAATGTTTCACAGTAAACGAGTGCTTAGCTGTGTTATTGTTCGATGTTTATCACTAGCGCTGTTTGGCTACACGCCAATGCTTGTGCATAAGAAGCAAAGAGGTCGGATTAAGAAAAACAGGTCTTTAAATTATTTGCATCAAAGTCCTTTATAACTGTTATTATTTTGTGCTTTAAACTTTAGGTATCCAACTACTTGAACTGGATGGTCCGTAATCTTTCAGATATGGAAATTCAGCTGGGATCTGTGAAAAGGATTAATGGTCTCCTGAAGACAGAATCAGAAAATTACAAAGGGCTTTTGTGTGAGTAAGGCCAGGGATTAGATGTTGTTCAATGTTTAATGATGTAAGATTAACTCCCTATGAATAAGTTATGTTCACCTGTAATGTATTGTGTCCTGTGCTGACGCAGCGCCTTCGCAGATTCCACAAAACTGGCCTGAGAATGGAGAGATCCAAATACAGAATCTAAGTGTTCGATATGACAGCTCCCTAAAGCCAGTCCTGAAGCACGTAAATGCGCACATATCGCCTGGTCAAAAGGTACAGTATTGCTACAATCATCTCACGGTACAAAGGTGCAACAGTAGAACCAGTTGTATGACGTCCTAACAGCTTATATATGTAGCTAGCAAGAAGTGTAAAATGGAAGATATATACAGTACATTTTTCAACTCCATTATAAAGTGAAGAGGATAAATGTTCCTACAATTAATGTATTAAAAATGAGTTTATTGTCAGTGTTTTCTTTTTTATTTATTTGGCAATATATAACAAGATATGACCTCCAAAGTCTCCGGACTCTCTCTAATCTCTCTCTGTCTCATCTTTCCTTACACACTCCCCTCTCTCTCTCTCTCTCTCTCTCTCTCTCCTCTCTGCTCTCCCTCTCCATCTCTCTCTCACTCTCACTTCTCTCTCATCTTTCCTTACACCCTCCTCTCTCTCTCTTTCTTCTCTCTCTCTCCCTCTCTTTCTCTCCCTCTCTCCCACTCTCTCTCTCTCATCTCTCTCTCATCTTTCCTTACACACTCCTCTCTCTCTCTCTCTCTCTCTCTCTCTCTCTTCTGTCTCTGCTCTCTCCCTCTCTCTCTCTCTCCCTCATCTTTCCTTACACACTCCTCTCTCTCTCTCCCTCTCTCTCTCTCCCTCTCTCTCTCTCCCTCTCTCTCTCTCTCTCTCTCTCTCTCCCTCTCTCTTCTGTATCTGCTCTCTCTCCTTTCTCTATCTCTCATCTGTCTCTGCTCTCTCCTTTCTCTCTCCCTCTCTCTCTCTCCCTCTCTCTCTCCCTCTCTCTCTCTCTCTCTCTCTCTCCCTCTCTCTCTTCTGTATCTGCTCTCTCTCTCCTTTCTCTATCTCTCGTCTGTCTCTGCTCTCTCTCCTTTCTCTCTCTCTCCTTTCTATCTCCTTGCTCTCTCCCTCTCTCTCTCTTTCTCTCTCTCTCTGCATCTCTTATCTCTCCTTACATTCCTCTCTATCTCTCTCTCTTTCTCTCTCTATATATATCTCCCCTCTCTCTCCTCTGTCTCTGCTCTCCTTTCTCTCTCTTTCTCTCAATTCTATCTCCTTGCTCTCTCTCTCGCTCTCTCTCTCTCTCTCTCTGTCCCTCTGTATCGCTCTTTCTCTCTCTCTCTCTCTCTGTATCTCTCTCTCTGTTCTGTCTCTCCCCATCTCTTCTCTCTTTTTCCCGTTCTCTCCTCTGTGTTCTCTTTCCTCCCTATATCCTTGCTCTCTGTCTCTCACTTCTTCTCTCTCCTCAGTCTCCCTCCTCTCTCTCTCTCTCTCTCTCTCTCTCTCTCTCTCTCTCTGTATCTCCTCTCTCTCTCTCTCTCTCTCTCTCTCTCTCTCTGTATCTCCTCTCTCTCTCTCTCTCTCTGTATCTCCTCTCTCTCTATCTCTCTCTCTCTCTCTCTCTCTCTCTCTGTCTCTCTCTCTCTCTCTCTCTATTTCTCCTTTACCCCTCTTTGCTCTCTCTCTCTCCATATATATTTTTAGAAAAAACACAGTCACTCATTGACCTCCATGTAAAGGCACTCACTTGAACCCCTTATAACTGTTTCATGCATAGTATATAATATAATGGTATATTATATTTGATGTTACTGTACTGTCCTCCTTATTTTGGGGGAAATTAGGTCAACTTTTTTTTGTTAACCAGAGGTCTGATCTCTGGTTAATGATTTCTAGCGCTAAGTGAAAAAGCAAGCTCACCGTAGCATTAACTAGCCACTTGTAGTTA
Source organism: Bombina bombina (assembly GCF_027579735.1). Lineage (NCBI taxonomy): Eukaryota > Metazoa > Chordata > Amphibia > Anura > Bombinatoridae > Bombina > Bombina bombina. The sequence goes on along the minus strand of NC_069505.1, from coordinate 230,032,681 downwards.
ACGTGCGCCCGTAAACTGGCATATTTGCCCCTTTATGGGCGCACGTTAAGGTAGCGCCTCACTTGTAATCTAGCCTAAAATGTTTAATTTACATTTTTTCCTGCTTTTCCTGTACTTTGGTGGAAGTTTATCAACTTGGAGTTCAGTGTGTGGAATACAGAACGCTGACCCATCTACGTGCTGTACAGAGGTTTTTTTTTTTATAGTGTAAGGATTTTTAAATTTTGTAATTTAGGTTTTTTATTTTTGGGTTAGGTTTATTTATAATAATTTAAGCTTTTTTTTATTTCACAGGAAAGTTTTTATTTATTTTAAGGTAGTTATATAGTAACTTTAATTTAAAGTTAGGGGGTGTTAGGTTTAGGGGTTAATAGTTTAATTTAGTTTGTCGCGATGTGGGAGGACGGCGGTCTAGGGGTTAAAAGCTTTATTTAAGGGGTCATGATGTGGAGGGTGGCAGTTTAAGGGTTAATAGCTTTATTTAGTGTTGGCGATGTGGGTTTAGAGGTTAATCAGTTTATTTAGTATTGGTGATGTGGGGGTCAGTGGTTTAGGGGTTAATAGGTTTATTTTAGTAGTTGCGATGTGGGGGATGGCAGTTTAGGGGTTAATAGCTTTATTTAGTGTTGGCGATGTGGGAGGACGGCAGTTTAGAGGTTATTAGACTAGGGGTTTATGTTAGGGTGTCAGGTTTTTACAAAACTTTCTTTTCTCTATAGACTTCAATGGTGAATGTGTTAATGAGATCATCATTTCGCAATCGCAGGTGTTAGTTTTTTTTACTACATTTTTTCTCCATTGATCTCTATGGGGGAAAACATTCGCAAGCACCCAAATTCGGTGCTATGTTATGAGGCTTACCGCACCATTTTGCACAACAAAATAAAGTTTTAGGGTGTCTTGTAATAGAGAGCAGCAGAAGTTTTACATTTTTGGAGTTTTTTTGCACAGTTTAAAAGTTACATGAAAAATATAAGCTCCAAGCTCTGAGCTTCAGTAACTGGTAATTGTAAGGGGTTAAATATAAGAAAAGGACTTGAAAGACAGGTGCAGGCCCAGGAGAAAAATAACATGGTGAGTGGTAACCGCTACTCTAGTTCTCTGCAGTCTAATGGCCCTTTAAATGCTTTGAGAATGTGTATTTTGAAGGCTTATCTTTGCAATTTAGTGAATCATTTTTGTTTTTTTTCCAGTCATTATCTATTATGTGTTACATTTACAAATACAAATGAGCGTAAACCTTTGTCTTTTTCTATATTTTACAGATTGGCATCTGTGGGAGAACCGGCAGTGGGAAGTCGTCTTTCTCGCTAGCATTTTTTCGTATGGTTGATACTTTTCAAGGTAGGTTTATACAACTAGCTGGGGTCAATTTATTAAGCTCCGTATGGAGCTTGATGCCCCGTGTTTCTGGCGAGCCTTCAGACTCCCCGGAAACAGAAGTTATGAAGCAGCGGTCTAAAGACCGATGCCCCATAACCTGTCCACCTGCTCTGAGGCCGCGGACATAAATCAACCTGATCGAATACGATCGGTTGATTGACACCCCTGCTGGTGCAATGATAAATGCCAACAGCGTATGCTGTCGGCATTTATCGATGTGCGGCAGACATGATATGCTACATTGTTTCATGTCTGCTCGCACATTAAATTGACCCCAAAGAGTTAAAATAGACATTTGTATTCCAGTTTATTTTATTAAAACATTCAGGGCTAAACAATCTATAGTTTTAGGTAACCATTAACCCCTTAAGGACCAGCGATGTACCCTGTACATCGCTGGTCATTTAATGGGGTTTGCGAGGGGTTCTACCTATGAGTTTAATCCATTTCAGGGTTTAAATGCATACGGCGAGATTGCAAGTCTTGCGTTAGCCTTAAAAAGCAGCGTTGAGAGGTTCCAACGCTGCTTTTTAACGCCCGCTGGTATTACGAGTCTGGCAGGTACAGGTGTACCTCTCACTTTTCTTCTGCGACTCGAGCTTACCACAAATCCCCTTACGTAAATTGCGTATCCTATATTTTTAATGGGATTTGCCTAATGCCGATATTACGAGTCTTGGAAGAAGTAATCAATAGACCCTCTCCGGTTAAGACTCCTACCGCATTTAAAAGTCAGTAGTTAAGAGTTTTATGGGCTAATGCCGTAACATAACTCTTAACTAAAGTGATAAAAAGTACACTAACACCCACAAACTAATTATTAACCCCTAAACCGAGCCCCCCCCCCACATTGAAAACACTTTAATAAATATATTAACCCCTACACCACTGCACTCCCGCCTCGCAAACACTAGTTACATTTTATTAACCCCTAATCTGCCGTCCCTAACATCGCCGACACCTACCTACATTTATTAACCCCTAATCTGCCGCCCCCAACGTCGCAGCTACTATATTAAATTTATTAACCCCTAAACCTAAGTCTAACCCCCCTAACTTAAATATAATTTAAATAATATGAAATAAAATTACTACAATTAAATATATTATTCCTATTTAAAACTAAATACTTACCTATAAAATAAACCCTAAGCTAGCTATAATATAACTTATAGTTACATTGTAGCCCTCTTAGGATTTATTTTTATTTTACAGGCAAGTTTGTATTTATTTTAACTAGGTACATTAGTTATTAAATAGTTATTAACTATTTAATAACTACCTAGCTAAAATAAATGCAAAACTACCTGTAAAATAAATCCTAACCTAAATTACAATTACACGTAACACTACACTACAATTAAATTAATTACCTAAATTACCTACAATTAACTACAATTTAATAAAATAAACTAAAGTACAAAAAAAAACTACACTAAATTACATTAAAAAATAAAATAATTACAAGAATTTTAAACTAATTACATCTAATCTAATCCCCCTAATAAAATAAAAAAAGCCCCCCAAAATAATAAAAAGCCCTACCCTATACTAAATTCCAAGGCCCTTTTGCAGGGCATTGCCCCAAAGTAATCAGCTCTTCTATCTGTAAAAAAAATACAATACCCTCCTCAACATTAAAACCCACCACCCACACAACCAACCCTCTTCTAAAACCCACCCAATCCCCCCTTAATAAAACCTAACATTAAACCCTTGAAGATCACCCTACTGTGAGACATCTTCACCCAGCCGGGCACAAGTGGTCCTCCAGAGGGGCAGAAGTCTTCATCCGATCCGGGCAGAAGAGGTCCTCCAGACGGCCAGAAGTCTTCATCCAGGTGGCATCTTCTATCTTCATCCATCTGGAGCGGAGTGGGTCCATCTTAAAGCCAGCCGACGCGGAGCATCCATCCGGACGAATGAAGGTTCCTTTAAATGACGTCATCCAAGATGGCGTCCATTGAATTCCGATTGGCTGATAGGATTTTATCAGCCATTCGGAATTAAGGTAGGAAAAATCCTATTGGCTGATCCAATCAGCCAATAGGATTGAGCTTGCATTCTATTGGCTGATTGGAACAGCCAATAGAATGTGAGCTCAATCCTATTGGCTGATTGGATCAGCCAATAGGATTGAACTTCAATCCTATTGGCTGATTGGATCAGCCAATAGGATTTTTCCTACCTTAATTCCGATTGGCTGATAGAATCCTATCAGTCAATCGGAATTCAAGGGACACCATCTTGGATGACGTCATTTAAAGGAACCGTCATTCATCGTGTAGTCGTCGGTCTGGATGGATGCTCCGCGTCGGCTGGCTTCAAGATGGACCCGCTCCACTGCGGATGGATGAAGATTGAAGATGCCGCATGGATGAAGACTTCTGGCCGTCTGGAGGACCTCTTCTGCCCGGATCGGATGAAGACTTCTGCCCATCTGGAGGACCACTTGTGCCCGGCTGGGTGAAGATGTCTCACGGTAGGGTGATCTTCAAGGGGTTAGTGTTAGGTTTTATTAAGGGGGGATTGGGTGGGCTTTAGAGTAGGGTCGGGTGTGTGGGTGAAGGGTTTTAATGTTGTGGGGGTATTGTATTTTTTTTTTACAGGTAATAGAGCTGATTACTTTGGGGCAATGCCCCGCAAAACGCCCTTTTAAGGGCTATTGGTAATTTAGTATAGGGTAGGGATTTTTATTATTTTTTTTTTTTTTTTTTAATTTTATTAAGGGGATTAGAGTAGGTGTAATTAGTTTAAAATTCTTGTAATTATTTTATTTTTTTCTGTTTGTTTTTTTTCCGTACTTTATTTTATTTAGTTGTAGTTAATTGTAGGTAATTTAGAAAATTAATTAAATGATAGTGTAGCGTTAGGTTTGATTGTAATTTAGGTTAGGATTTATTTTACAGGTACTTTAGTATTTATTTTAGCTAGGAAGTAATTAAATAGTTAGTAACTATTTAATAACTATTGTACCTAGTTAAAATAAATACAAAGTTGGCTGTAAAATAAAAATAAACCCTAAGCTAGCTACAATGTGACTATTAGTTATATTGTAGCTAGCTTAGGGTTTATTTTATAGGTAAGTATTTAGTTTTAAATACGAATAATTTAGGTAATTGTAGAAATTTTATTTATATTTTTTTAAATTATATTTAAGTTAGGGAGGGTTAGGGTTAGACTTAGGTTTAGGGGTTAAAAACGTTATTATAGTGGTGGCGACGTTGGCGGCGGCAGATTAGGGGTTAATAAGTGTAGGCAGGTTGGTGGTGACATTGGGGGCGGCAGATTAGGGGTTAATAAATCAAATGTAGGTGTCTGCGATGTTGGGGGCAGCAGATTAGGGGTTCATAGGGATAATGTAGGTGGCGGCGGTGTCCGGAGTGGTAGATTAGGGGTTAATAATATAATGCAGGTTTAGGCGATGTCGGGGCAGCAAATTAGGGGTTAATAAGTGTAAGATTAGGGGTGTTTAGACTCTGGGTTCATGTTAGGGTGTTAGGTGTAGACATAACTTTTGTTTCCCCATAGGAATCAATGGGGCTGTGTTAGGAGCTGAACACTGCTTTTTTGCAGGTGTTAAGTTTTTTTTTCAGCCGATTCTGCCCCATTGATTCCTATGGGGAAATTGTGCACAAGCACGTTTTAGCAGCTCACCACTGCCGTAAGCAACGCTGGTATTGAGGTGAGATGTAGAGCTAAATTTTGCTCTACGCTCATCTTTTTGCGGATAACGCCGGGTTTAAAAAAACCTGTAATACCAGCGTTGTCTTAAGTGAGAGGTGAGAAAAAAATGCTCGTTAGCAACGCACCCCTGTTACCGCAAAACTCGTAATCTCTGTGATAGTTTGCAAGGGTCAGCAAATTAAAAATGACATGCTCTAACAAATTGGAACACAAGTGTTTGTGTTAGAATGTTGTTAAAGGGACACTAGACCCAATTTTTTTCATATTTGATTCGGATAGAGCAGCAATCTTAAAGGGACACTGTACCCAAAAATTTAATTTCGTGATTCAGATTGAGCATGAAATTTTATGCAAATTTTGAATTTACTCCTATTATCAAATTTTCTTAATTCTCTTGGTATCTTTATTTGAAATGCAAGAATGTAAGTTTAGATGCCGGCCCATTTTTGGTGAACAACCTGGCTTGTCCTTGCTGATTGGTGGATAAATTCATCCACCAATAAAAAAGTGCTGTCCAGAGTACTGAAACCAAAAAAAAGCTTAGATGTCTTCTTTTTCAAATAATGATAGCAAGAGAACGAAGAAAAATTGATAATATGAGTAAATTAGAAAGTTGCTTAAAATTGCATGCTCTTTCTGAATTACAAATGAACAAATTTGGGTTCAGTGTCCCTTTAAGCAACTTTTTAATGTACTCCTATTATAATTTTTTCTTCATTCTTTTGTTATCTTTGTTTGAAAAGGTAAAAATGTAAGCTTAGGACCCGGACCATTTTTGGTTCAGCACCCTGGGTAGTGCTTGCTGACTGGTGGGACGACTGACTGATTACCATTATTGGTTGTTGCAGCTGTCATTCACTTTACATTTTCTCTGTTCAGTGGGAGGGAGTTCTGAAGGAGTTGGGACGACTGACTGATTACCATTATTGGTTGTTGCAGCTGTCATTCACTTTACATTTTCTCTGTTCAGTGGGAGGGAGTTCTGAAGGAGGTGGGACGACTGACTGATTACCATTATTGGTTGTTGCAGCTGTCATTCACTTTACATTTTCTCTGTTCAGTGGGAGGGAGTTCTGAAGGAGGTGGGACGACTGACTGATTACCATTATTGGTTGTTGCAGCTGTCATTCACTTTACATTTTCTCTGTTCAGTGGGAGGGAGTTCTGAAGGAGGTGGGACGACTGACTGATTACCATTATTGGTTGTTGCAGCTGTCATTCACTTTACATTTTCTCTGTTCAGTGGGAGGGAGTTCTGAAGGAGGTGGGGCGACTGACTGATTACCATTATTGGTTGTTGCAGCTGTCATTCACTTTACATTTTCTCTGTTCAGTGGGAGGGAGTTCTGAAGGAGGTGGGACGACTGACTGATTACCATTATTGGTTGTTGCAGCTGTCATTCACTTTACATTTTCTCTGTTCAGTGGGAGGGAGTTCTGAAGGAGGTGGGGCGACTGACTGATTACCATTATTGGTTGTTGCAGCTGTCATTGTTCCTAAAACAGCCCCTCCCTATCAGTATTGAGAAAAAATGGCAGAGATTATTTTTATGATATCGATCAATTAAATACTTTTCATTATTTATTTTTTTCTATTTAGAGCTATTTCCTCCTACACTATTAGAGGCATATTTAAGAAATGTCTTGCGGACCTGATCCGACAGTGCAGATCAGGTCCGTAAGACATTGCTGAATGCAGAGAGCGATACGCTCTCCGCATTTAACATTGCACCAGCAGCTCACAAGAGCTGCTGGTGCAACACCGCCCCCTGCTGACTCACGGCCAATCGGCCACCAGCAGGGGGTGTCAATCAACCCGATCGTACTCGATCGGGTTGAATTGTTTCGATTCCTGTCCGCCTGCTCAGAGCACGCGGACAGGGTTATGGAGCAGCGGTCTTTGTGAAGACTCGCCAGAAACACGGGCCGTCAAGCTCCTTTTGGAGCTTGATAGATAGGCCCCATAGAGTGAGAATTTTTTTCTTCAGTCTTCATTACATTAGAGTTGCCAACTCTTATTTATCTGTTCTTAGAACATTTTTCTCCCTTACTTTTTACATGTAAAACCTTAATTTCAAACATTTAAAGGGACATAATACTCATATGCTAAATCACTTGAAACTGATGCAGTATAACTGTAAAAAGCTGACAGGAAAATATCACCTGAGCATCTCTATGTAAAAAAGGAAGATATTTTACCTCACAATCTCCTCAGCTCAGCAGAGTAAGTTCTGTGTAAAAAGTTATACTCAGCTGCTCCCAGCTGCAGGTAAAAAAATTAAAAAAAATGAAGAAATGAGCAGCAGCCAATCAGCATCAGCAGTGCTGAGGTCATGAACTCTTACTGTGATCTCATGAGATTTGACTTAACTCTCATGAGATTTCATAGTAAGCTTCCTTTACCTGATTGGTGAAATAATATGAGAGTGCACGATGCTAGTCCCTTCAGATGTCCCAGGACAAACACACTAAAATGCTGCTTAGAAATCCTTTACAATGGGAGGTGGCTACTGAGGAACTTTTGAGGTAAAATATCTTTCTTTTTTACATAGAGATGTTCAGGAGATATTTTCTAGTCAGCTTTTTACAGCTATGCTGCATCACTTTCAAGTGTTTAAACATTTGGGTATTATGGCCCTTTAATATTGTACCCTTGTACAGTCTTGTACTCTTATTTAGTTAAAAGAACACTTTCATGATTCACATAGAGCTTTTTATATGCACACTTTCTACTGAGCATGTGCAAGAATTCCCAGTATGCATCTGCATTTTGTGATTGGTTGATGGTTGTCACATGATGGAATGAAAATACAACTAACTTTAAAATTGGTCAGAAAAATATATTTTAATCATTTTAAATTTAGACTAGGTGCTTTTGCACAATTCTACTTGATGTATCTGACAGTTTAATGTGTTTCCTCCCACTGTACCATAAATGATAAATATAATTCAAGCATTTGCATAAAGTTGTTAAATGTATTAAGCTAGAGAGGCCTATTTATTAAAGGTCTGTCAGACCTGACCTGAGAGTGCGGATCAGGTCCGACAGACCTCACTGAATGCGGAAAGCAATACGCTCTCCGTATTCAGCATTGTACCAGCAGCTCTTGTGAGCTGCTGGTGCAACGCCGCCCCCTGCAGATTCGCAGCCAATCGGCCGCCAGCAGGGAGGTGTCAATCAACCCGATCGTACTCGATCAGGTTGAATTGTGGCGATCGCTATCCGCCTCCTCAGAGCATGCGGACAGGTTATGGAGCAGCAGTCTTTAGACCGCTGCTTCATAACTTCTGTTTCTGGTGAGCCTGAAGGCTCGCCAGAAACACGGGGCGTCGATAGATATGCCCCAGAGTGTGTGAAGGAAGATAATTTGTATGAAGAATTGTGTTGTAAAAGGAGATCGTGTTCGCATTGCACCTTACTTGTAATGCCAGTGCACATTAGCATGAGCTGGTATTACAAAGTGGAGCGCAAATATCACTTCAGCGAAAGCAATATATTGCTCTTCACTTATAATCTGGCCGTTTATCAGATTGTAAAATAAAGAGTTTTTTTTTCAGTAACTACTGTATAATTTGCTGATTTCTGTGGGAACTTTGTCAATTCCTTAGTCTCCCTTATTTTCTTCACAAAAGGTTGGGATCCCTACATCACATGTTCCTGTTTTTTTCAGGCCGAATTGTCATTGACGGGATAGACATTGCAAAACTACCATTGCAAACCCTGAGATCACGATTATCTATAATTCTTCAAGATCCTATATTATTCAGTGGCAGTATTAGGTGAGTACTCATGAAACAAATATAAAAGTGCAAGACCAACTACAAAATGAGGAACCATCATTTAATTAACTATTACTTTAAATTCAATATTGTATTAAAAAAATGGATTATAAAAACATGACCCAAAAAGTACATATGATGGTTTTACGTGTGTGACTGACTCATGAAATGAATGTTAGCACTGAAGGTTTTACAACTAATATCTACATACTAATGTCATTGTTGCAGAAACAAAAAGAAAATGTTGCTTCTTTTAGTAAATAACATTTTCTGTGCACCTTCTCCATTGTGTAATCAAATATAAAAATAGATCCATTAAATGATACACTTTATAATAAAATGTAAAAAAAAAGATAAAACATTATTTGTGATTAAAGGACCAGTCAACACAGTAGATTTGCATAATCAATAAATGCATGATAACAAGACAATACAATAGCATTTACTCTGAATTTCAAATGAGTAGTAGATTTTTGTCTAACAAATTTCAGTTATGTACATTTCCACTCCCCCTGTACCATGTGATAGCAATCAGCTAATTACAAATGCATATACGTATTGGGGCCCATTTATCAAGCTCCGAACGGAGCTTGTGGGCCCATGTTTCTGGCGAGTCTTCAGACTTTTCCCCTGAGTGGTAGATTATAGTAGATTATAGTAATATTTTCCCCCCATACTAAAGTATATAATAAAGTTACTTAAAAGGACAGCAAAGCCCAATTTAATCTTCAATAGATTAGACAGAGTATGACATTTTAAACAGCTTTTTAATTTACTTCTGATATCAATGTTGCTTAGTTCTCTTGGCATCCTTTGTTAAGGAGTAATTTTAGGTGACCTCAGGAGCATGGACCTGTCTGTAGCCAACTGGCAGTAGTGTTTGCCCCCTTCCCACCATTAGTACATTCCAATGCCGTCCTAATTGCGCTGGGCGGGAAGGGGTTGAACTAATGTTATACAAACATTGCTGCCATCTGCTAAAGACACAAGCACAATCCTGACCTATCAGCCTTCATAGCTTTACTCTTCAACAAACGATACCAATAGAATAAAGCAAAGTGGTTTAAAATCACCTGCTCTATCCAAGTCCTCAAAGTTTAATTTGCACGTTACTGTCCCTTTAACTGTTTTATTATTTGTTTTAATTGCTTTAATACATTTTTCATTATAAAGTTCTTTGGTTTTTTTTTAGGTTTAATTTGGACCCTGAAAATAAGTGCACAGACAGCATGTTATGGGAAGCTTTGGAGATTGCGCAGCTCAAGCATGTTGTAAAGGCCTTACCGGGAGGTTTGGGTGAGAACATTTTTTTTTTATTAATTGCTAAGTAATTGTTTTAGGACAACAGGAGACCCTGAGAAGGATAAAATCTGTAATTTGTTTGTGTTGCTTTAAGGTAAACCCGCTGGTATCTGGCAGAGTGGTTGGACAGCGCCAGATCCTATGTTTTTTGTTTTAGTAAAAGCCCTAGAGAGCATAGACATGATGATCAGTGAGAAAGTTCTGCACTGGTGATCTGCAAGTGCTGATAATGTAGAAGATGGTGCTGGGCAGATGAAAATAATCTATAAAAGGATAAAACAAGGTTGTGGATAACGTGTAAAGAATAAAAATCTGCTCATTGTGTTTAAAGATAAAGAAATACCTATGAGAGGTATAATCCATAAATATTCAGCCAATAGGAATGCAACTGTGCCCCAATATAAAATGGGTAATACCTTGCATTCAAGCTTGAGTGTGTGGCGGACGATTCCATGAAGAGGAAGATCCACGTCGCTGAAGACAGCCACCGCTGAAGAGGACCAGCGCTCCAGATGAGGACCAGCGCTCCGGATCCGCGCATCGTCGAAGACCTCTCCGCACCTCCGGAAAGAAAAAAGAAGATGGTGCCGCCCTGGAAGAAGATCTTCGCTGCCTGGATGAAGAATTTGCAACGCCTTGACTTCCGGACTTCAGGAACGGTGAGTACATTTTCTGGGGTTAGTGTTAGGTTTTTTGGGTGTTTTTTTTTTTTTTAGATTAGGGCTTTTTTATGGGCACAAAAGAGCTAATTACCCTTTTAAGAACAATCTCCATACAAATGCCCCTTTAGGGGCAATGGGTAGCTTAGGTTTTTTTAAACTTAGTTTTTTTTATTTTGGGGGGTTGGTTGGGTGGAGGGTTTACTGTTGGCTGGACTTTGTATTTTTTTAGGTAAAAGAGCTGATTGCTTCAGGGCAATGCACTACAAAATGTCCTTTAAGGGCTATTGGTAGTTTATTGTTAGCTTAGGGGTGTTTTTATTTTGGGTGTTTTTTTTTGTTTTTTTAGGGGTATTAGATTAAGTTTAATTTTTATTATTTTGGATAATTTCATTTATTATTTTTTTGCAATCTTAGTGTTCTTTAATTTTTTTAATTTTTTTGTTTTTTTTGTAATGTTAGGCTTTTTTATTTTTTCGTAGTGTTAGGATTTTTTAATATTGTAATTTAGATTTTTTATTTTTAGCTTATTTTATTTTTTTTAAATAGTAATGTTAGGTTAATTTATAGTTTAACTTAGGTTTTTTTTATTTCACAGGTAAGTTTTTATTTATTTTAAGGTAGCTATATTGTAAGTTTAATTTAAAGTTAGGGAGTGTTAGGTTTAGGGGTTAATAGGTTTATTATAGTAGTTGCGATTTGGGGGCAGCGGTTTAGGGGTTAATAGTTTTATTTAGTGTCGGCGATGTCGGGGGTGGCGGATTAGGGGTATTTAGACAAGGGATTTATGTTAGGGTGTTAGGTTCTTAATTTTCTTGTCCCCATAGACATCAATGGGGATTGCGTTATAACGATCGCTATTCCTCGATCGCAGGTGTTAGTTTTCTTCTAACACTTTCTCTCCATTGAAGTCTATGGGGGAATACGTCAAAGCGGTTACAATATTATAATTTCAACTTTTTGCGCACATCAGGTTAACACTCGAGCAAAAACTTTTAACTTTCAACTTGTAATACTCACGCTACCCAAAACACACAGAAAGACTCCCTCTAGGGGAGTTAACGCACAAGCGGGAATGATAAATTGTGCTCCACTCATAATCTAGACCTTAGTGTATTTTTAATGTTTGTCTCAGATGTAGGGGTTGTTACCTTACATGCAAAAATACCTTGTAACTTGTAATGGCAGTGCTATGGAGAATGCGATACCGTTATTTTTTTTGCGTTATTTACACACCAGGTGCAGCGCACAACTTGTAATCTTGGTGAATCTTAGTTAAGAGTTTGTATATTTTTTTGTTTTCCAGTTGACAATGTTGATATAAGAATGTCATTTAAAAATATTGCCGAATTAGAAAGGTCTGGAAATCTATTGGCTACAATATAATGTTTCTTTAATGTCACTGGGACAATAATGTTTTCATTTTCTTGAGTCTCCTTTTAAACATTTGGATACCAGGACGGGTTGCAACAATGCATTGCAGAGATCTGTGACTGCCAAAGGGGTATTTATAAGCATTACCCTGGGCTTAAAGGACCACTCAATGCAGTAGAATGGCATAATTAAGAAGTGCATAATAAAAAGACAATGATTTAACACCAACTCTGAATTTCAAATAAGCAGTAGATTTTTTTCTAACAATTTTTTTTTCTCCCATTTTCCGGCCCCCTTTATCATGTGACAGACATCAGCCAATCACAGACTAGTATACAAATACCCTGTGAGCTTGCTCAATAGTATCCCCAGAAAGTCTGAATATAAAAAGACTGTGCAGAATTTGATCAAGTAAATTGGAAAGTGTCCCTTTATCAGTAACTCTATTCTTGTCCCTAAACCTGAGTTTAAGCTGATCCCATGTTCAGGCAACTATATGTTTTTGCAGTGTTTTAGCCACAGCGTTAGTGGCACCCATATAAAATGTTTATAGCATGCTTGATATGGAATGAGATTTGGATGAATGCTAAACAAAACAACACAAAATTTGCTGTATTTAAAAGCACAAAATGAGCCGCCACTTTAACAAATGAGCAAATGCACGCAACATAGACATACAGGGCTCCATTTAAGAAGCTACGAATGTAGATTTGGAGTACCTTCAGCTGCAGGCTGAGAGTTAAGAAGGAGCAGTCGTCAGCTTGATAACCACAGGCAAATTACAATCCCCCTTTGACGTCTCCTCTCCATTTGAAGAGATTGACAGCCCCTGCTCGCAAGCGATGGGCAGCATTGCACACAAGGCGAAGTTGGCAATGATAAATCTGGGCAGTGTATTGCTAGCCACGATGCCATGTGTACAGGGCAGAGATGTCCACCTGTGTCCGTCCGGTAAATCTAGCCGTTAGTTGGTTTGTTCATGTGGTACAACTGTTATTCAAGGCAGGACAGTCTTTTTTTGCAGGTGAGAAAGGTGTCAATGTAAGTTTTTACAGAATGCTGTATACAGTAGATTCATTGAATGTTTATACTGGCTGCACCAGGGCAAGAAATAATAAAATTGCTAGCCACTGAGTGCCCCTTATCAAAGATCTAGGTACCAATAGGGCTACTTGTACCACTTCTGCCCTAACATCATCATTTTTTAGTTGATCCAACTGCAGCATAATCGTCATATAATCAAAAATAAAGTAATATATGAAGAACCTTTATGTTTTTGACAATTGAGTTTATTTTTATATTTCTATATACTGGATTTCAATTTGTATATTAGCAAATCAATTAAAAAAAAATACTAACCAAAGCAGAATTAGCTCAGTACAATTTTACATGTAAAAATGTTAATGTTTCTACATGGGAACAATCAGAACATAGCAAGTGTTCTCAGAGCTAAAAGCATCAGCAATGTCTCTGCAGAAATCTAATTAAAGAATGTTAATTAAGTACACATAGATATTGTATCTCTATTATAGTCAAATCTAATTTGATGTGGAGTTTTTCATAGCTAGCTACACTAATCTAATTCATCAGATACTTTTCAAAATCAGTAAATGGTTTTCTGTCCATCCATCTACTTAAATCAATATATTCAGCAATTTAGAGCTATCCAAGAAGCTTGTTACAAGTTATTGGACATACAGAATCTAATAGAGGATAACATGATTTTATGTTTACCATTAAAATTATATTAATACTTTGTAGATATTTTTATAAGTTTAAGAAATTGATTATGGACTTTATTAACAATACAATTTAAATAATCAATAGCTTTTGTAGACATTTATAATAAACTACATTTCTTTCATAAGGTGGTGAAAGGCCACAATCCATTACGCATGGGATTCACTTCCTAACTAGGAGAAGGCAAAGATTCCCAAAACTCTCAAGAGCAGTCCATCCCTCCCACCTCACTGGTATGCCAGTTTAAACTTTGCCTCCCAGGAGGTTGATGAAGATTTGAGTTGTTCTTCAGATTTTATTTTGAGAGGATACCCACATTTTCCCCCCAGGAAGCTGCTACTGAGAGAGATTGGAGTATGGGGTAGTGACACAATTGCTTTCATTGAGGGAGTTAGTCACAAGCCAACCACAGGTGTCACAGAGACAGGTCCCTAGCCTCCTCCTGTTGGATCGTCAATAGATTTCTAATTGATATCCTCTGTTGTAATTTGATGAGCACTGGGTGGGCTATCTACTGAATGCAGCTTGTTCTGCAGCTGTTAATAATAGTGGATTGGGTGCTTGTCACGTAAGACTGTTCTAACATGTGCACTCTGCACTCATATAGTCCACAGTCTATTAACAGGTATAGTTGACATGATACAACATAGCCATGGGGGCAATTTTTTTACAGATATTTTATTTAAGACTTGTTTATTATGCATGACAGTCGGAATATTTAAAAAGGGGGCTTCAGGGAATAGTAAGGACCTTTTTGGTAATACCACACAGTAATATTTTATTTTTTGTGCAATTATTGTTTTGTATACTTTTTCTTTAAAAACTGTTTTCTGTTATTTCTATTAGCACCCTGGGTACTGTGCTAAATCTACCCACTTCATTTTCAGTAAGAGTGCTCTTTTTGCTTCACAGCATATGCTGGCTCTTTACTACTCAAAAAATATATGCTATCCGCGCTCGTGAATCATGCTCTCGGCAGCAGTGTTTCTTTATGCTGTTGGCACCGAGGTGGTTATTTTTTTATGCCTCGTTAAACACCAGCCATTTCTGCTCTTAGAGCTCTCCATTCTACAGCTAAGATTTTTTGCCACTCTACATGTCAGTTGCGATTCCTTTGAAATTTTGTGAGCGGTTTTGAAGCTTTCCATTATTTATATGTTGTGTGTGTGTATATTACTAAAAGGCTTCTTTTTTAGTTGCTACATTTCTGTTCCTTAAGCACTTTGTCTTTATTAATTTAAGACCCTGACTGTATAGCGTTGCGGAATCTGTTGGCGCTCTACAAATAACCAATAATGTGTACTGTCATCTGTCTCCTAACTATATTAGGATTTTAATCCTTATATTGTCAGTCTGTACCTACAACTTCATTTATTAAAATTTAAATAAATGGCAGTTTGATTTGTGTGTATTTCGTGTCATTTATTGTGGAACACCCTGGCTATCTCCCTACTTATTTAATCTTAGTTCCTTTAGAAGGTACATTCTTCAGTTCAGTTTTGCAATTCATGTAAGGATCATGTTATGCATGATAAACTGCAAAAAGGCTGCTCCTACCTCTAAGGGAATTCTGTACTCCCTCTGTTTGTACTGTACAGGGGAGTTCTTCAGATTTTTTTCCAGGAATTAATGTTTTTTGTGCGCTTCACTGTTTTAGAGATGTTGGCGACTATGCTTCTTCTAATAAATGCACAAAAGAGTCTGATAAGCAACCTACTGCTGTTGTATTAAGTCATTCTGAATATCTAAGGATCAGATTAGCTAAATATTCACTTTCAGGCTCAGATTTTAAATCCTGAATATGTTTTTCTAAAGGAGCCACTTGCTTTTCAGGATACAGAATCCTTCTTTTTCATATTCAAGCTTGAATAATCTTCTGTTAATTTTTCAGATGTTTTTAATGTCCCATTGTTGATCCTGAAATATCTCAAAAGAGAGATAAAATATAATCCCTTTGCCTGCTTCAAAGGTAAATGGTACGATTTCTACTCTTGCAAGAATTAATACTATTCCTCTGGAGGCGAGTTCTTCTTTTATAGGCCCTATGGACAAAAAATTAGTAATTTGACAGAAGGGCCTTTATTCAAGCAGGATTTATCTAAACCAGCATTTGGTTTTCCCTGCGTGGCAGCAGTTTCAATATTTTGGTGTGACAATTTATCTGAACAGATTTCAGACAATTCTGTTGATGAAGATTTTCAATCCCATTTGAAGCAAATGTTTTTGTAAAAGCCTTTATTATGATGCTAGTATTGACATCTTCAAATTGAATGCAAAAACATGACTCTGTCAGTCTTAAAAAAGGTGCACCTTGTGGCTCAAATCTTGGTCAGTTGACATGGTTTCAAAGTCTAGACTTCTATCTGTTCCTTTTAGAGGAAAGATTTTATTTGGACTTTATTTAGACGCTATCATTTCTTCTGTTGCTGGAGTTAAAGGAGCTTTACTTCCTCATGACAAGAAGTTTAAGGGAAAGTTTAATCTTCAAACCATTTTTGTTCCTTTCATCAACCAAGGAACCAACAATCCTCTTTCTCTAATTAGAATCAAGACTTTTCCAGATCATCCTGGAACAAGTCTAAACAGTCCAAAAAGTCTTACTCCACTCCTAAGGATTAACCTTTTCATATGGCCTGATCTCTAACTGTACATGATCCTTGGGTTCTAAACATAATTTCTCAGGAATACAGGATGGGTTTCAGATCAAGGCCTCTCAGGAGTAATATGTGTCAAATAACCCTGTGAAGGCTAAAACTTTTCTTCATTGTTTTCAGGAACTAGAACTCATTTGAAGTCATTGTTCCAGTTCTGTTTCCAGAACAAGACTAGGGTCTTTATTCAATTTTGGTTATAGTTCCAAAGAAAGAGGTAACTTTCAGACCAGTTTTGTGTTTAAGGACTCTAAACAAATTTCTCAGAGTTGCTTCCTTCAAAGTGGAAACAATCCTATCTATTCTCCCCCTTGTTTAACGAGGATAATTTGATTTGAAGGTTGCTTACCTTAATATTCTTATCCACAAGGTCCATCATCAATTTCTTTGTTTTGCCTTCAAGGTCAAACATTTTCAGTTTGTTACTCTTTGGTTGTTTTCATCACAATCATAGCTGGAGAATCAATGTTCTGTAGAGTTCTCTATCTCCTTAGTTCAGAGTATCCTTTCTAGGAGTCACTATAGATTCCATGACAATGAGACTTTCTCTAACAGTTCAAAGAAAATCTATATTTCAGTCAACATGTGTGATACTTCAGTTTCTATCCAATCCTACTGTAGTTTTATGCATGGAAGTTCTAGGTCTGATGATTGCTGCATTAGATGCATTTCCATTTGCTCTGTTTCATATGAGATTTTTTCAGTTTTGTATGCTTCACCAGTGGTGCGAGATCTAAGCTCAGTTTTCTCAATGGATCTTTAAATCCAACTTCAGAAACTCTCTTTCTTGATGGGAAGAGAGTCAGTCCTTTCCTATTGGATCTTCTTGCTGTCCATCTTAGTCAGTAATCATGACAGACGCAAGTCTCTCGGGTTGGGGTACTATATGGGGGTATAGGAGTGCATAGGCGGTTTGGTTCTCCTCTAGAGGCAAGGTTGCCAATAAACATCTTAGTAATCCATGCTATCTTCTGGGCTATCCAGAGCTTGCCTCTCCTGTATCTTGTTTTTAGCAGTAGTATCTTTGCTCATTATCTGCGATTCATATCCCAGAGGTGAAAAATTGGGAAGCAGATTATCTGAGTCATCAATCTCTTCATCTAGAAGAATGGTCTTTTCATCCAGAAGGTTTCAATAAGATGGTAAAAAAGGGGGTCTTCCAGAGGAAGACCTCATGGCTTCCCATTTGAAAACCAAACTTTCCATATCCAGAGATCCTTAAGTGGATTCAGTGGATGCTTTAGAAGCCCCATGGTAATTTATTTTATCTTATATTTTTTTTCACCTATAGCTCTTCTATCCAGTGTGATATCTTGAAAACACACAAGAGCAATCATCTTTAATCTTAATTGCACCTTCTTGGCCTTTAATTCCTTGGTATGCAGATCTGATTCTGATGTACAGTTGCCTTCCAAGGCTTACTGCTTTAGGCACAACCTTTTCAAGAACTCAAGACTCTTAAAGGGACAGTCTAGACCTAATACATTATTTTTACTACTTATTGTTACATACCAGGGAAGCATCCTGCAACTGGTCCGACATCTATAAGCTTGTAAGAAATATATGAAAGATTTAAATATTCATACTTTGTTAGAAGCCTAAAATGGCCGCCAAGCTCCACCCACCTATTGCATGTATATTTAGGAATGTTAAATTTCTCCAATCACGATCGATTCTTAAATAGGTTTTCCTACTTGTACATGCTGATTTGTGCATGTGCAATTTGAAATAGCTAACTGAAAAATATTAAACATGCACTGCTAAACTGTCATACAAGAAAACAGCTACTTGGATAAGAATAAAGCTGTGGGCGGAGCTTGGAGGCCATTTTCTGCTACTAATAAACGACAATTATTTAAACATTTCATTTACTTCTTACAAGCTTATAGATGTGGCAACCGTTGCAAGATGCTTGTCTGGTGTATAACAATTAGTAATAAAGAATAAATGGGAGATTGTCAGTAGCATCTTGAGTGTTTACTACTAACAAAGGAGTTCCATACACTAGGTACAGTATAAGGAAAGTCATGTAGACTGTCATGGGGATAGTGAGAGGTCAGGAAAGTGATACAAGGTTGATCAGTGAGAGGAATATTTGGGGAGTTTTCTTGTAGATGTAGGTGGCTACACTGTTGCTAAGGTAAGTTTGGTATTATTATTTATTTATTTATTTATTTGGTCAGATACATTTTTATTAAGAGCCACATAAAGCACCACACAACTTTGAAAACATGGGTGAATTTTGTAGGCAAATTCTTAATTTTATACACATCTTAAACATTATATTTCCAATAAAAACAAGCTTTATTTTTTTCCGGAGCCATTACCACTTAATAATAATGCTAAGATATATTTATGTTTTCTTTCTCCTAGACTTGTGCATTTTTCTCTTTATGTATGCACACTCATTAACCAAACAAGGATGTTTTCACGAAACAAATATCCAAATGAATGTAGCATAAAATTTATAGAAAATGAATGAATAATGACAAATTTGTCAGTTTTCCTTCGTATCCTTTAAATAGCTACAATACTTAACTCACTGGAGACCTGCGCTTATCACGTCCTTTACTTGACATTGCTTATAGGAGGCTTAATGCAGGGGCTCCCAGCACCTGCACTAAAGGAGAAGGTCCTTTAGTGCCGCCACTGAGAGCCACCTTGCTAAGCCTCCTGTTAGAGCACCCTGGGGCTATGTGAAGAAGGATCGAGAATAGCGCAGCTCTCCAGCGCACTTAAGGTAAATATTTTACACTACCGGTAGCAAAAGAGCGTGTACGTAAAAATAAAAAAAAAAACGAGGTCAATGTTCCATGAATGGTCGGTATTCGTTTTGTTTATGAGACGAATAGCAAATAGCACAGGAAACGAATATTAATAATACGAAGTGCAAACGTCTACCTTCTCATGTTTCTATCACACAGTCATTTAGAAAAAGCTTGTGATATATATTTATCTATAGTTAACGTAATAGCTTTTTTTCATTTCCTGCAGATGCCTCTGTTACAGAAGGTGGGGAGAACTTCAGCGTCGGCCAGAGGCAGCTATTCTGCTTAGCACGAGCATTTGTGCGGAAAAGTAGCATCTTAATAATGGATGAAGCTACTGCATCTATAGATATGGCCACTGTAAGTATGTTTTTGAAAAAATATATATGCGATAGATAGACAGATAGATAAAAATGTCACAATTTTTTTTCACATACATTGTAGTTTTATTATGATTTCTAATATGTGCCTTAAGAAAAAAATCCTGCATAATTTCAACATGAATTTTCAATTTTTCCTTAAAATATGATTTTTGCAGAACAATTTAGTTACAATTGTTAATGTTATTCAACAACAAAAAAATTTACTGCATATTTTTTCAATATCAGATTTATTATTTTTATAAAAATTTGAAATTATCATTTTTTTGCGACTCCTATTGTAATGTATGCAGACCTTCATACCCTGTGAACACCCTTTGCAGGAAATACTGTTCTCAAGGTAGAAACTGCTTTTAAAACATCCCAGAAGGATCTTTATAGTACTAGCGAGATGATTTCTTAGAGAATCTTACAAGCACAAAGAGCTTTAGATAACAGGGCCCTTTATCTCACTATCACTTGATATCTACCATAAGGGCAATTATATTATTAAAACATTGTGTACTGCCAGGTGTATGTAGAATAAAAAATGTATATATAAAATTAGAAATATTTTTAAATAAATGGCTTACAAAAACATTGTGATTTGACATACTTAATATTGAACTATTTAGTGTAATTTTGCTATCACTGTCATGTAATTTGTGCATTAATAATCTTAATAACTGTGTTTATTAAAAAAGAGTTAAACCTATAGGTAAAATTCCTTTCAATATCTTGCAGCTCCATATATATATATATATATATATATATATATATATATATATGTCTGTGTGTGTTTATAAGTTCAATATTCCTTATAATTACAAAATAATTGTAGGACTTTGGCAAATGTGAGGTTAATGTGCTGAGTTGGAAGAGAATATTGCCTTTGTCAGATGATGAACAGATTAGACAGATTGTACCTAGTCATGCTAGGAAAATTGCTTCTCTGACCCACACAGTATCTGAGTGAGAGCAAATTTTCATCTTCCAAATAGATACAATCATTGTGTTAACTCATTTCTTTTGCACTCAATGTTTCCGTATCTTCATTTCTACTCCAGGAAAATATATTACAAAAGGTCGTCATGACAGCGTTTGATGACCGGACTGTGGTGACCATAGCGGTAAGTATCAGATCTGCCATCAATCACAGCCTACGACAAAATAGTCAGTAACAGCCACAAAAAAAGAGATAAGACTCAGGGAAATGACTGAGAGATTTGTACAAAGGGGTTACCCACCGAATTTAGTGGAAATAGAGAAACAGAAAGCTAGTAGTATCTGTGAGAAAGCACATAAAACTAAGAACAAACAAGATAGATTAGTGTGTGTTACACAGTACAATCCATACAGTGCTGAAATAGCCCAATGTCTTAAAAAACATTGGCATGTATTAAAAAATTGCAACACAGATATAGCTGAATTTCAAAATTATCCACTTATTGCATATAGGAGAGTACCTAATATTAAAGATTTAGTAGTCAAAAATGATATTGGTGCTAAAGTAAAAAGACAGATATATATATCTTCTAAATCATATGGTACTTATCCTTGTTTAAATTGTGCCAGCTGTCATTCAGTTATAAAAGGTAGAGAGTTTGTACACCCCCAAACAGGCAAGAGGTTCAATATTAACAAATTCTATACATGTGAGTCTACACGTTATTTATCTCATAAAGTGTCCGTGTTCCAAAATCTATTTGGGTGAGACGGTTAGAAAAATAAGTGATCGCCTCAGTCAACATAGATCAAATATAAGATGCGGGGACATGAAGGCCCCAGTAGCCTGTCACTTTATTGAAGCTGGTCATAATATTTCACAACTGAGGTGGCAAATCATTGATAGCGTTGAACCCCATAGAAGGGGTGGAAGTAGGGAATTACAGTTAAAGAGGAAAGAATCCTTTTGGATACATAAGTTAGACACTTTAGTTCCCAAAGGGATCAACAGGGAAATAGATATGGCAGTTTTTTTGTAGGTAAAAATTAAAAAAAATTAAATTTAAATATAAATAAAAATTCTATTTGGATTCTAAATAATATTCTATCTTCTGTGAATAAGTAATCTTCAGCATGAATAATATTATCATATGATGAAATGTACAGAATATGAATTTAGAAAAGAAGTGACAACTAACAGCAGTTTGTTTTTAACTATGTATTTAACATTTTTTAAGAATATACATTTTTGACCACTAGGTGGTGGTATTCTGTGGTTGTTCAGATATACTCTTGTAATTAGGTGTGTTAAAGGTGTGTTAAGGGTTAATATCATATGGTACTTAAGGAGCAGCTATCAGGTGTTCTGTATGAGCATGAGTAAGGGTTAACAGCCCGAAACGTCGCTTTATGCTGCTGTGTGCCAGTGCTTTGTATAAGCTAAAATGGATTAATAAAAGACAAGTTTGTTAAACTTTTTTCCTGATTTATTGGTGCTGTGGAAATTGGTTGTCTACAGCCTACGACAGCAAGTGGCATTGTAGCAACATGTTTATTCAGATACGCGTGAATTGTGCCACTGTGGTCCATAAACAAAATAAAGGGGCATTAGATCATTTTGTCCTTGTTTTACCTAAAGAAGTTATTTAAAAATATATTACAGTCTTTTGTAATATTTAAAAACAGATATTCATTTTGTAATTAAAAACAAACAAACAACATTTTCATGGTATTGGAGGTATGTCAATGACAACTATTAGATGTGTGAGAGTTTTCCTTAGCAGCCAGTGATCAACTGGTCCTTAAAGGGACACTAAGCTGAAAACTCATTGCAATTCATACAGATACGGGCAGCATATTTTGACTGAATTTCTTTTTGAATATGTGTAAAAATATGACACTTATTAAAGAGAACCTGCTTGGATATATGCAGTATGTATTTTTTTAACAGAAGCCTTCATTGTATTTAAAGCAGCTGCAGCCACACCCTTTCAAATGGACTGAACTCTATCTCTCTCCTCCACCAGGGGATTCATTTCTATTGCTGACTCTTGCTTACATAACTGTTCTACAGCCAATACTACAGTACTGATATTGTTAGCAGGAAAAGGCAGCTATTTCAAATGGCAAAATAAACACAAATTAGCTATTTGTAAACAGTTTAATACACTCCAGCAGGTAAAAGTCATCACTGAGAACACAATAAAGGTGAGAACATTTTACAGTGCAGTGCACAGATACGAAATTCCTGCTAGTTCCGATATTAAACAGCTTTAAATTACCTTTGTATCAATTGCATGTGATACAAAGTTAATTTAAAACTGTTTAATATTGAAACTAGCAGGAATTTCCTAACTGTTTTAACTGTTTTACTTGAATTGCTGCTCTTTCATATACATCACTTATTTGTTTTTAGTTTAAAAGGACATCATAGTCAAAACTGAAAATTCACATAAGTGTAGATCTGCCTGCATGCCACAAGCACTGCTCATTACCTAGCAGTATGGTATAAATGATGAGCAGAAACCCAGGAAGTACCTGTAATCTCACAGGAAATAGCAGCCAAACAGGCTGTGTTCGGGCAGCGCTCCAAGCAAACTGGGACTCACTTGGAGAGTTTTCTTAATACTTGCAAGTGAGACGCTGGGCGTTTTTTTGAGTGCTCTGCTTCCAGCGTGCTGGAAAAGCTGGGACTTTTCAGAGCAAGCTCAGACGCTTGACAACATGGCAGCCTCCACACACGTGTTGCTCGTGGAGGCTGCCATGTTTTTATAAGCAGCAGAGGAGGGACAGTAGGACAGATGGTGAGGCGTATAAGCCTGACAGCAGCATTTAGTACAGGGCAAAGTAGAGATAGGTTACTGAAACGTAAACCAACTAGCAGGGTGTTGCAGTAGTCAAAGATTAATATTAATGACACAGCACCATGTGTAAATAATTTCTCATTTAAAATTACTGTGACTAGAAAGAGATGTGGGCTCTAGAGTAGCAATATTAACATACACAATTTAAATATTTAATGCAAAATATGACATAGTCGAACACAGTGTTATGCCGAGAATGGATTCCCCAGTGTTTCTGGTTTCCCTGCCTCTCTGCAAACATTGGAACTCTGACCCCCCTTTTTTCAGCTGCTCTCAGCTCAGCCCCTGTAGCATAACCTGCCCCATTCATTTGCTTATCCTGCCCCATTTATTTATATTAAATAACTTATGCTGCACAATCATTTTACAGGTTGCGGAGCTCCGATTTTTGCCGAGAGGCAGGGGAAACCAGAAACACAGGGGAAACCATTCTCGGCGTAACACCGGCAATTACGAGTGGGGAATAGTGAGTGCACCGGACACAGACTGCAATATATAATATATATATATATAGCTAGATTACGAGTTTTCAGCGCTATAACGACCGCCAAAAAAGCAGCGTTATTTCACCTCCCTATAGCGCTGCTATTACAGGTTTACAAAAAGCAGGCTTATGCGGGCGATATGGTGGCGTTGAGCTCCATACCGCACCAAAATACAAGCGCTGCTTTGAGGTGCTCGTGCATGATTTCCTCATAGACATCAATGGGGAGAGCCAGCAAAAAAGAAGCCTAACACCTGCGATCGCAGAAACAAAAGCTCCCTAACGCAGCCCCATTGATGTCTATGGGGAAAGAAAAAGTTACATTTAAACCTAACACCCTAACATAAAACCACGTCTAAACACCACTAATCTGCTGCCCCCAACATCGCTGCAACATACATGTTATTAACCCCAAATCTGCTGCCCTTAACATCGCTGCCACCTAAATAAAATGATTAACCCCTAATCTGCCGCTCCAGATATCGCCGCCACCTTCATTACAGTTATTAACCCCTAATCTGCCGTCCCCAATGTCGCTGCTAAACCTCTGGCCTCCAACATCACTAACACTAAATAAATGTATTAACCCTTAAACCTAACCCGAAGCATAACCCTAAGATGATTTCTTTGGGGCAATGCCCCACAAAAGGCCCCTTTTTTTTTTTTTGATAGGGCTATTAGATTAGGAGTAATTTGTTTTTATTTTTGATAATTTCATTTTTTGAAAATTGTATTTTAATAATTTAATTTATTTTATTTTATTGTAATGTTAGTTTTTAGTGTAAGGCAGGTTAGGTTTTATTTCACAGGTAAGTTTGTATTTATTTTAACTAGGTAGTTAATAAATAGTTAACAACTATTTACTAACTAGTCTACCTAGTTAAAATAAATACAAACTTAGCTGTGAAATAAAAATAAAACCTAAGGCCTAGACTTAGAGTTTGGCGGTAGCCGTCAAAATCAGCGTTAGAGGCTCCTAACGCTGGTTTTAGGCTACCGCCGGTATTTGGAGTCAGTCAGGAAAGGGTCTAATTCTCACTTTCTCTTGTTAAGTGTAGTCAGTCCACGGGTCATCCATTACTTATGGAATATATCTCTTCCTAACAGGAAGCTGCAAGAGGATCACCCAGCAGAGCTGCTATATAGCTCCTCCCCTCACATGTCATATTCAGTCATTCTCTTGCAGCCTAACTAGATAGGTCGCTGTGAGAGGTCTGTGGTGTTTTTTAAATTAGTTTATTTCTACAATCAAAAATTTGTTATTTTAAATGGCACCGGAGTGTGCTGTTTATTCTCAGGCAGCATTAGAAGAAGAATCTGCCTGCGTTTTCTATGATCTTAGCAGACGTAACTAAGATCCACTGGCTGTTCTCATCTGAGGAGTGAGTTAACTTCAGAGAAGGGGAATAGCATGCAGGGCCCCCCTGCAAATGAGGTATGTGCAGTAATTATTTTTCTGAGGAATGGAATTGACTGAGAAAATACTGCTGATACCAATGT
Organism: Bombina bombina; assembly: GCF_027579735.1. Lineage (NCBI taxonomy): Eukaryota > Metazoa > Chordata > Amphibia > Anura > Bombinatoridae > Bombina > Bombina bombina. The sequence continues at coordinate 230,007,185 of NC_069505.1, read as the reverse complement.
AAAGTAAGTTCAGCCTTAAATGCAGTGATAGCGACTGGTATTAGGCTGATGAGTGTGTGTACACTGAATGTATTTTTCTAAGGAATGGAATTGACTCTGAAAATACTGTTAATACTGAAATAATGTATGAGCCTTAACTGCAGTAAAAGCGACTGGTAGCAGGCTTATTAATAACAATTCATAACTTTTCAAATGTATGTTTAAAACGTTTACTGGCATGTTAATCGTTTTTTGTGAGGTACTTGGTGATAAAACTTATTGGGGCATGATTTTTACCACATGGCCATCTTTTTTTCTGCATAGAAACAGTTTTCTGAGCTTCCCCACTGTTGTAATATGAGTGGGAGGGGCCTATTTTAGCGCTTTTTTGCGCAGTAAAAATTCAGTCACAATCTGTCTACTTCATCCTCCATGATCCAGATTGTCTCTAGAGAGCTCAGGGGTCTTTAAAATTCATTTTGAGGGAGGTAATCAGTCACAGCAGACCTGTGACAGTGTGTTTTGACTGTGAGAAAAACGTTAATTATTAAATTGTTAATCCGTTTTTGGGTATTAAGGGGTTAATCATCCATTTGCTGGTGGGTGCAATCCTTTGCTAACTTAATACATTTACTGTGAAAAATTGGTTGCTATAACTATTTTGGTTCATTGTTATTTCAACTGTGACAGCTTTTTGTGCTTCTTAAAGGCACAGTAGCGTTTTTTATATTGCTTGTAAATTTATTTAGAAAAGTATTTCCAGGCTTGCTAGTCTCATTGCTAGTCTGTTTAAACATGTCTGACACAGATGAATCTCTTTGTTCACTATGTTTAAAGGCCAATGTGGAGCCCAATAGAAATTTATGTACTAATTGCATTGATGCTACTTTAAATAAAAGTCAATCTTTACATGTAAAGAAATTATCACCAGACAACGAGGGGGAAGTTATGCCGACTAAATCTCCTCACGTGTGAGTACCTTCGCCTCCCGCTCAGGAGGTGCGTGATTTTGTGGCGCCAAGTACATCAGGGAGGCCCTTACAAATCACTTTGCAAGACATGGCTACTGTTATGACAGAAGTATTATCTAAATTGCCAGAATTAAGAGGCAAGCGCGATAGCTCTGGGTTAAGGACAGAGCGCGCGGATGAGGTGAGAGCCATGTCAGATACTGCGTCACAGTTTGCAGAACGTGAAGACGGAGAGCTTCATTCTGTGGATGACGGATCTGATCCAGGGAGACTGGATTCAGAGATTTCTAATTTTAAATTTAAGCTTGAGAACCTCTGCATATTGCTAGGGGAGGTATTAGCGGCTCTGAATGATTGTAACACGGTTGCAATTCCAGAAAAATTATGTAGGTTGGATAGATACTATGCGGTACCGGTGTGTACTGACGTGTTTCCTATACCTAAAAGGCTTACAGAGATTATTAGCAAGGAGTGGGATAGACCTGGTGTGCCCTTTTCCCCTCCTCCCATATTTAGGAAAATGTTTCCAATAGACGCCACCACACGAGACTTATGGCAGACGGTCCCTAAGGTGGAGGGAGCTTTAGCTAAGCGTACCACTATCCCGGTGGAGGATAGTTGTGCCTTTTCAGATCCAATGGATAAGAAATTAGTGGGTTACCTTAAGAAAATGTTTGTTCAACAAGGTTTTATCTTACAGCCCCTTGCATGCATTGCGCCTGTCACTGCTGCGGCGGCATTCTGGTTTGAGTCTCTGGAAGAGGCCATTCGCACAGCTCCATTGGATGAAATTATGAACAAGCTTAAAGCACTTAAGCTAGCTAACGCATTTGTTTCTGATGCCGTCGTACATTTAACCAAACTTACGGCTAAGAACTCCGGATTCGCCATCCAAGCGCGCAGAGCGCTATGGCTTAAATCCTGGTCAGCTGACGTGACTTCTAAATCTAAATTGCTTAATATTCCTTTCAAAGGGCAGACCTAATTCGGGCCCGGCTTGAAAGAAATTATAGCTGACATTACGGGAGGTAAGGGCCATGCTCTACCTCAGGACAGGGCCAAATCAAAGGCCAAACAGTCTAATTTTCGTGCCTTTCGTAACTTCAAGGCTGGAGCAGCATCAACTTCCTCCGCTCCAAAACAGGAAGGAGCTGTTGCTCGTTACAGGCAGGACTGGAAAGTTAACCAGTCCTGGAACAAGGGCAAGCAGGCCAAGAAACCTGCTGCTGCCCCCAAGACAGCATGAAGAGAGGGCCCCCTATCCGGAAACGGATCTAGTGGGGGGCAGACTTTCTCTCTTCACCCAGGCTTGGGCAAGAGATGTCCAGGATCCCTGGGCGTTGGAGATCATGTCTCAGGGATATCTTCTGGACTTCAAAACTTCTCCTCCACGAGGGAGATTTCATCTTTCAAGGTTATCAGCAAACCAAATAAAGAAAGAGGCGTTTCTACGCTGTGTACAAGACCTTTTACTAATCGGGGTGATCCACCCAGTTCCGCGGATGGAACACGGGCAGGGATTCTATTCAAATCTATTTGTGGTTCCCAAGAAAGAGGGAACCTTCAGACCAATCTTGGACTTAAAAATCCTAAACAAATTTCTAAGAGTTCCATCATTCAAAATGGAAACTATTCGAACCATCCTTCCCATGATCCAAGAGGGTCAGTACATGACCACAGTGGATTTAAAGGATGCCTACCTTCACATACCGATTCACAAGGATCATTATCGGTACCTAAGATTTGCTTTCCTAGACAGGCATTACCAGTTTGTAGCTCTTCCCTTCGGATTAGCTACGGCTCCAAGAATCTTTACAAAAGTTCTGGGCTCACTTCTGGCGGTACTAAGACCGCGAGGCATAGCGGTGACTCCGTACCTAGACGACATTCTGATACAAGCGTCAAGTTTTCAAACTGCCAAGTCTCATACAGAGATAGTTCTGGCATTTCTGAGGTCGCATGGGTGGAAGGTGAACGTGGAAAAGAGTTCTCTATTACCACTTACAAGAGTTCCCTTTCTAGGGACTCTTATAGATTCTGTAGAGATGAAAATTTACCTGACAGAGGTCAGGTTATCAAAACTTCTAAATGCTTGCCGTGTCCTTCATTCCATTCCACACCCGTCAGTAGCTCAGTGCATGGAAGTAATCGGCTTAATGGTAGCGGCAATGGACATAGTACCATTTGCGCGCCTGCATCTCAGACCGCTGCAATTGTGCATGCTAAGTCAGTGGAACGGGGATTACTCAGATTTGTCCCCCCTACTAAGTCTGGATCAAGAGACCAGAGATTCTCTTCTATGGTGGCTCTCTCGGCCACATCTGTCCAAGGGGATGACCTTTCGCAGGCCAGATTGGACGATTGTAACAACAGACGCCAGCCTTCTAGGCTGGGGCGCAGTCTGGAACTCCCTGAAAGCTCAGGGATTATGGATTATGGACTATGGACAATAAATATTCTGGAATTAAGAGCAATATTCAATGCTCTCCTAGCTTGGCCTCAGTTAGCAACTCTGAGGTTCATCAGATTTCAGTCGGACAACATCACGACTGTGGCTTACATCAACCATCAAGGGGGAACCAGAAGTTCCCTAGCGATGTTGGAAGTCTCAAAGATAATTCGCTGGGCAGAGTCTCACTCTTGCCACCTGTCAGCGATTTACATCCCAGGCGTAGAGAACTGGGAGGCAGATTTTCTAAGTCGCCAGACTTTTCATCCGGGGGAGTGGGAACTTCATCCGGAGGTCTTTGCTCAACTGATTCTTCGTTGGGGCAAACCAGATCTGGATCTCATGGCGTCTCGCCAGAACGCCAAGCTTCCTTGTTACGGATCCAGGTCCAGGGACCCGGGAGCGGTGCTGATAGATGCTCTGACAGCCCCTTGGGTCTTCAACATGGCTTATGTGTTTCCACCATTCCCGATGCTTCCTCGTTTGATTGCCAAGATCAAACAGGAGAGAGCTTTGGTGATTTTGATAGCGCCTGCGTGGCCACGCAGGACCTGGTATGCAGACCTAGTGGACATGTCGTCCTGTCCACCGTGGTCTCTACCTCTGAGACAGGACCTTCTAATTCAGGGTCCTTTCAAACATCCAAATCTAATTTCTCTGAGGCTGACTGCATGGAGATTGAACGCTTGATTCTATCAAAGCGTGGCTTCTCGGAGTCGGTTATTGATACCTTAATACAGGCTAGGAAGCCTGTTACCAGAAAAATTTACCATAAGATATGGCGTAAATATTTATACTGGTGCGAATCCAAGAGTTACTCATGGAGTAAGGTTAGGATTCCTAGGATATTGTCCTTTCTACAAGAGGGTTTAGAAAAGGGCTTATCTGCTAGTTCGTTAAAGGGACAGATTTCTGCTCTGTCTATTCTTCTACACAAACGTCTGGCTGAAGTTCCAGACGTTCAGGCTTTTTGTCAGGCTTTAACTAGGATTAAGCCTGTGTTTAAGACTGTTGCTCTGCCGTGGAGCTTAAACTTAGTTCTTAATGTTCTTCAAGGCGTTCCATTTGAACCCCTTTATTCCATTGATATCAAGCTGTTATCCTGGAAGGTTTTGTTTTTGATGGCTATTTCCTCGGCTCGAAGAGTCTCTGAGTTATCTGCCTTACATTGTGATTCTCCTTATCTGATTTTTCATTCAGACAAGGTAGTTCTGCGTACTAAACCTGGGTTCTTACCTAAGGTAGTTACTAACAGGAATATCAATCAAGAGATTGTTGTTCCATCACTGTGTCCTAACCCTTCTTCAAAGAAGGAACAACTTTTGCATAATTTGGACGTAGTCCGTGCCCTGAAGTTCTATTTGCAGGCAACTAAAGATTTTCGTCAAACTTCTTCCCTGTTTGTCGTTTACTCTGGACAGAGAAGAGGTCAAAAGGCTTCGGCTACCTCTCTCTCTTTTTGGCTTCGTTGCATAATACGTTTAGCCTATGAGACTGCTGGACAGCAGCCTCCTGAAAGGATTACAGCTCATTCTACTAGAGCTGTGGCTTCCACCTGGGCCTTTAAAAATGCAAGGCTGCGACTTGGTCTTCGCTTCACACCTTTTCAAAATTTTACAAATTTGACACTTTTGCTTCTTCGGAGGCTATTTTTGGGAGAAAGGTACTTCAGGCAGTGGTTCCTTCTGTTTAATGTTCCTGCCTTGTCCCTCCCTTCATCCGTGTACTTTAGCTTTGGTATTGGTATTCCATAAGTAATGGATGACCCGTGGACTGACTACACTTAACAAGAGAAAACATAATTTATGCTTACCTGATAAATTTATTTCTCTTGTAGTGTAGTCAGTCCACGGCCCGCCCTGTCTTTAAGGCAGACCTAAATTTTAATTAAACTCCAGTCACCACTGCACCCTATGGTTTCTCCTTTCTTGTCTGCTTTGGTCGAATGACTGAATATGACATGTGAGGGGAGGAGCTATATAGCAGCTCTGCTGGGTGATCCTCTTGCAGCTTCCTGTTAGGAAGAGATATATTCCATAAGTAATGGATGACCAGTGGACTGACTACACTACAAGAGAAATAAATTTATCAGGTAAGCATAAATTATGTTTTCCAGCCGCGACTTTTCCATACCGCAGATCCCCTTACGTCAATTGCGTATCCTATCTTTTCAATGGGATCTTTCTAACTCCGGTATTTAGAGTCGTGGCTGAAGTGAGCGTTAGAATTCTAACGACAAAACTCCAGCCGCAGAAAAAAGTCAGTAGTTAAGAGCTTTCTGGGCTAACGCCCGTTTATAAAGCTCTTAACTACTGTACTCTAAAATACACTAACACCCATAAACGACCTATGTACCCCTAAACCGAGGTCCCCCCCACATCGCCGCCACTCTATTAAATTTTTTTAACCCCTAATCTGCCGACCGCCACCTACGTTATCCTTATGTACCCCTAATCTGCTGCCCCTAACACCGCCGACCCCTATATTATATTTATTAACCCCTAACCTACCCCCCACAACATCGCCGCCAGCTACCTACAATAATTAACCCCTAATCTGCCGACCGCAAAGCGCCGCTACTTACGTTATCCTTATGTACCCCTAATCTGCTGCCCCTAACACCGCCGACCCCTATATTATATTTATTAACCCCAAATCTGCCCCCCACAACGTCGCCTCCACCTGCCTACACTTATTAACCCCTAATCTGCGGAGCGGACCGCACCGCTATTATAATAAAGTTATTAACCCCTAATCCGCCTCACTAACCCTATAATAAATAGTATTAACCCCTAATCTGCCCTCCCTAACATCGCCGACACCTAACTTCAAACATTAACCCCTAATCTGCCGACTGGAGCTCACCGCTATTCTAATAAATGTATTAACCCCTAAAGCTAAGTCTAACCCTAACACTAACACCCCCCTAAGTTAAATATAATTTAAATCTAACGAAATTAATTAACTCTTATTAAATAAATTATTCCTATTTAAAGCTAAATACTTACCTGTAAAATAAATCCTAATATAGCTACAATATAAATTATATTTATATTATAGCTATTTTAGGATTTATATTTATTTTACAGGTAACTTTGTATTTATTTTAACCAGGTACAATAGCTATTAAATAGTTAAGAACTATTTAATGGCTAAAATAGTTAAAATAATTACAAAATTACCTGTAAAATAAATCCTAACCTAAGTTACAATTAAACCTAACACTACACTATCAATAAATTAATTAATTAAAATACCAACAATTAAACCTAACACTACACTATCAATAAATTAATTAAATACAATATCTACAAATAAATACAATGAAATAAACTAACTAAAGTACAAAAAATAAAAAGAACTAAGTTACAAAAAATAAAAAAATATTTACAAACATCAGAAAAATATTACAACAATTTTAAACTAATTACACCTACTCTAAGCCCCCTAATAAAATAACAAAGACCCCCAAAATAAAAAAATGCCCTACCCTATTCTAAATTACTAAAGTTCAAAGCTCTTTTACCTTACCAGCCCTGAACAGGGCCCTTTGCGGGGCATGCCCCAAAGAATTCAGCTCTTTTGCCTGTAAAAAAAACACATACAATACCCCCCCCCAACATTACAACCCACCACCCACATACCCCTAATCTAACCCAAACCCACCTTAAATAAACCTAACACTAAGCCCCTGAAGATCTTCCTACCTTATCTTCACCATACCCGCTTCACCGATCGATCCAGAAGAGCTCCTCCGATGTCTTGATCCAAGCCCAAGTGGGGGGCTGAAGATGTCCATGATCCGGCTGAAGTCTTCATCCAAGCGGGAGCTGAAGAGGTCCATGATCCGGCTGAAGTCTTCTATCAACGGCATCTTCAATCTTCTTTCTTCCGGATCCATGTTCATCTTGCAGACCTCCGACGCGGAACATCCTGCTGGCCCGACGGACTACCGACGAATGAAGGCTCCTTTAAGGGACGTCATCCAAGATGGCGTCCCTCGAATTCCGATTGGCTGAAAGGATTCTATCAGGCAATCGGAATTAAGGTAGGAAAATTCTGATTGGCTGATGGAATCAGCCAATCAGAATCAAGTTCAATCCGATTGGCCGATCCGATCAGCCAATCAGATTGAGCTCGCATTCTATTGGCTGATTGGAACAATTTTCCTACCTTAATTCCGATTGGCTGATAGAATCCTATCAGCCAATCGGAATTCGAGGGACGCCATCTTGGATGACGTCCCTTAAAGGAGCCTTCATTCGTCGGTAGTCCGTCGGGCCAGCAGTATGTTCCGCGTCGGAGGTCTGCAAGATGAACATGGATCCGGAAGAAAGAAGTTTGAAGATGCCGTTGATAGAAGACTTCAGCCAGATCATGGACCTCTTCAGCTCCCGCTTGGATGAAAACTTCAGCTGGATCATGGACCTCTTCAGCTCCCGCTTGGATGAAGACTTCAGCCGGATCATGGACATCTTCAGCCGCCCGCTTGGGCTTGGATCAAGACATCGGAGGAGCTCTTCTGGATCGATCGGTGAACCTGGTATGGTGAAGATAAGGTAGGAAGATCTTCAGGGGCTTAGTGTTAGGTTTATTTAAGGGGGGTTTGGGATAGATTAGGGGTATGTGGGTGGTGGGTTGTAATGTTGGGGGGGTATTGTATGTGTTTCTTTTACAGGCAAAAGAGCTGAATTCTTTGGGGCATGCCCCGCAAAGGGCCCTGTTCAGGGCTGGTAAGGTAAAAGAGCTTTGAACTTTAGTAATTTAGAATAGGGTAGGGCATTTTTTTATTTTGGGGGTCTTTGTTATTTTATTAGGGGGCTTAGAGTAGGTGTAATTAGTTTAAAATTGTTGTAATATTTTTCTGATGTTTGTAAATATTTTTTTATTTTTTGTAACTTAGTTCTTTTTTATTTTTTGTACTTTAGTTAGTTTATTTCATTGTATTTATTTGTAGATTTTGTACTTAGACTTAGACTTAGCTTAAGGGGTTAATACATTTATTAGAATAGCGGTGAGCTCCAGTCGGCAGATTAGGGGTTAATGTTTGAAGTTAGGTGTTGGCGATGTTAGGGAGGGCAGATTAGGGGTTAATACTATTTATTTTAGGGTTAGTGAGGCGGATTAGGGGTTAATAACTTTATTATAATACCGGTGCGGTCCGCTCCGCAGATTAGGGGTTAATAAGTGTAGGCAGGTGGAGGCGACGTTGGGGGGGGCAGATTAGGGGTTAATAAATATAATATAGGGGTCGGCGATGTTAGGGCAGCAGATTAGGGGTACATAGGGATAATGTAGGTGGCGGGGGTGTACGGAGCGACAGATTAGGGGTTAAAAATAATATGCAGGGGTCAGTGATAGCGGGGGTGGCAGATTAGGGGTTAATAAGTGTTTTAGACTCGGGGTACATGTTAGAGTGTTAGGTGCAGACGTAGGAAGTGTTTCCCCATAGGAAACAATGGGGCTGCATTAGGAGCTGAACGCGGCTTTTTTGCAGGTGTTAGTTTTTTTTTCAGCTCAAACAGCCCCATTGTTTTCTATGGGGGAATCGTGCACGAGCACGTTTTTGAAGCTGGCCGTGTCCGTAAGCAACTCTGGTATCGAGAGTTGCAGTGGCGGTAAATATGCCTGTACGCTCCCTTTTTGGAGCCTAACGCAGCCATTCTGTGAACTCTCAATACCAGAGGTATTTAAAAGGTGCGGCCAGAAAAAAGCCAGCGTTAGCTACGAGGGTCGTTACCGACAAAACTCTAAATCTAGGCGTAAGATAGCTACAATATAACTATTACTTATATAGCTAGCTTAGGTTTTTTTTACAGGTAAGTATGTATTTAGTTTTAAATATGAATTATTTACGTAATAATTGTAAGGTTTATTTAGATTTATTTTAATTATATTTAAGTTAGGGGGTGTTAGGGTTAAATTTAGGCTTAGGGTTACGTTAGGTTTAGGGGTTAATATATTTATCTAGAGTTAGTGATTTGTGAGGTCAGAGGTTTAGGGGTTAATAATTTATTTAAGTATATTTCGTTGTGAGGGGCTTGCGGTTTAGTGGTTAATAGGTTTATTATAGCGGCGGTATGGGCGGACGGCAGATTAGGGGTCAATAATCTTTAAATAGTGTTTGCGATGTGGGAGGGTGGTGGTTTAAGGGTTAATAAACCTACGAGACTTGTAATAGCGGCATTAGGGAAAAAGAAGCGTTATGAAGCATAACGATGCTTTTTCACTCATAACGCAAAACTCGTAATCTAGTTGATAGTTATTCATGCTAGAAGGAGAGCTTATAATAAACGTTCAAATGTGCAAAGTCCATTATTGTGCAGTAGATCTCTTTGTTTTTTCTAAGCTTCCTTGCTTGTGACGTCACCTAGCGCCACATCATCACTGGAGTAGAAGTACCTCCACTAGCTCCTGAGCACTGCCCGAACTCGGCCGCAGTGTGTTCTCCCACGAAATCATCTACAAGTGCTGTTTTTATATTGGCATTTAAAAGCTTTATCCTAAATGCATTAAATATTGACATTCAGATATTGATAATCATAACATAGAAACAGCTGTGAAGCAGTCTCTATGGGGTCAATTTATCAAGCTCCGTACAGAGCTTGATGTCCCGTGTTGCCGGCGAGCCTTTAGTCTAAAGACCGCTGCTCCATAACTTGTCCACCTGCTCTGAGGCGGCGGACAGAAATCATCCCAATCTAGCAAATATGATCGGGTTGATTGACACCCCCTGCCGTAAATCTGCAGGGGGCGGCATTGCACCAGCAGTTCACAAGAACTGCTGGTGCAATTATAAATGCAGACAGCGTATGCTGTCGGCATTTATCGATGTGCGGTCGACAGGATACGCTACATCGTATCATGTCCGTCCGCACTTTAATAAATATACTCCTATATGTCATTGGGCAGTGACAGTGCACTTTATATTTTACTGTATTTTTATATTATAAGTAATTAAATACTGAGAATGCAAACACAGTTATTTTATCTTTACAGAGTGAACTTATGCTGCTAATTAATGTTATTCAATGAGAAACAAAGGCACTAATTAAACCAGTTACCAGAACCTGTGAAATGTATCACTCCCTAAAGATGTCTCTGCATGTCAGCATCTAAAAATAGCCTTTATAGGAACAGTGAAGGGATCATATTGAGAAAACATCATACATTATTGTAGCAGAAATTTCCTTTCAAACAAATATATCATTGAAGACAAATAATCACTTTTCCCTTTGCATTATTTTGTGGTATCTTATCACCTATCCCTAGGTCAGATAGGGACATGTAAGTAGCAAGTAAAGTCTGCAGTGTACAATTAATCGCAGTGTATTCCAAAGGGGTGGAACTAGGATTGTTACCCTCTAACCATACCTTTTTGAGGAGGTGTGGTGTGGGTGTTGCCATTGATGTGAAACATTTACTCTGCACTTCACAGCAGTGCAGCTAACAGTGCTACACACTTCACTTCACATCTAGTGCAATCTTTATTTTCTGTATGGCAGACCTTCTGTTGGTCTCTAGCTCTTTCACTTACCCTCAGCATGTCAGGGTGCCAGGAATCAGACTGAGACGAGAAGTGCAAAAATAATCACACCTTATTAATAGCAAAAAATAATAAAAAGTCCACAAGTCAAATAACATGCCAGGAGTCAAAAACAGAGCTGGTAGTCAGACGAGCCGAGTCAGGAGCTAAAGCGAATAGTCAGACGAGCCGGAATCAGGAACAAGGAAAACAGTAGAGTCCGGAACAAGCCAGGGATCAGGAACCAGGAAGGACGTCAGGCAGCCAGGTAATACACAGAAACTCTCACAAACAGGTCTGAGACAACGCAAAGGCAAAGCATACTGAACAGAGGCCCTTTAAATAATAAGTGATGACATCACAATTCTGAGACTGCATCCTGTCTCACATGGATGATGCACACCAGTCTGGCCATAAAAGGAAGTGCAGGAAATGAGCAGCATCCCCCACAATGCACCATAGTCAGTAAGAGAGGTGAGTAAAATGGCTGCCAGCAGCACATGGCAAACACAACAGGGAAAAAACCCTGACACAGCACTGCCAGAACACGGTGTGCCAAAAACTATGCTCTATCTACCCCATTCCCCAGTGTTGCAGACACTTGGGGCAGCTAAACCATCACATACCTAATGTAGGCTACACCTAATGAGCCTTCTCTGTATAGCACTGCAGGCACTCTGTGGCTCAAGCACTCTTTCAAGAGGTTACCACCTCTCCTCTGAAAGTTCCTCTACATCCTAACCATCACAATACATTGAACTGCCTTGTCTTACTTATGCAACTACAATTCATATGTGCCACGTTTACCTGGACAATTATGACTTACACATGCTGCAGGGTGTGCAGGGAGGAACATGTATTGTGCCTCTGGACATAACTTTCTTGTCCCCACCCTTCACTTATACTGATATAAAATGAAGTGAGGGCTCAGCTTCTGTAATGATTATCATCATTTATTTTTATAGCACCACAAAATACTGTAGTGCTGGGTGTAGAGATAGGGTATACAATGACAAAGATTTGTGATAAGATACATAAACAGTCTAAACACATCTAGTACAGGAGGAAGATGCCCTGTTCTGAAGAGCTTACAATCTAAAGGTTGAGGGAGCAGAGACATAAGGTCTGTAATCATGCAAAATATTGATAAATATGGGCCCCTAAATGAATCAATTCCTTTATTTCCATAACTGTGTTCCCTGTTCCTTTGCAATAGGTAGAGCATAAACTCTAACTAATGCATAATTAATCAAATCTTACAGTATTTTCCTTTGGTTCAGCTTCATATAGAAGTCATGTTCAGCCTTTTATTCTCAGTAACTACACTGTCTTATGCTGCGTGTTACATTTTGGTAATTTTCATTGTGTAGCAGTATTTTTTTATCCTCTGCAAAATTGACAAGAACTGGGCAGTGGCGTATTTAGGTTTTGTGCTGCCCTAGGCACTCAAAATTCTGCTGCCCCCCACACCCCCTCCCCCCCCCCTAGGTTTTAGGCTGTTTTTCGGCCACAATATTTTTTTGGTTAGGGTATTTAGTTGTTTTTCTTAGGAAATGTTCACCAGGACTTACGTACGTGCGTGTGTGTGTATATATATATATATATATATATATATATATATATATATATATATATATATATATATATATATATATATATATATATATATATATATATATATATATCAGATTGCAGTTCCCTTGCCTAAAATTTTTTTTTTATTATTCACTAAAAGGTAAATTGCACTTTAAAAATCTAGGTCAAAATAGACCAACCAGAAAAATTCTCCAATTCAGCTCATAAGGTATCTTAGTCTAGATTTTGCAATTCTCCTGCAATTCACCCTTTAGTGCTTTAGTGTATATCCCTGAGAGTCTGAGTATGTGAGAGACACAGACAGGTCTATTCACTAAAGGGTGAATTGCAGGAGAATTTCAAAATCTTGAACAAAATAGCGAACTGGAAAAATCCCCTAATTCAGCTCATTATCCAAATCAACTATCTTGGTCTAGATTTTGAAATTCTCCTGCAAATCACCCTTTACCTTTAGTGAATAGACCTGAGAGTGTCTGTATGTGAGAAAGACAGGCAGGGTTATTCACTAGAATGCCCCCAATTTGCAGCCTAATTGATAAAAGTTTTTGTTAAAGTATAGGGCTCCAATTAATTTGTGTAAAATCTGTTTGATACTAAATTACCCTGAGAGACAGTCTCACTCATACACACACTGTTAGACTCTACTGACATTGTGTGTTTCCCCAGCAGCTCCTACAGACTTCACTTTACCGCTGCGGTCTGCTAGTTCCTGCTTTCTCTCTGTACCACGTGGTTTCCAACTCCAGTAACTATATTTTACACACACTCAGAGCCTGCTTCCACTCACATACACTCCTCACATACACTCAGACTACCTCCCCCTACTTGCACACTCTCAGAGTGACTCACACTCTTCCCCATCAGATGCCCATATAGTATATACTAACACTCTCACCCCCGATCAATCATTCAGATTGACAGTCTCACCCACATAAGACAAACACTCCCCCCCCCCCCCCTCAGATGCACATCCCCACACCATCCTTCCCTGGCTTCAGACACACTTCCCCACAATCATTTCTTTCAGATGCACTGTCACACACTCCCCCTACCATCTTTACCTTCAGACACACTGCATGTCAGTCATGTTTAAAAATGTTATTGCATGAAAAAAAGTTTAGAAGTCATTAAACCTGTTTCAGCTGATATTGAACTAGCATGTTTGTGCATAACTGATATATATGTCTCAGTTGCTCATTGGCAGACAGAGATAAGATTCCACAGGCATAAAAAAATGTTTGTTTTTTAGCACAGGAGTTTTTTTTTGTTGTTTTTTTTTTTTTATAAACCTGTAAAATATTTTATATTATCCAATTTGATATACAACAAATAAATGCAGTCCTAAATTGTATACAATATATTATATAAATATAAAAAATACAAATATATTAATAACTAGCTTTTCCAAGATTTTTTGTTTTGCATAACATGGATGTTTCTTACAATCATAATAACCTACTGATAGCTAGAACAACTACTCCCTCTAACTCAGTTCTATTAATAGGAAGGTTGGGAGATGCATCCACAATTCTGGAAAAAAAGTGTCTTTCCTCTGCACAGCGACATACTTAAAACTGAAAAAAGTAAAGGGTGACTGCCCCACTCCCCCTTCCTTGAGATGCATCACACAGCAGTGCCCACCTTCCCCACAGATACACTACTTCCGGCCACTTCCCATCAGGAACACAGCCTAACCCCCTCTTCTCCCATCAGTTGCTTATAGGGCACTTCCATCCCCCCTCCCCAGCATGTACACAGAGGACTCGCTCTTCCCCCACCCAACAAGCAGGCACACAGGGCTCCTCAAGATACTAACTTTTCCTCCTGCAGTCAGAACAGTCCCACCATGCTGCTCTCTGTGAATCTCCTACTTCCTAATTGAAACAGGATGCCTGGCCCTGTAGGGGGCGGAGTCACCTCCCGGCAGCTCTCTGTTTAACTGTGAATGTGAAGCATTTCAAGCAGGAAGTGGAACACTGCAGACTTGGAGCACACTGCGCAGGGGCTGGTTAGGGGTGATGGTCTTTCAGCATTATATTCTTTGGAAAAAAATCCCAACACAATAACAATAATGTGGAATCCCATTCCAAAGTTTTATATACCTGTGCATAGTATGTTATTTTAAAGGAGCAGCATGGCAATAAACGATGATATATTTAAAATATCAATTTACAATGTTAAATTCTCCCATCAGTTGCTCATATGGCACTTCCGTCCCCCCTCCCCGGCATGTACACAGAGGACTCTCTCTTTCCCTCAGCAAGTAGCCACACAGGGCTCCCGCCTCCCCCCTTCAAGCTACTAACTTGTCCTGCAGTCAGAACAGTCCCACGATGCTGCTGTCTGTGAATCTCCTGCTTCCTAATTGAAACAGGATGCCTGTAGGGGGCGGAGTCATCTCCCGGCAGCTCTCTGTTTAAAGTGAATGTGAAGCAGTTCAAGCAGAAACACTGCAGACTTGGAGCGCACTGCGCAGGGGCTGGTTAGGGGTGATCTTTTTAAACACCCTATCGGCTCAGAGTGTGAAAGCGCACCCTCACGCTGGTGCTAGAGGGCCAGTGCCCCCCTCTGACTCCCCCTTGCTAACTTGCTATTATTACCGTACCTGGGGCTGCCCTGTCAAAATATTTTATTTTTTTTAAAGCCTGCTCCATAGCCATATATTCAGTGCATCGGCCAGGTGCCGCCCCACAAAAGCTGCCGCCCTAGGCACCGGCCTTGTTGGCCTATACATTAATACGCCCCTGGAACTGGGTCAACAGCCCACGTGTCAGGTCTTTTACGCTCTGTTTTCATTTGTAACTGTTAAGATGCCAGAAGAGCTGAAAGCAAATTTCAGCACACTATGCCACAGCTCTTAAATACACTAATCACTGATTAGTAATCAGTCAAATAAAAAATCAGAATGATGTTAGGGTTATTACCATCACGTCATCACATGTCATCAAGGGAAATCTGGTGTTGAAGTAAGGCTCAAAATCATTAAAGGGACATAAAAATGAATAGTAAAATGGTGTCAATGGTTAGAGCATTTTATTATTAAACAAATACAATGCAAATCTGGACTTGGGTTTTCTTCCAACTGCTGCAAATCAAATAGCTGGTAGCCTACAGTAAAAAAATACTTTACAGAATTTGCTTTTTGAACTCTATAGGTGCGGTGAGACAAGCTCAATAAAATAGAGATGTCCCTTTAATTGTATATTTGTATTAATACGATTTATTCCTTAGTGTGTGTTTATGAAATGATGTGAGTGTTATAAATAACACTGGAAAGACAAATAGAACCTGAAGCATCTGATAATATGTATCTTAAAACATTATTTGTTACACCATTACAAATGACACACATATTTAAAGGGAATTCCAACAGCTTTTATTATTATTCAAATCTTCACAGCAGTTAGAATTACTTGACTAAATATTGGGGAAATAATACAAGCCACACCCACTCCTCTAATTAAAAATACAATTAATAACAATTAAAGGTTGTTAGAACTTTCTGCTAACACGCCCAAAAACATGAAAATACTGTATTTAGCACTTAGCAGAATTCAGATCAAAGGATAGGTTCCTTGTCCTTAAAGGGACATCAACCTCAAACAATAATGTTTATTAAAAGGGGGTTGCAGTATGCAATCTTTATTTATTTTGCCTGTGTTTTCTATGAAAAGTGTATCCTTGTTCCATTCTTCCAGAGAGGCTGCACTGTATTCTTCATATTTAATTATGGGGACATTTATATGACCCTACACCATTCTACAAAGTGATTGGTTCGCTTAGAGCATAAGTTTATTTACAACCTGTCCCTAATTGGAAAAAAAAAGATTCCAGAAACACAGAGTCCACTAAGCTTTTCAAAAGGTGTATCCCTGAGCTGCTCTCGGTTTACAAAACATTTTTGCTAAAAATATTACAGTGTTTTGCAATTGTTGATATATGCTGAGTTGAATGTGTTTTTTCTCTGTCTGCTCATAGCCAATTGGCTAAACTGTGTCCGGGAACCAACCACATTATTTCCTTTATTTATGATAAGTATTAGTAAACAAAATAGCTACTTGTTTCCATTCTTTGATACGCTTGTAAGTTACATTGTCTGGTTGCACACTATATATTGATGAGGGAAATACGTTATTTTAATGGGTTTACAAGTCTGGTTGTAATCTATTTCCATTTCTTCCTGTACTTAGAGCAAATAGTGATGTATCACAATTATTGACCAGCAATTATGATCACTACCTAATTGTTTGGAATAAAGTAACAGGTTGTTACATTTTAACAGCTCAATATTTCCATGGAACACTTCTCAGCCATCTCTGCTATTAAAGAACTGGTGTTTACCTTCCAGTAAAATGTTCTTTATTGCTCTGCTTACATTAATTTCTTGCCTGACAAAAAGTAATCAATAAAAATCAGTTATATATATATATATATAAAAAGGCTAAATTAAGTAACTTTTCCTGGTCAAGCTATGAGTGTTCTCTCTATCAGCCAGTGATCATGCATAACTTTGTATGCTATGTACATTTCTGCTAATTTCACTTTAATATTATCAGCCATTAGCTTTTCTTCATACAATAATATTTGTATCCTGTTTAATTGCTGCTCTGTCTTATACAAAATTAGAAACATTTTTGCAGTGTTCCTTTAACTTAAAAGCCAATATGTCCAAATACAATAGATGTTATTTTAGGGCTAGAAAGAAAATATCAGTTTTTACAAATTGATAATTCTCACCCAGAGATTATGTGAATTCTGGGCAAGTAATGACATGAACTCCATTGTAAATAAAATGTCTGGATGCCGCTTGCCAGGCTTAACCTGTTACCCATCCGATATTGTAATATTGTCATTCTAAAGATACAACGGCTATGTCCATTGTTATTAATGTCATTCAAATGTTTCTAAACGCAAATGTTCCATTTGAATATTGAATTTGAATACTGGTTCCCAAAGACTTACATTGAAGCCTGCAAGAATCCACATTCAGATGCTAAAATCTGAATATTTCATTGTTATAGTAATTTATTAATGTCACATTAAATTATGGCAAAGTAAAGATTTTTGCATATTTGTGCATCATAAATGAGTCGCTGTGTCGTAAAATATCTACATAATTTTTTTTAGAAGCATTTAAAAGTGTAATTCTGTAAGTACATTCTCATTGGTTTGCAATCCAGGGACACACCTCTTGAAAAGTCTCTTAAATGTTTATCTTCTTTGCTGTGACCAATTACAAAAATTTGAATGTTGGGAAAAACCGATAAGATGAATTTTGCAACATTATATCATTACATGAATATGATGCAAATCATAGACATTTGTTAGTGTGTTTCTTTTTTACTAACATATGAACTGTATACAAATGAAGTGAATGTATAATTTGCACACTTAGCAGGAAAACAGTAATGTTGCATAATGACTTCTCTAGAGACAATACCTGTTCTCATGCTGTATAATGACGTATGACAATACCTGTTCTCATGCTGTATAATGACTTATGACAATACCTGTTCTCATGCTGCATAATGACTAATGACAATACCTGTTCTCATGCTGTATAATGACTAATGACAATACCTGTTCTCATGCTGCATAATGACTAATGACAATACCTGTTCTCATGCTGTATAATGACTTCTGACAATACCTGTTCTCATGCTGTATAATGACTTATGACAAAACCTGTTCTCATGCTGCATAAATACTTCTGACAATATCTGTTCTCATGCTGTATAATGACTTCTGACAATACCTGTTCTCATGATGCATAATGACCTATGATAATACCTGTTCTCATGCTGTATAATGACTTATGACAATACCTGTTCTCATGCTGCATAATGACTAATGACAATACCTGTTCTCATGCTGTATAATGACTTATGACAATACCTGTTCTCATGCTGTATAATGACTTCTAACAATACCTGTTCTCATGCTGTATAATGACTTATCACAATACCTGTTCTCATGCTGCATAATGACTTCTCTAGAGACAATACCTGTCCTCATGCTGCATAATGACTTCTGACAATACCTGTTCTCATGCTGCATAATGACTAATGACAATACCTGTTCTCATGCTGTATAATGACTTATGACAATACCTGTCCTCATGCTGCATAATGACTTCTGACAATACCTGTTCTCATGCTGCATAATGACTTATGACAATACCTGTTCTCATGCTGTATAATGACTTATGACAATACCTGTTCTCATGCTGCATAATGACTAATGACAATACCTGTTCTCATGCTGCATAATGACTTATGACAATACCTGTTCTCATGCTGTATTATGACTTATGACAATACCTGTTCTCATGCTGTATAATGACTTCTAACAATACCTGTTCTCATGCTGTATTATGACTTCTAACAATACCTGTTCTCATGCTGTATAATGACTTATCACAATACCTGTTCTCATGCTGCATAATGACTTCTCTAGAGACAATACCTGTCCTCATGCTGCATAATGACTTCTGACAATACCTGTTCTCATGCTGCATAATGACTAATGACAATACCTGTTCTTATGCTGTATAATGACTTTTGACAATACCTGTTCTCATGCTGTATAATGACTTATGACAATACCTGTTCTCATGCTGCATAATTACTTCTGACAATATCTGTTCTCATGCTGCATAATGACCTATGACAAAACCTGTTCTCATGCTGTATAATGACTTATGACAATACCTGTTCTCATGCTGTATAATGACTTCTAACAATACCTGTTCTCATGCTGTATAATGACTTCTAACAATACCTGTTCTCATGCTGTATAATGACTTATCACAATACCTGTCCTCATGCTGCATAATGACTTCTGACAATACCTGTTCTCATGCTGCATAATGACTAATGACAATACCTGTTCTTATGCTGTATAATGACTTTTGACAATACCTGTTCTCATGCTGTATAATGACTTATGACAATACCTGTTCTCATGCTGCATAATTACTTCTGACAATATCTGTTCTCATGCTGCATAATGACCTATGACAAAACCTGTTCTCATGCTGCATAATGACTTCTGACAATACCTGTTCTCATGCTGCATAATGACTAATGACAATACCTGTTCTCATGCTGTATAATGACTTATGACAATACCTGTTCTCATGCTGCATAATGACTTATGACAATACCTGTTCTCTCACTGCATAATGACTTATGACAATATCTGTTATCATGCTGCATAATGACTTATGACAATACCTGTTCTCATGCTGCATAATGACTTATGACAATACTTGTTCTCATGCTGTATAATGACTTATGACAATACCTGTTCTCATGCTGCATAATGACTTATGACAATACCTGTTCTCATGCTGCATAATGACTTATGACAATACCAGGTCTCATTCTGCATAATGACTAATGACAATACCTGTTCTCATGCTGCATAATGACTTATGACAATATCTGTTCTCATGCTGTATAATGACTTATGACAATACCTGTTCTCATGCTGTATAATGACTTATTGACAATACCTGTTCTCATGCTGCATAATGACTTCTGACAATGCCTGTTCTCATTCTGCATAATGACTAATCACAATACCTGTTTTCATGCTGCATAATTACTTATGACAATACCTGTTCTCATGCTGTATAATGACATGACAATACCTGTTCTCATTCTGCATAATGACTAATGACAATACCCATTTTCATGCTGTATAATGACTTATGACAATACCTTTTCTCATGCTGTATAATAACTTATGACAATACCTGTTCTCATGCTGTATAATGACATGACAATACCTGTTCTCATGCTACATAATTACTTATGACAATACCTGATCTCATGCTGTATAATGACATGACAATACTTGTTCTCATGCTGCATAATTACTAATGACAATAGCTGTTCTCATGCTGTATAATGACTTATGACAATACCTGTTCTCATGCTGTATAATGACTTATGACAATACCTGTTCTCATGCTGCATAATGACTTATGACAATACCTGTTCTCATGCTGCATAATGACTTATGACAATACCTGTTCTCATGCTGCATAATGACTTATGACAATACCTGTTCTCATGCTGCATAATTACTAATGGCAATAGCTGTTCTCCTGCTGTATAATGACTTATGACAATACCTGTTCTCATGCTGTATAATGACTTATGACAATACCTGTTCTCATGCTGCATAATGCCTTATGACAATACCTGTTCTCATGCTGTATAATGACTTATGACAATACCTGTTCTCATGCTGCATAATGACTTATGACAATACCTGTTCTCATGCTGTATAATGACTAATGACAATACCTGTTCTCATGCTGTATAATGACTTATGACAATACCTGTTCTCATGCTGCATAATGACTTATGACAATACCTGTTTTCATGCTGCATAATGACTAATGACAATACCTGTTCTCATGCTGTATAATGACTTATGACAATACCTGTTCTCATGCTGAATAATGACTTATGACAATACCTGTTCTCATGCTGTATAATGACTTCTGACAATACCTGTTCTCATGCTGCATAATGACTTATGACAATACCTGTTTTCATGCTGCATAATGACTAATGACAATACCTGTTCTCATGCTGTATAATGACTTATGACAATACCTGTTCTCATGCTGAATAATGACTTATGACAATACCTGTTCTCATGCTGCATAATGACCTATGACAAAACCTGTTCTCATGCTGTATAATGACTTATGACAATACCTGTTCTCATGCTGTATAATGACTTCTAACAATACCTGTTCTCATGCTGTATAATGACTTCTAACAATACCTGTTCTCATGCTGTATAATGACTTATCACAATACCTGTTCTCATGCTGCATAATGACTTCTCTAGAGACAATACCTGTCCTCATGCTGCATAATGACTTCTGACAATACCTGTTCTCATGCTGCATAATGACTAATGACAATACCTGTTCTCATGCTGCATAATGACTTATGACAATACCTGTTCTCATGCTGCATAATGACTTATGACAATATCTGTTATCATGCTGCATAATGACTTATGACAATACCTGTTCTCATGCTGCATAATGACTTATGACAATACTTGTTCTCATGCTGTATAATGACTTATGACAATACCTGTTCTCATGCTGCATAATGACTTATGACAATACCTGTTCTCATGCTGCATAATGACTTATGACAATACCAGGTCTCATTCTGCATAATGACTAATGACAATACCTGTTCTCATGCTGCATAATGACTTATGACAATATCTGTTCTCATGCTGTATAATGACTTATGACAATACCTGTTCTCATGCTGTATAATGACTTATTGACAATACCTGTTCTCATGCTGCATAATGACTTCTGACAATGCCTGTTCTCATTCTGCATAATGACTAATCACAATACCTGTTTTCATGCTGCATAATTACTTATGACAATACCTGTTCTCATGCTGTATAATGACATGACAATACCTGTTCTCATTCTGCATAATGACTAATGACAATACCCATTTTCATGCTGTATAATGACTTATGACAATACCTTTTCTCATGCTGTATAATAACTTATGACAATACCTGTTCTCATGCTGTATAATGACATGACAATACCTGTTCTCATGCTACATAATTACTTATGACAATACCTGATCTCATGCTGTATAATGACATGACAATACTTGTTCTCATGCTGCATAATTACTAATGACAATAGCTGTTCTCATGCTGTATAATGACTTATGACAATACCTGTTCTCATGCTGTATAATGACTTATGACAATACCTGTTCTCATGCTGCATAATGACTTATGACAATACCTGTTCTCATGCTGCATAATGACTTATGACAATACCTGTTCTCATGCTGCATAATGACTTATGACAATACCTGTTCTCATGCTGCATAATTACTAATGGCAATAGCTGTTCTCATGCTGTATAATGACTTATGACAATACCTGTTCTCATGCTGTATAATGACTTATGACAATACCTGTTCTCATGCTGCATAATGCCTTATGACAATACCTGTTCTCATGCTGTATAATGACTTATGACAATACCTGTTCTCATGCTGCATAATGACTTATGACAATACCTGTTCTCATGCTGTATAATGACTAATGACAATACCTGTTCTCATGCTGTATAATGACTTATGACAATACCTGTTCTCGTGCTGAATAATGACTTATGACAATACCTGTTCTCATGCTGTATAATGACTTCTGACAATACCTGTTCTCATGCTGTATAATGCCTTATGACAATACCTGTTCTCATGCTGTATAATGACTAATGACAATACCTGTTCTCATGCTGTATAATGACTTATGACAATACCTGTTCTCATGCTGTATAATGACTTCTGACAATACCTGTTCTCATGCTGTATAATGACTAATGACAATACCTGTTCTCATGCTGAATAATGACTTATGACAATACCTGTTCTCATGCTGCATAATGACTAATGACAATACCTGTTCTCATGCTGTATAATGACTTATGACAATACCTGTTCTCATGCTGTATAATGACTTATGACAATACCTGTTCTCATGCTGAATAATGACTTATGCCAATACCTGTTCTCATGCTGTATAATGACTTCTGACAATACCTGTTCTCATGCTGTATAATGACTTCTCTAAAGACAATACCTGTCCTCATGCTGCATAATGACTAATGACAATACCTGTTCTCATGCTGTATAATGACTAATGACAATACCTGTTCTCATGCTGTATAATGACTTCTGACAATACCTGCTCTCATGCTGTATAATGACTTATGACAATACCTGTTCTCATGCTGTATAATGACATGACAATACTTGTTCTCATGCTGCATAATTACTAATGACAATAGCTGTTCTCATGCTGTATAATGACTTATGACAATACCTGTTCTCATGCTGTATAATGACTTCTGACAATACCTGTTCTCATGCTGTATAATGACTTCTCTAAAGACAATACATGTCCTCATGCTGCATAATGACTAATGATAATACCTGTTCTCATGCTGTATAATGACTAATGACAATACCTGTTCTCATGCTGAATAATGACTTATGACAATACCTGTTCTCATGCTGCATAATGACTAATGACAATACCTGTTCTCATGCTGTATAATGACTTATGACAATACCTGTTCTCATGCTGTATAATGACTTATGACAATACCTGTTCTCATGCTGAATAATGACTTATGCCAATACCTGTTCTCATGCTGTATAATGACTTCTGACAATACCTGTTCTCATGCTGTATAATGACTTCTCTAAAGACAATACCTGTCCTCATGCTGCATAATGACTAATGACAATACCTGTTCTCATGCTGTATAATGACTAATGACAATACCTGTTCTCATGCTGTATAATGACTTCTGACAATACCTGCTCTCATGCTGTATAATGACTTATGACAATACCTGTTCTCATGCTGTATAATGACATGACAATACTTGTTCTCATGCTGCATAATTACTAATGACAATAGCTGTTCTCATGCTGTATAATGACTTATGACAATACCTGTTCTCATGCTGTATAATGACTTCTGACAATACCTGTTCTCATGCTGTATAATGACTTCTCTAAAGACAATACATGTCCTCATGCTGCATAATGACTAATGATAATACCTGTTCTCATGCTGTATAATGACTAATGACAATACCTGTTCTCATGCTGTATAATAACTTCTGACAATACCTGCTCTCATGCTGTATAATGACTTATGACAATAGCTGTTCTCATGCTGTATAATGACTTATGACAATACCTGTTCTCATGCTGTATAATGACTTCTGACAATACCTGTTCTCATGCTGTATAATGACTTATGCCAATACCTGTTCTCATGCTGTATAATGACTTATGACAATACCTGTTCTCATGTTGTATAATGACTTCTGACAATACCTGTTCTCATGTTGTATAATGACTTCTGACAATACCTGTTCTCATGCTGTATAATGACTTCTGACAATACCTGTTCTCATGCTGTATAATGACTTCTGACAATACCTGTTCTCATGCTGTATAATGACTTCTGACAATACCTATTCTCATGCTGTATAATGACTTCTCTAGAGACAATACCTGTTCTCATGCTGCATTGTGTTTATGTTTTGCAGCACCGAGTTCACACCATACTGAATGCTGATATGGTGATAGTGATGAAGAGAGGAGCCATCATGGAATATGACAAGCCAGAGGTTTTGCTGGAGAGAGAAGACAGCATGTTTGCATCCTATGTGCAAGCTGATAAATAATCACAAATAGAAATCTTTTAAAGTGCAATTGAGCAATCATCTAGTTTTTTAATCATGTAAATATTGTGTAAATAAAAATCTTGATTGTTTCATAATACTGTTTATTTTCTTTGTGTTATTTTTCATCTGTAATGTACATCTGTGCCACTACACAGACATTTATTTAAAAGGACATGACCCTTTTTTTTATTCAGATAGAAAATACAATTTTAAAAAGGTTCCCAATGTACTTCTATTATCTAATTTAGTTCATTCTCATGTTATTCTTTGTTGAAGAGATATCTAGATAGGTAGCGTGCACATGTCTGCAGTATTACATGACAGGAAATATTTCTGCCATCTAGTGTTCTTGCTAATATATAAAATTGTTGCAAAACTGTTTCCATAGAGTACTGCAGACACGTGCACACTCCTGAGCTTACCTTTTCAACAAAGGATAACAAGAAAATGAAGAAAATGTAATAATAGAAGGAAATTGGAAAGTTGTTTAAAATTGTATGTTGTATCTGATCTTAAAATAAAAATGGTGGGTATTAGGTCCCCTTAATTCATTTACTGGCTTGATCTTACAATATTATGTTCTAGTATAAAAGTTTAGTAACTCCTTAGTTTGCAACATACAACACTGACACCTACAGGGATTGTTGTTCGTATCCTGTGTATTGCAGCATTAATAGACAGCTGTGGTAAAGGGATATTGATTGAATCCAAAACATCTTTACACCATTATGTAGACTATAAAATGACAAAAAATGTCAAGTACTTTTTTACATTTCCAGCTCTTAGACTATGAAATAATAATCAATTCTAAATGGTTTTGTGAGATAGACGCATTATGCAAATCCTATCACAGAGGGCTACCTAGGTAGTAATTCGGGAGCGTGTACGGGTCATGCTCATAAACACATCACATACTTTCACAGGGCTCGACAGTTTCAGATTCATACAGCACAAAATTCTTAATCACTGTGAAATAGTGGATTTGTGCGTACATTTAAATCACAGCCCCTTAAAGTACACAGTGTGAACAAGCTTTGTACATGCACAACAACACGCAAACCGTGCTCCCCTTTATTTAATATTCACCCTGATTTTAATATGTGCTAGAATTGGTGCCAAAAGCAGAGGGCATGAAGTGTCTGTAGGGCAATGGGTGATGCAGCTGTGATTACCATTTTACAATAAGGTATTTAGCTAAAAAGCAGTGCAGCAACTTCTATTTACACAAATCTATTTCTTCATCACAGGGCAGTAGGATTCAGTGATTGTCATTCCTCTATACATTTATGTCCCTGTAATATATAACGCACATGATGAAGACAACAGGATAAGCAGAGATAGTTCTACAGGGCACTAACCACCGCTATAGTTTGTTTAGCACCCCGAACTTCACAGGTGCCGGCTGCCCTGAACTTACAAGTAGTTGATACTGATAGGGCCTTACATGTCCAGTGATTTTGCTGTACAAGGAGAGAGAAATGATGGAGAATATGGATAAAATAGCTAAGGCGGTAGAATGTTTCCTCCTCAGTAGCCTGCACTCATACAATGTAAATAGAAGAGCACCTGCTGTAAATGCGATGTTTTATTTCCTTAAAGGGCCATGATACCCAAATGTTGAAACACTTGAAAGTGATGCAGCATAGCTGTAAAAAGTTGACTAGAAAATATCACCTGAAACATCTCTATGTAAAAAAGAAAGTTCTTTTACCTCAAAAATTCCTCAGTAGCTATATCCCATTGTAAAGGACTTCTAAGCAGCAAATCAGTATGTCTGTCCCGGGACAGCTAAGGGAATGAGCTTTCGTGCACTCTCATGTTATTTCCCTATTCAGTGTAAGGAAGTTTACTATGAAATCTCACGGGAGTTAAGTGAAATCTCATGAGATCACAGTAAAAGAGTTCATGACCTCAGCACTGATGATGCTGATTGGCTGCTGTTCATTTCTTCATTTATTTTTTATTTTTTTTTCCTGCAGCTGGGCAGGAGCAGAGTATAACTTTTTACACAGAACTTACTCTGCTGAGCTGAGGAAATTGTGAGGTAAAATATCTTCCTTTTTTACATAGAGATGCAAAGGTGATATTTTCCTGCAAGCTTTTTACAGTTATGCTGCATCAGTTTCAAGCAATTTAGCATATGAGTATTATGTCCCTTTAACATATAGCATTATGTTGTTATGTGTCTCAGTGGGAATGAGGCGTTAAAGCATGAATTTATCTTAAAAACAGCTTTTCATCAGCAGATTGTGTTGCAATGTATAGCGGATATATCTAAGTTACAGTATGTTTCATTACAGAGATATAGATTATGCATATTATGTGAATGTATATTTACAAAACTTGCAGGAACAGGGAGAGAAGTAGGGATGGGCGAATGTGTACATTTTCGAAATTCGAATGTAGAACGAATGTTATTACCAAAATTCGAATTCTAAATCCAAATGTCGATAAGAACGAATATTCTTAAAAATTCGAAAATCGAACGTTATTTACAGTTTTCGGATGTCACTTTCAAATTCGAATGTTTATAATTATATTGAATGTCCACATTCGAAATTTCGAATTTAACATTATATTTAACAAATACTATTCAGAAGTTCAATAGTTCATGTGGTAGGGCGGGAATCTAGTAAATTGATACATAATAGATACAAATATATCATTTTGAATGTTTCCATATAGAATATTGCATAATTCGAATATTACATTTAAAGAAAGCATTAGAAATACTATTACAAACATATAAATTCGAATTTTTCGAATTCGAATATAAATTCGAATTTTTCAAATTCGAATATTGCATAATTCGAATATTACATTTAAAGAAAAAGCATTAGAAATACTATTACAATCTAAATTCAAATTTTTCGAATTCTAATACACGTATTGCATAATTCGAATATTACATTTAAAGAAAAAGCATTAGAAATACTATTACAATCTAAATTCGAACTTTTCGAATTCGAATATTGCATAATTCGAATATTACATTTAAAGAAAAAGCATTAGAAATACTATTACAATCGAAATTCAAATTTTTCGAATTCGAATATTGCATAATTTGAATATTACATTTAAAGTAAAAGCATTAGAAATACTATTACAATCTAAATTCGAATTTTTCGAAAATAATATTTTCGAATGTAATCATAAAATTCGAAACCGAACATTCGAAAATCGAATGTTAGAATGTTATGTAAACATTCGAAATTCGATTCGAACGAACGAATGTGTTAAAATTCGCGCCGTTTTTCGAATGTTGCAAAACATTCGCCCATCCCTAGAGAGAAGTTCAGCTGCTATGTGGTAAAATATGTCTCTGTTCAAAATATTATAATAATGGTACAAACATAATACTGTTCATGAGCCTACCTAGGTTTTCTCTTCAACAAAGGATACAAAGGGAACACAAGCTACCACTGCATGCTCTGTGTCTAAAAAATTTAAGTTATTTTACTTTACTGTTCCATTAAGGGCCTGCCCTCCACCTATACAAAAACTAAAGACTAAATAACACAAAAGAATAAAAACAAACATTACCATAATGTAATCTGTCACCCCTCAAATCCCTGGCTAATATCTACAGACATCTGTATCAGGTGGGAGTAAAAATATCTGGACATTTAATAACATAAAATTGGAAAAAAAAAACACTCAACGGCATAGAACGTCATAACAGTTTGGCTCTACTAAAGCCAAAGGCACTTCCTGAATGGGATTGTGGGCTGGGGGCTTGACTAGCAACATAGGCACTCCCCCCGACACAATCCCAGCATTGAAATCACAATCACGTTTTTTAAATGTTTTATTTATTTGTTTACAAATAAGTCTGGGCTGGAAGGGGTTAAATCATGCTGCAACTAATCAAAAACAGGAATTGGTCAAACGGATATCTGATTGGATAATTGATATTCCTATCCCATATTTGAATTATCTTAAGCAGCAACAGTACACACATATTTATAAGAACATTAAACACCTATTGGTTTTGTGTAAGAATTCTGCTGTGTCCCACTTTCCCTAGAGAGACCAAAAAGCAAATTCTGTAAACTGTGGGCTAGATTACATATGCGGCTCAGGCTTCAGCGTAACATTGGGGAATCCAATAAACCCCGTCGGCAGTTTATAAACTGCCATAAGTCGGATAAAATAGCGATGTCCAGAAATGTGCGTAAATACAAATTTCTGGAGTCGCCAGTGACTTACGGCACTTTAGAAACTGCCGGTGCCTAAGAAAATTAAAAAAAATATCAAGTCTCCCGTAAAAGTCTAACCCGCTTCCCAAAAATAAACCCGACACGTAAAACCCCTATATCCACCATCTCCCCCATATCGGAACTAATAATAAATGTATTAACCCCTAATCTGCCCCTGACATCGCAATGTAACTAATTGAACTATTAACCCCTAATCCGTCATCCCCCCACATCGCAATCTAACTTATAAATGTATTAACCCCTAATCCACCATTCACCCACAACGCCAACTACCTAATTAAACTATTTTAGCCCCTAATCCGCCAACTCCCACATTTCAAACTACGTAATAAAACTATTAACCCCTAATCCGGCAAGCAACCCTCCACAACGCAAAGTACTTATCAACACTATTAACCCCTAAACCGCCAATCCCCCATAACGCATTAAACCTAATGAACCTATTAACCCCTAAACCGCTAAGCCCCCACAACGCAAATAACTAATTAAATTACTAAGCCCCCTTATTTAACACCCCCTAAATTAACCCCAATTACCTAAAATTAAAAAATACTAAATTACAATTAAAATGAAAAAAACTAACATTACTTTAAAAATAAAAAACTAAAGGCTAGATTTAGAGTTTTGTCGGTAAGGACCCGCGTAGCTAACGCCGGCTTTTTTCTGGCCACACCATAAAAATAACTCTGGTATTGAGAGTCCACATAAAGGCTGCGTTAGGCTCCAAAAAAGGAGCGTAGAGCATATTTAACGCAGCTTCAACTCTCGATACCAGAGTTGCTTACGCAAGCGGCCAGCCTCAAAAATGTGCTCGTGCACGATTCCCCCATAGAAAACAATGGGGCTGTTTGAGCTGAAAAAAAACCTAACACCTGCAAAAAAGCCGCATTCAGCTCCTAACGCAGCCCCATTGTTTGCTATGTGGAAACACTTCCTACGTCTGCACCTAACACTCTAACATGTACCCTGAGTCTAAACACCCCTAGCCTTACACTTATTAACCCCTAATCTGCCGCCCCCGCTATCGCTGACCACTGCATATTATTATTAACCCCTAATCTGCCGCTCCGTAAACCGCCGCTACTTACATTATCCCTATGTACCCCTAATCTGCTGCCCTAACATCGCCGACCCCTATATTATATTTATTAACCCCTAATCTGCCCCCCACAACGTCGCCTCCACCTGCCTACACTTATTAACTTCTAATCTGCCGAGCGGACCTGAGCGCTACTATAATAAAGTTATTAACCCCTAATCCGCCTCACTAACCCTATAATAAATAGTATTAACCCCTAATCTGCCCTCCCTAACATCGCCGACACCTAACTTCAATTATTAACCCCTAATCTGCCGACTGGAGCTCACCGCTATTCTAATAAATGTATTAACCCCTAAAGCTAAGTCTAACCCTAACACTAACACCCCCCTAAATTAAATATAATTTTAATCTAACGAAATTAATTAACTCTTATTAAATAAATTATTCCTATTTAAAGCTAAATACTTACCTGTAAAATAAATCCTAATATAGCTACAATATAAATTATAATTATATTATAGCTATTTTAGGATTAATATTTATTTTACAGGTAACTTTGTATTTATTTTAACCAGGTACAATAGCTATTAAATAGTTAAGAACTATTTAATGGCTAAAATAGTTAAAATAATTACAAAATTACCTGTAAAATAAATCCTAACCTAAGTTACAATTAAACCTAACACTACACGATCAATAAATTAATTAAATAAACTACCTACAATTACCTACAATTAACCTAACACTACACTATCAATAAATTAATTAAATACAATTCCTACAAATAAATACAATTAAATAAACTAGCTAAAGTACAAAAAATAAAAAAGAACTAAGTTACAAAAAATAAAAAAATATTTACAAACATAAGAAAAATATTACAACAATTTTAAACTAATTACACCTACTCTAAGCCCCCTAATAAAATAACAAAGCCCCCCAAAATAAAAAAAATGCCCTACCCTATTCTAAATTACTAAAGTTCAAAGCTCTTTTACCTTACCAGCCCTGAACAGGGCCCTTTGCGGGGCATGCCCCAAGAAGTTCAGCTCTTTTGCCTGTAAAAAAAAACATACAATACCCAAGCCCCCCAACATTACAACCCACCACCCACATACCCCTAATCTAACCCAAACCCCCCTTAAATAAACCTAACACTAAGCCCCTGAAGATCTTCCTACCTTGTCTTCACCTCACCGGGTTCACCGATCTGTCCAGATCAGCCAATCAGATTGAGCTCGCATTCTATTGGCTGATCGGAACAGCCAATAGAATGCGAGCTCAATCTGATTGGCTGATTGGATCAGCCAATCGGATTGAACTTGATTCTGATTGGCTGATTCCATCAGCCAATCAGAATATTCCTACCTTAATTCCGATTGGCTGATAGAATCCTATCAGCCAATCGGAATTCGAGGGACGCCATCTTGGATGACGTCATTTAAAGGAACCGTCATTCGTCGTTCAGTCGTCGGCCAGGATGGATGTTCCGTGTCGGAGGTCTTCAGGATGCTGCCGCTCTGCTCCGGATGGATGCCGCTTGGATGAAGACTTCAATCGGATGGAAGACCTCTTCTTGCCCCGCTTGGATGAAGACTTCAGCCGGATCATGGACCTCTTCAGCCCCCTGCTTGGGCTTGGATCAGGACATCGGAGGAGCTCTTCTGGATAGATCGGTGAACCCGGTGAGGTGAAGACAAGGTAGGAAGATCTTCAGGGGCTTAGTGTTAGGTTTATTTAAGGGGGGTTGGGTTAGATTAGGGGTATGTGGGTGGTGGTTTTTAATGTTGGGGGGCTTGGGTATTGTATGTTTTTTTTTACAGGCAAAAGAGCTGAACTTCTTGGGGCATGCCCCGCAAAGGGCCCTGTTCAGGGCTGGTAAGGTAAAAGAGCTTTGAACGTTAGTAATTTAGAATAGGGTAGGGCATTTTTTTATTTTGGGGGGCTTTGTTATTTTATTAGGGGGCTTAGAGTAGGTGTAATTAGTTTAAAATTGTTGTAATATTTTTCTTATGTTTGTAAATATTATTTTTTTTTTTAACTTAGTTCTTTTTTATTTTTTGTACTTTACCTAGTTTATTTAATTGTATTTATTTGTAGGAATTGTATTTAATTAATTTATTGATAGTGTAGTGTTAGGTTAATTGTAGGTAATTGTAGGTAGTTTATTTAATTAATTTATTGATCGTGTAGTGTTAGGTTTAATTGTAACTTAGGTTAGGATTTATTTTACAGGTCATTTTGTAATTATTTTAACTATTTTAGCGATTAAATAGTTCTTAACTATTTAATAGCTATTGTACCTGGTTAAAATAAATACTAAGTTACCTGTAAAATAAATATTAATCCTAAAATAGCTATAATATAATTATAATTTATATTGTAGCTATATTAGGGTTTATTTTACAGGTAAGTATTTAGCTTTAAATAGGAATAATTTATTTAATAAGAGTTAATTTATTTCGTTAGATTTAAATTATATTTAAGTTAGGGGGGTGTTAGTGTTAGGGTTAGACTTAGCTTTAGGGGTTAATACATTTATTAGAATAGCGGTGAGCTCAAGTCGGCAGATTAGGGGTTAATGTTTGAAGTTAGGTGTCGGCGATGTTAGGGAGGGCAGATTAGGGGTTAATACTATTTATTATAGGGTTAGTGAGGCGGATTAGGGGTTAATAACTTTATAATAATAGCGGTGCGGTCCGCTCGGCAGATTAGGGGTTAATAAGTGTAGGCAGGTGGCGGCGACGTTGTGGGGGGCAGATTAGGGGTTAATAAATATAATATAGGGGTCGGCGGTGTTAGGGGCAGCAGATTAGGGGTACATAGCTATAATGTAGGTGGCGGCGCTTTGCGGTCGGCAGATTAGGGGTTAATAGGTGTAGGTAGCTGGCGGCAACATTGTGGGGGGCAGGTTAGGGGTTAATAAATATAATACATGGGTCGGCGGTGTTAGGGGCAGCAAATTAGGGGTACATAAGGATAACGTAGGTGGCGGTCAGCAGATTAGGGGTTAAAAAAATGTAATTGAGTGGCGGCGATTTGGGGGGACCTCAGTTTAGGGGTACATAGGTAGTTTATGGGTGTTAGTGTACTTTAGAGTACAGTAGTTAAGAGCTTTATAAACCGGCGTTAGCCCAGAAAGCTCTTAACTACTGACTTTTTTCCTGCAGCTGGAGTTTTGTCATTAGATGTCTAACGCTCACTTCAGACACGACTCTAAATACCGGACTTAGAAAGATCCCATTGAAAAGATAGGATACGCAATTGACGTAAGGGGATCTGCGGTATGGAAAAGTCGCGGCTGAAAAGTGAGCGTTAGACCCTTTTTTGAGTGACTCCAAATACCGGAGGTAGCCTAAAACCAGCGTTAGGAGCCTCTAACGCTGGTTTTCACGGCTAACGCCAAACTCCAAATCTAGGCCTTAGTTTAAATTAATCTGAAATTACAAAAAATAAAAAAAGTCTAACATTACAGAAAATAATAAACCAAATTATCAAAAATAAAAAATTAAACCTAATCCCTATGAAAATAAAAAAGCCCCCCCAAAATAAAAACACCCCCTAATCTAATCTAAACTAAAAATAACCCTTACAAGGGGCCTTTTGTAGGGCATTGCCCTAAGTTAAACAGCTATTTTACCTCTAAAAAATACTAAGTCCCCCTTAACAGTAAACCCCCCACCCACCAAACCTCCCAAAATAAAAATAAAAACTAACACTAAAGGGGCATTTGTATAGGCATTGCCCTTAAAAGGGCATTCAGCTCTTTTAGAAGTGCCCATGAAATCCTTCATCTAAAAAATAAAAAAAAAATAAGCATGTCTAACCCCCAAATAGGTACTCACGGTTCCTGAAGTCCGTTGGTGAAGTCTACTTCCAGGCGATGAAGTCTTCTTCCAAGCGACTGACATCTTCTACCAAGCAGGGACCTCTTCTTTCTTCATCCAGGACCAAGCCGGCGTCATGGAGCGTGGAGGATCCTCTTTGTACGATAACCACCGTACATTGACTATTGAATGCAAGGTACGCATTTAAATATGGAGTATCTTGCATTCCTATTGGCTGAAAAAATTCAAATCAGTTAATAGGATGAGAGCTACTCAAATCCTATTGGCTGATTTGAATTATCCAATAGGATTTGAGCTACTGGGGCAATGGGCAGTTTAGGTTTTTTTAGTGTTAGTTTTTTTTTTATTTTGGGGGGTTTGGTGGGTGGGGGGTTTTACTGTTAGAGGGGGTAAAATAGCTGTTTATCTTAGGGCAATGCCCTATAAAAGCGCCTTTTAAGGGCTATTGGTAGTTTAGATTAGATTAGGGTTTTTTTTTTATTTTGGGGGGCTTTTTATTTTCATAGGGATTAGATTTAATTTTTTTATTTTTAATAATATGGTTTATTATTTTCTGTAATGTTAGACTTTTTTATTTTTTGTAATTTTATATTAAAGTAATGTTATTTTTTTTATTTTAGTTGTAAATTAGTATTTTTTTATTTAATGTAATTGGGGTTAATTTAGGGGGTGTTAGGTTAGGGGGCTTAGTAATTTAATTAGTTATTTGCATTGTGGGGAGATGGCGGTTTAGGGGTTAATAATTTTAATAGGTATTTTGAGATGTGGATGAATGGCGGATTAGGGGTTAATAGTTTATTAAAGGGACAGTACACCGTAAAATTGTTTTTCAATTATTGTATTTTCAATGACTTGTTATACCAGCTGCAGAGTATAAAATTTTCGATCATTTGTATTTTTAGGTTAATTTATGTATATGAATTAGCTGGTTTTGTGCTTTTAAACCACAGCCATTACAAAGGGTTGAGCTTCCAGCTAATATCAGATTGTATTATGTTATCACTTTTATTCACACAGACTT
Source organism: Bombina bombina (assembly GCF_027579735.1). Lineage (NCBI taxonomy): Eukaryota > Metazoa > Chordata > Amphibia > Anura > Bombinatoridae > Bombina > Bombina bombina. Next base: position 229,972,245 of record NC_069505.1, on the reverse strand, counting down.
GCTTTCTTATCTTATATCTGTTTATAAAGCAAAGCTCAATACTTAGATAGAACAATGGAAAATTAACATTTTATTACTTAAAATATCCTGCAACCCACTAACAGTGTAATTTCTTCTGCTGGCTGTGTTTACATAGTCTGTCAATAGCATATACTCCAGTATCAGATTTTTTAGTATAGGTTGTGATACCACAGGCTAAATCAGCTATTTCAAATGCTGAAATAGGGGTAAAGGAGCTACTTGTAAACAGTTTAATACACTATAGCAGGTAAAATGGATCATTTGGAACAATTTAAAGGGGAGAACATTTTTTGGGTGAACTGTCCCTTTAAGGTATATTGCCTTGTGGGGTGATCGTGGTTTAGGGGTTAATCACTTTATTAGGTATATAGCGTTGTGGGGGGTTGCGGATTAGGGCTTAATACAGAGGCGTAACTAGAAACCACAGGGCCCAGGTGCAAGAATCTAAGAAGGGGCCCCCCACCGTCCCTCCCCCCTCCAAAAAAAGGTGAATTTAATACTTTTTTTTTTTTTTTTTTTTTACATTTAACACAGAAAAAAAAAATGTGAATCAGATTACATGTCTGCAAAAGGAGGTACCCTGTGCCCACAGTCTGTGAGATGGTCTGACCCCCTATTACTGTGTATATATATATATATATATATATATATATATATAGTGACACTATTTAAAGGGACAGTCTACCATAGAATTGTTAAGGGAATGAAAGGTAGCAGAGTCTCCTGTAATGGAGTTAAGGGATGAGCTGACAGGCTAGTGGAAAATCCCAGTGCAGTGTAGTAGCAACAATGTTGCAAAGTGAGGGGAGGTCTTAGGCTTACCTCATATAAGGGAAGTTCTGGAACAATCTGGCCTCTTCCACCTGGGATTTTTCAAGGAGAAAGTGCTGCGGTGCCCATTCGCTTCAGGGAGTCCCCTAGGAGATCCTTGAGGAGTACACCTGTAATAGAGGAAGAGGATGAGGATGTGGTGCCACCAACTCTGGCGGAAACAAGGCCAGTATTGTCTGCTTTACCACCTAGTCTTGTAATAATTAGTCCCCCAGCCCCTGAGCCTGCACCCGCCGGGCCCGGTACTGTTATGGTTGCGGGACAGGCGGGTGCAGTGAGCACAGGCCCATCCAATCTGGACAGAGCTTTGGAGGCAGGCCTGGGGGCCCTCACGGCCTCCGGAATGTCTCCTGAGGCGGCGGTCGTTGTGGGCATGTTTAAGGCACTTACGGCTGCTGTTCTGCCTCTGGTGGTAAGCCAGGTGGAACCGGGGCCTAGCGCCCCTCATCACCAGCCTGCATTATCCCATGTAGGCCCGGGGCCTAGCACCCCTCATCAGGCAGGGCCTAGTATTTCCTCTCATCCGGCCTGGTCCCTAGGGCCCGGCCCGGATGCCTCATTGGTGGCTCAGTCTGCTGCTGGAGTGGGGCCTAAGGGTCCTCGCCCACTTACCGGACCGCATCAATCATTGGTGGCTCAGTCGGAGCCTGCTACTTCCAATGCAGGCTCCGGTTGCGGCCTCGCGTCAGCCGCGCCCATTTCCAGCCAGTCAGGTGACACGCGTGACGTCACTTCCGGCGCCGCGGTAGTCACACGGCCGGAACATGGAGCGGATCGTTGCGTTCCTGGGGCACGAAAGAGGCCTAGCCGGGTACTCTCCACAGGTGAGGGGGGAGTATCCGGGCGGGCCCGCACCGCTGCGCAACACTCTGCAGCATCTGGCATTGCGAACAGGGCCAATATATTGCAGAGGGGCCGCGGCATGCAAAGGGGGAGGCTCATGGGGTCCAAGGTTACCAGGCAGGCATATGGGAGAGCAAGGAGTGCATTGATGGGGCGCCAGTGGACTAACAGGGGGGGTGCCAGCAATACTTATGTACCCCAAATCGGGGAGAATGCGCTTGGAGATAAGGCACAGGGCGAGTCACTACAACCAATAGCTGCAGGGGTTCAGAGAGGCCACGGACTTGTTAATGCAGGTGCTCAGAGCGTACACTCAGTCAGGGAGCGCGTGGTCAGGGCATCGCCCTCTGTTGCAGGGTCAGTGAATGAATGGAGTGGTGATATGGATGACGAGAGGGCTAGAGAGGTCCCAACTAGGGCTGGGGTCAGTACTTCTACCCCGGTTGGGGGCGGCAGGCAGGGGGGCCGCATGGCTGGCCTGGATACTCCCCTCTTGTTTGTTTCTCCTCCACAGGATATACTGGCTGCACCGCCGAGGACAGAGGTCTCTGGTACAGCAGGAGTTGGACTATCAGTACAGCCGTCTGGAGGATCAGTGGGAGCAGCACCCGGAACATCTACACCTTCCACATCTGCAGTTGGTGAGAGAAATGTATTTAATTTGTCACGCACCATTGACACCGACTATAGCACTGATTCAGACTCAGATGGTGGGAAGAAATTAGGGCTCAATAGCAAGGGGCAGCGCCGCATGTTCAAAATGTTGAAGCTGCTAGTGGCTGAGCGTAATCAGGCTAAGGGTTTAGGTAGCATGGAGCAGCCTGCACTGCAGGCAGGGCAAATCACTGTGTCAGCCTCTGCGGGCAGTGCTCAGGGAGAGGAGAGCGCTGCGCAGCCGCAGGATATACCAGTTAATGCCAGGAGGGTGGCTCTGCAGGGGGACTCTTATCCCTGCAAGATCCACTGCCTGCATGCGCATCTCAAACCCAAGACGGTACAGAAAATTTGCGATCAGAAGTATGTCAATATGTTTGAGCTGTCCCTAGAGGCGCAGCGCAACAAAGAGCGTAGTGAGGATGGGACTGGACCAAAAAAGATCCAGTGCCCAGATACATTTGAAGAGTGGAGGCGGTGCTTTAGGGTATTCTCCTCCTGCTACATTGAACAGAGGCCGGAGGCCACTCTAGATGTAATTAAGTACGCGGAGATAATAGAATATATCTATAATAGATACGGGGAAGGCATGTGGAGAGCTTATGATAGTGAATTTAGGAGGAAAATGGTCGGTAACCCGTTTTTGAACTTTGGGGTGAAAGATTTGGACCTGTGGTCCCTGCTCATACCGGAAAAAGGGGGGGCAGGGGGATCGCTGCTGCGGACAGGGCCCCCGAGGCCACCGAGCCTTGTCAAGCGTCGAGGCAGGGAGTGTTGGAAGTACAACGAGAAGCAGTGTGACAAAGGAGCTTCCTGCTCCTTTCAGCATGCCTGCATGTACTGCAGCGGTCAACACCCGGGAGTTGAGTGCCCCAAGCGGAGGGACGGCGGAGCCTTCCGTGGGGCCAAATCGGGGAGGCTGGACAAAAGAGCTCCAACACCCCTGAAGCTGGACGCCATTAGGCCTTGGCTAGCAGCCTACCCAGATAGGGTGGCGGCTGCCAACATATTGGCAGGGATTGGAGAAGGATTCAAGATAACATATTGGCAGGGATTGGAGAAGGATTCAAGATACCAACATTGGGGTTGGTAATTGGGTCTGCCTCGCATAAGAATTTAAAGTCGGCTTACGAAATGCCGGGCGAAGTTCAGGCGAAATTGAGCAAAGAAATTGCTCTGGGGAGGTTTGCTGGTCCATTTGAACAACCTCCCATCCCTGACCTGGTTATATCCCCTTTAGGGGTGGTCCCTAAAAAGGAACCAGGGAAATTCCGCCTGATTCAGCATTTGTCTTATCCAAAAGGCGGTTCCGTCAATGGTGCAATAGACCCCCTGATAAGCTCGGTGTCGTACCAATCGTTTGACCAGGCGTTGGAGTTGGTAGTTGCGGCAGGTCCGGGCGCGCTGCTAGCCAAAATGGACATTGAGTCTGCCTTTTGGCTACTCCCCATACACCCATCATCGTTCAGACTGATGGGGTGTAAATTCGAGGGAAATTATTTTATTGACAAATGCTTGCCCATGGGTTGCTCGCTATCGTGTGCTTATTTTGAGGAATATAGCTCATTCTTACATTGGGCTATCGTCTCGGCGGCGGCCGGCGGGGGAATAGTCGCCCATTACCTGGATGACTTCCTGCTGGTCGGCGCCGCGAATACACGTGAGTGCGATCGGCTGATCACAGTAATAAGAGGACTAATGTCAAAATTCGGAGTGCCACTAGCTGAGGAAAAAACACACTACTGGAGCTCTTTCCCATAGTCGTGGCTATGGAGCTCTGGGGGCCGGCATTAAAGGACCGGTATATCATGTTTTGGATGGACAACGCTAGTGTTGTGTTCGCAATAAATAGGTTGTCTGCGTCGTCACCGGTAGTGGTTAGGTATTTGCGCCAGCTGGTGCTGAGGTGCTTGCAATACAATATTCAGTTTAACGCGAGACACGTCCCCGGGGTCAACAACACCCTGGCGGACGCACTCTCAAGGTTCCAATGGGAGCAGTTTCTCAGACTGGCTCCTAACGCAGCAGCAGTTGGCTTACCTTGTCCCCACTCTATTTGGCAGTTTGCGGGGCATGGAGGTCCATAGGGCACCTAGTGAGGGCGTCCCTGGCGCCGAATACCTGGAGAGCTTATTCACAGCACTGGGGCGAGTGGGTAAGTTATTGTCACGAACGGGGCGCAGCGGCAGGAGAAGCCCCTAGGGATCTGTTCTTGGAGTGGCTTGCAGAGAGACACAGGCAGGGAATTTCGAAGGGCGCTATATCCAATAGGATAGCTGCTGTCTCCTTCTTTTGCAACATGTTAGAGTGGCCCAACATCACTAAGGGATTCCTGGTGAGGCAAGTCATTAAGGGTTGTGGTAGGCTTGAAGGTCGATCGAAGGATGCGCGTGAACCAGTGACGTTTTGCTGATTAGCCAAGCTGCTGGACGCCACCGGGGGCATTTGCGTTGAACCTGGGGAAAGAGAGCTGTTTCAGTGCGCATTTTCTTTGGCATTTTTTGCTGCCCTTAGGCCGGGGAAGCTGGTCGCTTCAAAGGATGCGGTTAACTCGGGTATACAGTTGGCTCATGTCAAATGTGCGGGTGATAATTTGTTATTGTTTATCCCGCACTCAAAGACAGACCAGGAGGGGAGAGGAGTGTGGGTCACTCTGACACCCTCAGCCTCGGGCGTCTGCCCGGTTTTGAGTACAAGGGCTTATATGGCGCAGCGTCCGCGAGGCCCCGTTCAGTTCTTAGTGCATTCCGACAGATCAAATCTGTCTCGGGACCAGTTCGCAGCGATGCTCAAGAAGGTAGCGCTCGTGGCAGGTTTGGGGAACTGTAGAATCACCCCCCATTCCTTCCGCATAGGGGCTGCCACCAGCGCTGCGGCCCTGGGTTGGGAGGGGGAACACATCCAGAAGTTGGGAAGATGGAGGTCCCATTGTTATAAGTCTTACGTGCACCCGCCAGCAGAGGCGTAATGGATATCCGGGGCATGAGTAAGAAAACATGCGCATTGCAGTTGTTCTGGTTGTGTTGTCTGTTGATGGCTTCTGGTTATTAACTATGTAATCTGTTTTTTAGGTGTGGCTACAGGTCCTACTCAAATCTGGATAATAGGGCACTCTTACGTGCACTGGGCGGCACTGAGGGCCCATTCTCTTCCTGAGGGGCAGCAGATGGGTCTTCCGACGTCAAAGGCATCAATACGGTGGCTGGGCCGCAGAGGCTTACAGTGGGATGGTTTGCCTGCCCTCCTCCAGAATGCTAGACATAGATGGGGACAGCCCCACATCATCCTCCTACACATGGGGGGAAATGATATAGGGAGTGCACCGGCTTTGGACCTCATCAATGCGATGAGGTCCGATATCAAGTGGATCTGTACCACGTTCCCGGGGGTTAGGTTGGCTTGGTCCAACATAATCCCCCGGCTGCGTTGGAGATATTTTCCCACACCTAGAGTAGCTTATAGGGTTAGAAAAAAAGTTAACAGGGAGCTGGGTAAAGCAGTACTAGCGGTAGGGGGTTTTGTGGTCCGCCATGAACTGATCTCAGTGGACAAGAAAGGGCTGTATCGCCCGGACGGGGTGCACCTATCCGATGAAGGGCTGGCGATCTTCCTGGCGGACCTCAAAACGGCTCTGGTTAGTAATATTTAGCGGGTGGCGGCAAGAGCCCGGTTTTGTGGGGGTGCCTGTCTCTTGTGGCGGGAGGTCGTAGCCATCAACAATTGAGGGCGGAGTCTGCAGAGGTGACAGTCAGGCTAATGGGCGGGGGTGATGTCCTCAGGTCGTGACCTGGGGGGCCCCGCGGGTCTGCTGGCTGAAGATCCTTTAGGACGTCCGCGCCTATTAGACGGAATGGGGTGGGGCCACATTTGCGGCCCACCCTTGGCATTTGGAATTCCACAACATCTGGCTGCGACCTCTTGTCATATGGAGCTAATAGATCATTTTAATAGGCCTCGAATGCCGCCACAGGTTAAATATTTCAAGTGACTTCCGTTGAAGTCAAGTTAATCTTTGTTAATAAATATGACCATTGTCATGGTCATTAAATCCCAGCTATCTGTGTTGTGTGTTTATTTATAGAGTAAGTAGTTATTTAAGTGGTTTTGTAAGGGGTTGGAACTACCAAATACAGCATCAGCCCTTAGGGGAATGAAAGGTAGCAGAGTCTCCAGTAATGGAGTTAAGGGATGAGCTGACAGGCTAGTGGAAAATCCCAGTGCAGTGTAGTAGCAACAATGTTGCAAAGTGAGGGGACGTCTTAGGCTTACCTCATATAAGGGAAGTTCTGGAACAATCTGGCCTCTTCCACCTGGGATTTTTCAAGGAGAAAGTTTCCCTCCCTCCCAACCCTATTGTTAGTGGTTAAGTAGTTGTTAATGCAACGTTCATGGCGTCATTCAGGCAGATGGCTTCCCAGAGGGGTTGCTGGTCCTTAGATGCGAAAGGCAGGGATGGGGTTAGTTGACCTAGTCTTGGTAAGACCTTAGCCGTAATTTATTTGCTTCCTGGATAAGCATTGCTGCAGGGCTTTGCTATACCAGTGCCTTAGAGGTTGAAGCGCATCATAACAACCACGTATCTCCTAATGGCGGGAGGTCATAGCCATCAACAATTGAGGGCGGAGTCTGCAGAGGTGACAGTCGGGCTAATGGGCGGGTGTGATGTCCTCAGGTTGTGACCTGGGGGGCCCCGCCCCGCGGGTCGGCTGAAGATCCTTTAGGACGTCCGCGCCTATTAGACAGAATGGGGTGGGGCCACATTTGCGGCCCACCCTTGGCATTTGCAATTCCACAACATCTGGCTGCGACCTCTTGTCATATGGAGCTAATCGATCATTTTAATAGGCCTCGAATGCCGCCACAGGTTAAATATTTCAAGTGATTTCCGTTGAAGTCAAGTTAATCTTTGTTAATAAATATGACCATTGTCATGGTCTTTAAGTCCCAGCTATCTGTGTTGTGTGTTTATTTATAGAGTAAGTAGTTATTTAAGTGGTTTTGTAAGGGGTTGGAACTACCAAATACAGCATCAGCCCTTATTGTTTTAAAAGATAGATAACCCCTTTATTACCCATTCCCCAGTTTTGCACAACCAACACAGTTATAATAATATACTTTTTACCTCTGTGATTACCTTGTATCTAGGAACCTTCTTCCAGCCCCCTGATCACATGACTGTGACTGTTTATTATCTATTGTCTTGCATTTAGCATTGTGTTGTGCTGAATCTTAAATAACCCCCTGTTAAATAACACAGTGTTATCTATATGGCCCATGTGTACTTTCTGTCTCTTTGTGTTGAAAAGAGATTTAAAAAGCATGTGATAAGAGGCAGCCCTCAAAGGATTAGAAATTAGCATATGAGCCTACCTATGTTTAGTTTAAACTAAGAATACCAAGAGAAAAAAGCAAATTTGATGATAAAAGTAAATTGGAAAGTTGATTAAAATTAAAAGTTCTATCTGAATAATGAAAGTTTAATTTATACTAGACTGTCCCTTTAACCCCCCAGTACTGTATATAGTAAGTTAGTGACACAGTCTGTAATCAGCCGGTGAGATGGCTGGCCGGACCCTACCTGCCCAGTACTTTATAAAGTGACCACAGTAGTCAGTGGCATGGTCCACCCCCCACTGTACACAGTACTACTGTATATAGTGGTACTGTATAGTGACACTGTTTACCCCCTGCCCCCCCCCCCCCCCATGCTGTAGTAACAAGGTCTGTAATTTGCTGGTTCCACAAGCATACACACACACACACATACATGCATAAATACACACACAGTCACATACATACACACACACACACCATACACACATACATGCATAAATACACACACAGTCACATACATACACACACACACACACATACATGCATAAATACACACACAGTCACATACATACACACACACACACCATACACACACACATAAACACCAATGGGTAAAACAGAAACACTAACCCCTGTAGTCATGTCACACTCACATGATATCAGTGCAGGCAGTGGTAGGTTAATGTTTTTTATTAAAAAAAAATATATATTTTTTTTTTTAAGCTGGGCCCCCACCCTCAGGAGCCCAGTCGCACCTGCGACCTGCGGTGGGGGTTGGCGGTTGACAGGTTGATAGATATTGCGCATGCAGTAGGTGTTAGTTATTATTTTCAGGCAGTTATGGTGCTCACATTTTCAGAGCAAGGCTTGCTGCACCTACCTATGTGTGGCGAGGTGAAAATGGAGTAAGATTTCTTCATTTTCGTTGCTTAAGTCCTTGCGCTGAATATGTGATACCAACTTGCGACACAGTTCTATGTTAGCTTATGGGAGTAAAAATAGTGGGCGACGGGTGAAATATATGCGCCGCATTTATATGTGATAGCAAAAGCTGGACTAAAAACCAGCGTCGCCGGCTTATGCGGGCAACGCCTCATATGTAATCTTGCCCTAGGTTTCCAAATATTGTTGCTTAAAGCAGCTTTTTTTTTCCAACATATTTTTATTGATTTTTCAAAAATAATATAACAATAATACAATGCATGATATTGTCAATTTATACATGGTTACATAGATTTGTCCTTTTACAAATATATGGATTTCAATCATCAATATCATAATATAGTCCAAATATAGATCAAGAAGATCAGTCATATGTAATATATTATTACAGGAATAGTTATATAATAAGCTGTATTTCCAGTTGTCTTTTCAGTGTTTGTACCAATAGTTTGTTATTATCGGACAGAGTCCATATTGCTATCAAAGTAAGGTCCATTGCCCTTAGGGCAAGTACAGATAGATACCTTACTTGGTTTAATAACACACTTTTAGATTCACTCTATAACTGCAATATTCCCAATATCATCATAATAAAAGTGTGTTGATGAATGAATCGGACTATAAACAGGTAAAAATGAGATATTTCTATAGGATGAATTTTCCTTTGCTTACAGAGTAAGCTTTATGGTAAAAAGGGAGAGAGGGGTAGGATGTGGGGGGGGGGCGGAGCTAGCAAGTACTTGAGTGGCGGGGGTTAGTAATTAATAATAGGAAGATGTAGTTGCATTAAATAAGGGGGCTGATCCCCCAGGGGACTAGTAATGTAACAAAATATAAAGCAAACTAAATAATTGTTTTTTTATTGTCTCAGGAGAGTACCACTAAATATAAGAAGGGATGTTAATAAGTATATCATAAATATAAGGGAAGGTAGATATTTTCATGAAGTAGAAGAGACCGGCCCTGTCTCTCTTCCTTAACATTTCCCCCTTCACTTGGCGCCTTGTGAAGGGTTTTATGTTAAAATAAATTGATCTTGGTCAAAAATATATGGTCCTCTGTTCCTGAAACAGATTAATATTAGGCAGGTTGTTGACTTATGTCTATCTTAACATATGTAAAGTAATCAGATATTGGTGTCAGGCTATAATAACTACCATGTAACATATCAGTATGATGTTGTTTCTCATAGTGTAACAAAAATAATATTCCTGCTGTGCAGTGATATATACTAGAGCCTCAATATTCGGGTTAGTTACAGTACATTTATTCAAGGAGAAACATTTGTTGAATTAAAGGGATAGGAAAGTTAAAATTAAACTTGCATGATTCAGATAGAGCAAGTCATTTTAAGACACTTTCAAATTCACTTCTATTTTCAAATGTGCTTCATTCTCTTAGTATCCCTTGTTAAAAAAAAGAATATGCACATATACACTAGAGGGAGCTGCTGCTGATTGGTGCCTGCACACATTTGTCTCTTGTGATTGGCTTACTAGATGTGTTCAGCTTCCTGTCAGTAGTGCAATGCTGTCTCTTCAGCAATGGATAACAAGAGAATGAAGACAATTTGATAATAGAATTAGATTGGAAAGTTGTTTAAAATTGTATGTTCTATCTGAATCATAAAATAAAATTTTGGGGTTTACTATTCCTTTAAATAGATCTCCACTATTACTCTATATACATCGGTATATATTGTCTCTCTGTATCGCACTGTCTAGGCCGCCGACAGCTCGACACACTAATAATAAGCCATTATAGAGAAATGAACATCTTAGATAAACAATAGCTCTTAAGAAGTTATAACGTGTGTTTCTCCCGCATTGAGCATTATAGCATACATTTGTAATACGTGAGAATAGGAACAGATAGCTTTGATGTACTTAAACAAAGTGGGTATGTGCAGCACAAAAACTCATCTAGCGGTATCCTTGTCAAGCTCCCTTTGAGCAATATAGCTAGCAAATGGTATGGTCTGTATGATAGGGTATACATAAATTGATAACCTCACATACATTACATCTAGGATATTGTTATGGCAGTTAGTAAGTTACAAAACTAACTCTCCAAAAGCATTTGAAGAAAAACATCTAAACATGTTAAACAAACTGAATTAGGTAATCTATATAGGCAGAGCTTACATCTATCAAGCCTGAGATAAAATGAACTTTTCAAACTTATATTTGCTTCAGTCAATGTTCTAAAGGTGATATTAGAGGTCTCGAGATAGAGAGACTTCTATGAAGAATGCCTCTTCGAGCTTACAGCAATTAACCCATTCCACACTTTAGAGGGCTGTGTCTCTCAGTTTCAATACTCTTCTGTTCTAACTTGATTGCAGCTTTCCACCTAGATCTGCTCTTCACTGGTATTGAAAAAGCAGTTCCACACCAGCTTGTTTCATGTGTGGCTGCATAGTCTGCATAGTCCAAGCAGCAATTCCACAAAACAATAGAAGTCTCAAAACAAAAAGTTAATCTGTCAAGTATATAAACTCACTGCCCCAAAGACTGACTGGACCTCTAGTTTTAGATATCCCTGGCTGCACATTCTCCGACATTAGAAAATAGATTTCTGGAGCATAGAAACAGAGACTCTTTCCTCCATTCATTTCTAGAGCACCACTCTGTATAAGTTCGGGCAGTCCACTCTCCTTCATGAATGGCAATAAGGAGTCTCGTTTTGGAAGCATAGGAGGATTATTGCCGCTTGCTGGGATCGCACCACCGCTTGACTCCCGAGCTGAAGAGGAGGTAGATGGAAGCCGGAGGTCTCCATGTTGTTGGGTCAGGCTAGGATACAGCCCCATCTCGTGCCCATTAAAACCCTGCAGTTGGATGAAATGTCCCTGATATCGGATTATATGCCTATCCAGATGGACATCTGCCATGTCCGGTAGCGGAGTGTTTAGTACAAACCAAGACTTTGAGACATCAATACTGTTTCAGGGCATCTCTGTCGCATTCATTCTCACAAAGGTAAGGCTCTGGGCAATTGCAGATATTACCCTCAAAAGGGCTCTGTAGCTTCTCAGGGTCCCCAGGAGATGCGCTGGCTGCCGTTTTCTGCCCTAACGCCTTTGCAAGTTCTCGCTTGCAATTGTGAGAAGTGATCCTCTAATAAACTTATAAGTACCTGTTCGCACGAGGGCCAATTTGAGTATTTCAGATGTCTTGTTCACTATGTGATTGGTCTTGTCCTGAAGTGATATAGGGCTTTTGAAGGCTCCCAAAATCGTTCCTAAAGTGATTTCTAGTACTGAGACGCGGCTCTGGGTGCATTTGGGCTATAAATTGAGTTATATAGCTCCCTTTTAAGATAACTTGAGCCGGGAGCTCTGTAGAAATGCGACCATCCACTTCAGCAGTTAACTCCGCCCCCCTAAAGCAGCTTTTTTATTTTCAGCATTTGCATAATTTGCTTTTTGACCTTCCTAGCATGGGACAAGCAGGAGATCTATTAGATAATCCTTATACAAGGGTAGTACAACAGTCATGCAAGTTTGCTGCTTGTAGTCTGCATAATCAAACATTGTTGTATGTTTGTTAAAGATGGTAGCGCTCACACATCTGTACTCAAATATTTTACATTTGCTCACTGCCCCAATGTTCTAGGAAAATAAAGCTTGTTCCAACTACACGCTGTTTTTGCAAAATGCAGTAGATTTGCAAGGACCCTCACAAGATATAATGAAATCTCTATAACTCAGAGGGATTGTCTAAGAAACAAAAAGAAATGTGAGTTTAATTTGCTTTAGACATAGCAGTTGCCTGTAAAACATGAAGTTTAAAGCTAACATTCAGCTAGATTACGAGTTTTCAGCGCTATATGGAAATTAATGACCGCAACAAAAGTGGCGTTATTTCACCTCCCTATAGCGCTGCTAATACAAGTTTGTAAAAAGCAGGCTTGTGCGGGTGATATGGTGGCGTTGAGCTCCATACCGCACCGAAATACAAGCGCTGCTTTGATGTGCTTGTGCACGATTTCCCCATAGACATCAATGGGGAGGGACAGCAAAAAAGAAGCCTAACACCTGTGATCGCGGAAACAAAAGCTCCGTAACGTAGCCCCATTAATTTCTATGGGGAAAGAAAAAGTTATGTTTAAATCTAACATAAAAACCACGTCTAAACCCCCCTAACAAACTTACCTGTGAAATAAAAATAAAACCTAAGACAGATACAATATAACTATTTGTTATATTGTAGCTATCTTAGGTTTTATTTTACAGGTAAGTTTGTATTGGGGGGCTTGCGGTTTAGTGGTTAATAGGTTTATTATAGCGGCAGTGTGGGCGGACGGCAGATTAGGGGTTAATTATTTTTAAATAGTGTTTGCAATGTTGGAGGGCGACGGTTTAGGGGTTAATAGGTTTATTATAGTGGTGACGATTTCGGGGAGCGGCGGAATAGGGGTTAATAATTTTATTTAGTGGTGGCGATCTCCGGAGCAGCAGATTAGGGGTTAATAATTTTATTTTAGTGTTTGCGATGCAGGAGGGCCTTGGTTTAGGAATTAATAGGTAGTTTATGGGTGTTTACGGTACATTGTAGCAGATTTGTAACGTAAAACTCATAACTACTGACTTTAGATGGCGGTACGGATCTTGTCAGTATAGGGTGTACCGCTCACTAAACAGTAGTGTACATTTAACCCCTTAATGACCGAGGACGTGCAGGATACGTCCTCTAAAAAAAGTCCCTTAACGACCAAGGATGTACCCTGCACGTCCTCGGTCTGGAAAGCTGCTGGAAGCGATCCTGATCACTTCCAGCTGCTTTCCGGTTATTGCAGGATGCCTCTATATCGAGGCATCCTGCAATAACAAACTTTACCCCTCCGGGGCAGAGAGAGCCACTCTGTGGCCCTCTCTGCACCGGACATCGATGGCAGCATTCGTTGGTGGGTGGGAGCTGAAGTGGGAGGTGGGTGGGCGGCCATCGATGAGGTCTAAGTGAGAGAGAGGGGCGGGATAGGGGGCGGGATCGCCGGGGGTGCACGCACATGCACGGGAGGAGGCGGGCGGGCGCGTGCACGGGGAGGGAGCGGGTGGGAACTGCTACACTACAGAAAAATTGTTTTTGAAAGTGGGAGAAAGGGGGGGGGGTAAATATATATATAAAAAATAAATCTAAGGGATCTGGGAGCGGGTGGGAGATTGGTCTTGCGGGGGGGGGGAAGCTACAAAAAAATAAAAATAAACATTTTATTTGCAAACTGGGTACTGGCAGACAGCTGCCAGTACCCAAGATGGCCCCCAATAAGGCAGAGGGGGAGGGTTAGAGAGCTGTTTTGGGGGGGATCAGGGAGGTTGGGGGCTAAGGGGGATCCTAAACAACAGCATATGTAAATATGATAAAAAAAAGATTAAAAAACAAAAAAGATACCTTTTTTTTTTAGTACTGGCAGACTTTCTGCCAGTACTTAAGATGGCGGGGACAATTGTGGGGTGGGGGAGGGAAGAGAGCTCTTTGGGAGGGATCAGGGGGTCTGATGTGTGAGGTGGGAAGCTGATCTCTACACTAAAGCTAAAAATAACCCTGCAAGCTCCCTACAAGCTACCTAATTAACCCGTTCACTACTGGGCATAATTCACGTGTTGTGCGCAGTGGCATTTAGCAGCCTTCTAATTACCAAAAAGCAACACCAAAGCCATATATGTCTGGTATTTCTGAACAAAGGGGATCCCAGAGAAGCATTTGCAACCATTTGTGCCATAATTGCACAAGCTGTTTGTAAATAATTTCAGTGAGAAACCTAAAGTTTGTGAAAAAGTTGACTTTTTTTTTTAATTTGATCGCATTTGGCGGTGAAATGGTGGCATGAAATATACCAAAAAGGGCCAAGATCAATACTTGGGGTTGTCTACTACACTACACTAAAGCTAAAATTAACCCTACAAGCTCCCTAATTAACCCCTGCACTGCTGAGCATAATACACGTGTGGTGCGCAGCGGCATTTAGCGGCCTTCTAATTACCAAAAAGCAACGCCAAAGCCATATATGTCTGCTATTTCTGAACAAAGGGGATCCCAGAGAAACATTTACAACCATTTGTGCCATAATTGCACAAAATGTTTGTAATTGATTTCAGTGAGAAACCTAAAATTTGGAAAAATGTAAAGTTTTTGTTTATTTCATCGCATTTGGCGGTGAAATGGTGGCATGAAATATACCAAAAAGGGCCAAGATCAATACTTGGGGTTGTCTACTACACTACACTAAAGCTAAAATTAACCCTACAAGCTCCCTAATTAACCCCTGCACTGCTGAGCATAATACACGTGTGGTGCGCAGCGGCATTTAGCGGCCTTCTAATTACCAAAAAGCAACGCCAAAGCCATATATGTCTGCTATTTCTGAACAAAGGGGATCCCAGAGAAACATTTACAACCATTTGTGCCATAATTGCACAAAATGTTTGTAAATGATTTCAGTGAGAAACCTAAAATTTGGAAAAATGTAAAGTTTTTGTTTATTTGATCGCATTTGGCGGTGAAATGGTGGCATGAAATATACCAAAATGGGCCTAGATCAATACTTTGGGTTGTCTTCTACACTACACTAAAGCTAAAACTACCCCAAAAAGCTCCCTACCTGCTCCCTAATTAACCCCTTCACTGCTGGGCATAACACAAGTGTGGTGCGCAGTGGCATTTAGCGGCCTTCTAATTACCAAAAAGCAACGCCAAAGCCATATATGTCTGCTATTTCTGAACAAAGGAGATCCCAGAGAAAAATTTACAACCAATTATGCCATAATTGCACAATCTGGTTGTAAATAATTTCAGTGAGAAACCTAAAGTTTGTGAAAAAATTTGTGAAAAAGTGAACAATTTTTTTATTTGATCGCATTTGGTGGTGAAATGGTGGCATGAAATATACCAAAATGGGCCTAAATCAATACTTTGGGATGTCTCCTAAAAAAATATATATACATGTCAATGGATATTCAGGGATTCCTGACAGATATCAGTATTCCAATGTAACTAGCGCTAATTTTGGAAAAAAGTGGTTTGGAAATAGCAAAGTGCTATTTGTATTTATGGCCCTATAACTTGGAAAAAAAAGCAAAGAAGATGTAAACATTGGGTATTTCTAAACTCAGGACAAAATTTAGAAACTATTTAGCATGGGTGTTTTTTGGTGGTTGTAGATATTTAACAGATTTTGGGGGTCAAAGTAAGAAAAAGTGTGTTTTTTTCCATTTTTTCCTCATATTTTATAAATTTTTTTATAGTAAATTATAAGGTATGATGAAAATAATGGTATCTTTAGAAAGTCCATTTAATGGCGAGAAAAACGGTATATAATATGTGTGGGTACAGTAAATGAGTAAGAGGAAAATTACAGCTAAATACAAACACTGCAGAAATGTAAAAATAGCCTTGTTCCCAAACGGACAGAAAATGGAAAAGTGCTGTGGTCATTAAGGGGTTAAAAAAACAACACTTTTTTGACTGTGAAATAATAGCAGTCAGTTTCCTTCACACATGTGCGTTTCAGGGCCTGCCAGGGCACAGTGTCACACCAGTGCAACTCATATCTGGTGTAACAGTAGGGTACATTAAAAAAAAAACTAGAAATTTGACTGTGAAATAATAGCAGTCAGTTTCCTTCACACATGTGCGTTTCAGGGCCTGCCCGGGCACAGTGTCACACCAGTGCAACTCATATCTGGTGTAACAGTAGTGTACATTTAAAAAAAAAAATACAATTTTGACTGTAATAGATTGAATAGCAGTTAGTTGTCTGCAAGCGTGTGTGTCAGGGTCTACTCTGCCAACTTCTGCCAGTGCACAGTTCTACTCATATCTGTTGTCACAGTAGCTTGCACGCATAGTACCACTAATCGAAAAACAAATGACAGGCAGAGGCAGGCCACCCCGCAGGGGCCGTCATGGTCGTGGTGCTGTGATTCCCTTTGGCCCTAGAATAATGCCCAGTGTTCAGAGGCCACGTACCCTGAACTCGAAAGTTCTGAGGACATAGTTGACTGGCTAACACAGGACACCCAATCTTCTACAGCTTCCGCTCGGAACCTTGACGCACCATCCTCCTCCAGCTTAGCTTCGGGCACCTCTCAAGTTACCACTTGCCCGCCTGCCGCCACCACCAACACTAGCACCACAGCCACTTCACTTGATCTGTCAGAGGAGTTACTTACACATCAGTTGGAAGAAATGAGTGATGCGCAACCATTATTGCCAGAGGATGTAGATAACAAGGATATGTCTCAGTCAGGCAGCATTACACACATGGACGTACGGTGTGATCATGATGATGTTGTACCCGCTGCTGCTTCCTTTGCTGAGTTGTCAGATACAAGTGAAGCGGTTGATGATGACGATGCGTCCGTGGATGTCACGTGGGTGCCCGCTAGAAGAACAGGGGGAAAGTTCAGATGGGGAGACAGAGAGGAGGAGGAGACGAGTTGGAAGCAGGGGGAGGTCATCGCAAGGAGCTAGTGGCCCAGTCAGACAGCATGCATCAGCACCCGGGGTCAGCCAGACAGCACGTCAATCAACGCATGCTGTTGACACCACCAGAATGCCGTCATTGCAGAGCTCAGCAATGTGGCATTTTTTTGGTGTGTCTGCCTCTGACAACAGCGATGCCATTTGCAACCTGTGCCAAAAGAAACTGAGTCGTGGGAAGTCCAACACCCACCTAGGTACAACTGCTTTGCGAAGGCACATGATCGCACATCACAAACGCCTATGGGATCAACACATGAGTACAAGCAGCACACAAACTCAAAGCCGCCATCCTCCTCCTGGTCCAGCATCTTCAGCCACATCAACCACTGCTGTCCTCCTTGCCCCCTCTCAACCATCCGCCACTCCGTCTCTCGCCTTGAGCAGTTCCTGCTCATCTGCCCACAGTCAGGTGTCTGTCAAGGACATGTTTGAGCGTAAGAAGCCAATGTCACAAAGTCACCCACTTGCCCAGCATCTGACAGCTGGCTTGTCTGAACTCTTAGCCCGCCAGCTTTTACCATACAAGCTGGTGGAGTCTGAGGCATTCCAAAAATTTGTAGCTATTGGGACACCGCAGTGGAAGGTACCCGGCTGAAATTTCTTTGCACAAAAGGCAATCCCCAACCTATACTCGATTGTGCAAAAGGAAGTAATGGCATGTATGGCACACAGTGTTGGGGCAAGGGTCCCTCTGACCACTGATACCTGGTCTGCAAAGCATGGTCAGGGCAGGTATATCACCTACACTGCGCATTGGGTAAACCTGCTGACGGCTGCCAAGCATGGAATGCGTGGCTCTGCAGAGGAGTTGGTGACACCGCCACGACTTGCAAGCAGGCCTGCTGCCACCTCCTCTACTCCTCCTACTCCATCCTCTTCCATAACCTCCTCGGCTGAGTCCTCTTCTGCTGCTGCATCTTGCTCCACATCAACGGCACCCCCCCAGCTCCCCAGGTACTATTCCACATCCCGGATACGGCAGTGTCACGCCGTCTTGGGGTTGACTTGCCTGAAAGCAGAGAGTCACACCGTACCAGCACTCCTGTCTGCCCTGAACGCACAGGTGGATCAGTGGCTGACTCTGCACCAACTGGAGATCAGCAAAGTGGTTTGTTACAACGGAAGAAATTTGTTGGCGGCATTGAATTTGGGCAAGTTGACACATGTGCCATGCATGGCACATGTGTGTAATCTGATCGTACAATGCTTTGTGCATAAGTACCCAGGCTTACAGGACATCCTGAAGCAGGCCAGGAAGGTGTGTGGCCATTTCAGGCATTCCTACATGGCCATGGCGCACTTTTCAGATATCCAGCGGTGAAACAACATGCCAGTGAGGCGCTTGATTTGCGACAGCCCGACACGTTGGAATTCAACACTCCTAATGTTCGACCACCTGCTCCCAACAAGAAAAAGCTGTTAACGACTATTTGTATGACCAGGGTGCTAGGACAGCCTCTGCGGAGCTGGGAATTTTTTTACCACGTTACTGGACGTTCATGCGCAAACCTGTAGGCTCATGCGTCCTTTTGAGGAGGTGACAAACCTAGTCAGTCGCACCGAAGGCACCATCAGCGACATCATACCATTTGTTTTCTTCCTGGAGCGTGCCCTGCGAAGAGTGCTGGATCAGGCCGTAGATGAGCGTGAAGAGGAAGAGTTGTGGTCACCATCACCACCAGAAACAGCCTTATCAGCATCGCTTGCTGGACCTGCGGCAACGCTGGAAGAGGATTGTGAGGAAAAGGAGTCAGAGGAGGAATGTGGCTTTGAGGAGGAGGAGGAAGACCAACCACAACAGGCATCCCAGGGTGCTCGTTGTCACCTATCTGGTACCCATGGTGTTGTACGTGGCTGGGGGGAAGAACATACCTTCAGTGAGATCTCTGAGGACGAGGAATGGGACATGATTAGCTCGGCATCCAACCTTGTGCAAATGCGGTCTTTCATGCCGTCGTGCCTGTTGAGTAACCCTCGTATAAAAAGGCTGAAGGAGAATGACCTGTACTGGGTGTCCATGCTACTAGACCCCCGGTATAAGCAGAAAGTGCCTGAAATGTTACCAAATTACCACAAGTCGGAAAGGATGCAGCAGTTCCAAAATAAATTAAAAAGTATGCTTTACACAGTGTATAAGGGTGATGTCACAGAACAACGGGAATCTAACAGGGGAAGAAGTGAAAGTAATCCTCCTCCTCCCACGACCATGCCGGCAAGGACAGGACGCTTTATGTGTTGTTGATGGAGGACATGCAGAGCTTTTTAAGTCCTACGCATCGCCACAGCCCTTCGGGGTCCACTCTCAGAGAATGACTGGACCGACAGGTAGCAGACTACCTCGCCTTAACTGCAGATATCGACACTCTGAGGAGCGATGAACCCCTTGACTACTGGGTGTGCAGGCTTGACCTGTGGCCTGAGCTATCCCAATTTGCGATAGAACTTCTGGCCTGCCCCGCTTCAAGTGTCCTGTCAGAAAGGACCTTCAGTGCAGCAGGAGGTATTGTCACTGAGAAGAAAAGTCGCCTAGGTCAAAAAGGTCTCGATTACCTCACCTTTATTAAGATGAATGAGGGATGGATCTCAAAGGGACTGACAGTGGGCGATACATTCGACTAAAAAAGGCCTGATGAGATGAGCTGCCTTGGGCTAAATATGGTCCACACGCTGCTGTATTTTATCTCTGAATGCCGAATGACTTGCGTGACTTATCCCCCACCATCTAGGGTTAAAGCCGCAATGTTTTAGGGCACTTTCTGCCTGGGAAACAAACATCAATTTTTCTGGCCGCTGCTACAGCAGCGGCTGCAACAATACCTAATTTTTCAGGCATGTGTACATGCCTAATGTTTCTGGCCTCTGGTGCTGCACTGTGGCTTCAAAAACCAAACCAAAAAAAGGCACATAACAGGGATTAAACTGATAGGAATAGTACTACTTAACACACCTTATAATAACGCAGAGAGAGGCAACGCAGAGAGAGGAGTCTGAAGAAGAGGAGTCAGAGGAGGAAAGTGGCTTTGAGGAGGTAGAAGACCAAACACAGCAGGCATCCCAGGGGGCTTGTTTTCACCTTTCGGGGACCCTTGGTGTTGTACGTGGCTGGGTGGAGAAAGAGACCTTCAATGACATCAGTGAGGACAAGGAATGGGACATGGCTAGCTTGGTATCCAACCTTGTGCAAATGAGGAGTTTGCGGTTGTGCAAATGGACTGTTTGCGGTTGTTTGCGGTGCGTTAAACGGGGAGTTTGGTCTGTCACTGTGAAGCGGGCATAACCCTTACACTACCTGATCGATACAACATCATACCTGATGTTTTAAAGCACGTTATTCCAAACAATTTAGGAATGTTATGATTTATGCCCTATGGATTAAAACCAGACTCTGCATCAACTATGTAATTTTCCATGGGAGTTTTGCCATGGATCCCCCTCCGGCATGCCACAGTCCAGGTGTTAGTCCCCTTGAAACAACTTTCCATCACTATTGTGGCCAGAGTCCCTGTGTGTTTTAAAATTCGCCTGCCTATTGAAGTCTATGGCGGTTTGCCCGGTTCACCCATTCGCGAACATTTGCGGAAGTTCGCGTTCGCCGTTCGCGAACAGAAAAGTTTATGTTTGTGACATCACTAAGCTAGACTATTAGGAGAGTGACTATGTAGAAAAGGGGGTAAAATAAAAAATGAAACATTACTGCAAATTAAAATTTTTGCATTACAATCTCAAAGTGTTTCACATCCCTTTAATGCCTAAAGCCACTTCTAGCTGTGTGTTGTTTATAAATGACCTCCTGCCTGAGACGTTTTTTTACTGATTATAAAGCAGCTTTCCGAAACGTAAAGGCATTGGTGGCTTTATGTGGTGCTGGGAGATAATATGCGTCTCCAAGGGCACGTATAGAGACCCCACTGAGATGAAAATGGCTCCATATATTAAGTGTGCTGTTTCTTTCAACTTTTTCACCACCTTTGTTAGCCCCCCAAAAATTATGTTCTAGAATCTCCACTGCTTTAAAGGACATTAAATACTAAATACATTTCCTGCTTTTCAGCTCCTAAGGCACAATGTACTTTCCTGGAGTCGGGTCTAAGTGGGGCAATATCCTAAGAGTTTTGCTGCTATGAGGGGTCCAGTCACACCAAGAAGCCCTCAGCTTAGTGACTCCAGCTGGTGCTTAGTTCCTCTATATTATCCTGGGCTGATCTGTATTGCGCAATGGATAGGTTTATTTATACTTTTATATATGCAGTCCCTCTTCTATTCAGTTGGTTCCAGACATCAAACCAGGTAATTTCCTAATTACCTTGTAGTGCTGCTGTTTCGGAACCTAGGTTTCACTGCATGTACATGAAGGAGAGTTGATACACATGTGTAAACAGGTCAGCACGGGATTGTAGTGAAAGCTAGATTACAACATGGCAGCACCCAGAACAAGAGGGGCGTGGGAAATAACCTCAGTACTATGCTTATAAAATTTATTTAGGTCCAAATTACAAGTGTGCGCTATTTAGCACATTTGCTCGAAAGCAAAGACTGCTGGGAGTAAACTTTCAATGTGCACAGGTTATTGCGTATAATACAAGTTAAAAGTAAATGGTTTGAGCAAAAGTTGATGCACGCTATCTTCAGGATATTACAACCATGTTAAGGTCTTACCCATAGACTTTAATGGAACTCGCTGCTGAAAAAAACCTAACACTTATCGATTGAGAGCAAACCTGACACCGTGTTAGACCAAGTGCGCTCAACCCAACATGAGTTATTCATATTAACATTCTATTGTTCTTCACATAGAAGAAAGCAAAAGCAATATTTGCCAGACACAAATGTGCGCTGGTATTACAAGATATCTTCAATGCGAACGCAACCTCCATTCACTATACATTGAAGCATTGAACTCACAAGAGAGCACTTCCATAGGCTCAAAAGGGAGCCTCGTTCTCATGGTATGAGAAGCTAGCACAGCAAAGGAGGTAAGTTGCTCAGCTATGGGCGGCAAATTTAAATATATATGTTTATGAATCCAGGTCATCTAAACCAGAAAAAGACTATGGGGCCTATCTATCAAGCTCCGAATGGAGCTTGATGCCCCGTGTTTCTGGCGAGCCTGCAGGCTCACCAGAAACAGCAGTTATGAAGCAGCGGTAACAAAGACCGCTGCTCCATAACATGTCCGCCTGCTCTGAGCAGGCAGACAGACATCACCGGAAATCAACCCGATCGAGTACGATCAGGTTGATTGACATCCCCTGCTGGCGGCCCATTGGCCGCGAGTCTGCAGGGGGCGGCGTTGCACCAGCAGCTGCTGGTGCAATGATGAATATGGCGAGCGTATTGCTCGCCATATTCAGCGAGGTCTGGCGGATCAGGTCCGCCAGACTATGATAAATAGAGACCAATTTGTCTTGTGTGCTTAAAGGGATATGGTTGTACCTTACTGACGAAGCTCACACAAACAGTTGAAATGTACTTCTGGGGTTGTCATGTGTTTCGTTAAGAGAGGGATTGCCAGTATTTCAGGGCTGTTCTGATATAGGAAGGCAACAGACAGACATACACCTTCTTGGCAAGATGCTGCTCCTGGATTTGTGTCTAGCCATTGGACACATTTTATGTTTTTGCTCATTCCCTGATTGAGCAGGTCTTTCTTTTTTATATACATTTCTTTGGATAAGTCATTAAATAAGCTGTCTAACAGAGATAGAAAACTTTCCTTTGGACTTTGGAATGTGATACATGTTTTTATTGTGTGAAATTAAGTGTGAACAGTCAGAATTGTGTTCAACCGGTCCTGATTACTGAAGGCAATCTGAAGACACAGCTTTACATTTATCTATGAAATAGAAACATTATAATGGTGTCTGTAAGCTATGCGTTACCCATATCATAATCAATTAGTAAGCAGTGAAGTAGTCACATGACACTTAACTATTTATTAAATTGATCATTCTTCTTATCTTTGACTCATTGATATAGCTTAGTACGATATGAAGCACATTAGCTATAGCATATGAGTCTGTTGAAAGGCAAGATGATCTAAACACAATAATTATTATTTTTTATTATTATACTTTATTTATATCATTTTGACTGGAATGTCCCTTTAATTAATCCCATTAAAAAGGTGACCCATTTAACACAAACAATCTTATCCCTGAATTCTGTTTCTAGCCAGATATGTATCTTAACCATTTTAAATGTATCTCAGGTATTGGCATTTACTACCTCCTTAGGTAATGAGTTCCACAATTTGTTTGCTCTTACAGTTAAAAAAACTTTTACATTACTGGAGATTAAAGCTGCTTCCTCTAGCCTTAAATTGTGACCTCTTGTCACAAACTATTTTCTTGGAATAAACAGAACTTCAGCCATCTCTGTATATGGGCCTTGAATATATGTATATAAAGTAATCATGTCACCTCTCAAATACTATAGAAAACAGACCCAGTTTGGCTAACCTCTCCTTTAATTAAGCTTTAATTCTATATTCCCTTTATTAGTTTTGTGGCTCTTCTCTGAGCTTTTCTGCAATGCATTTTTTTAAGATTGGTCACCAGAACTGCACTCCATACTCAAGGTGAGGTCTTACCAGGGATTTATAAAGTGACAGAATTATGGTTCCCTCCCTTGCATCAATGCCTCATTTAATACATGCTAGGATCTTATTAGCAATAAAAGCTGCCGCCCTGCATTTTGGTCTCTGGACTTTCTCTATAATGCACCATTTAAAGGTGTCAAGTTTGCTATTGTGTTTCAAAGCAAAATGCTGGACCAAAGGGGTGGATGACCTGCCTATTGATATAGTGGACATGTGTTCCCGAATAAGTGATTTCATATCCCTGGAGGTGAGACCCACATATTGGACCTCACATTGGTCATAAATAATAAAATATATAACTTATGTGGCAGTGCAATTGAGACAAGTCTCAATAGGGAATACCTCTCTATTAACACTAGAGCTGAATCTGTTTGTACAAATGACATGATCACACGGCTTACATTTCCTACCACATTTGAACATCCCAGCACAAGTCAACCATGAACTCCTGGGTTTACCAATTTCTTTTTGTTCTTTCAGTTCTTTTGGAGATAATATAGAACCCAGAGTACAGCACTTTTTATAAGAGCACCTCAAACGCTTGTTAGCCATGGTGGTAAGATTTTCTTCTACTGCCAGAAGGGGAAAGTGTTTATGCATCATCTTGCATATCTCAGGGTATTGGGCACTGTACCCGGTAACAAATGTCACCCCCTCAAACCTGGACTTTTCCCCTCTGGCATTAGAATCTTTCAAGTAGTATTCCATAGGAGTGCTTTCTACAGCTTTCCTGGCTCTCCTAATATCATAGATTTTGTACCTCCCCTCCCGGAGCCTTTGTTCTAATAAGTTTGCTTCTCTCTTATAATCATTCCATTGAGTACAGTTCTGCTGTAGGCATGTAAACTGACCCTTAGCAACAGCAAAGGGTGTATGTCTGGTGTGGCAGCTATTTCCATGTAGTAGGCAATTGCCAGATATGGGCTTGCAATATACCTTGGTTGTGACCGCACCAAAATCAGACCCCATCAGAGTTAAATCCAAAAAATTAATATGGGAAGGATTAGTTTAAAAAAAAAGGCCCACTTCATTCTCATTAAGCCAATCCACAAATATCTCTATGTCATTAGCAGAAAGTACAGTCAAAGAGAAAAAATATGGGTTAAATAGGAAGATAGCAACTCTATTACAAAACTCTAAAACTCTTTTGTATAATCAGTGAAGTTATTCAAAAATAAATTAAGGGCTTCAATTCCCTTATCAGGCGGAATAGTGGAGTACAGGGAAACCACATCTAGGGTGAACTATTGGTTCCCCCGACTCAACTCAAAATGCTGCATGGAGTTCAAAACTTGTTACGTATCCTTGATATAGGATGGGAGGGTCACAACCAAGGGCTGCAGGATCGTTTCCAACCACTGTGAGAGTCTTTCTAGTAGGGAATCCAGCCCACTAACTATGGGCCTATCTTTGACGTTAGTAACAGATTTATGAACTTTTGGAAGATGATGAAAAAGGGGGACTCTAGGATGTAATACATCTAGATACTCCACCGTATCTTTATCCATGAATACCCCTTCCTCACCATCATCCAAAATTTGGCATCATTGTGCTCTAAATAAATAAGTGGGGTCTTTACTTAAAACCATGTAATAATCCTTATTGCCAAGCTGTCTCATGGCCTCCTTAATGTACATATCCCTGTCCATGATAACTATAGTGACATCCGCGGGACGTATTATCAGCTGACTGTTCTCTTGTAAAGTCCTAAGTGCCCTTTTCTCAGATATAGTCAAATTCTGTTTAACCTGTCTGGTGTTTTCTTTAAGGGTTACAAGATCAGCCTCAACTCTACAGAAAAACGTCTCAATGATGGGGCCACGACTATGTATGGGATAGAATTGAGACTTTTTCTTAAAAGAAATGCCACTTTCAGATGTACCACTATGGTTACCAGATTCAATATGTAGTTCTTGTAAAGAAACTAGACCACAGGATTCATCAAATGTGTAAGACTCATGTGGCTTGGGCATAAGAGCTCCTGAATCTGTTTGCACACTAGTAATATGTTTAGAGAAATGTTTCTGTAAGGTAATATTATGTATTAGATGATTTACATCTAAAATGGTTTTAAAAAATGTCAAAGTTAGCTGTAGGAGAGAAAGTAAGGCCATAACCAAGTACCCTTTATTGTTAATCAGTTAAGACAAGAGATGATAAGTTTATCCCATTATTTACTTGTATTTTGTTTGTGTTCGACCTGTCCTGAGTTTGTACCTCTCTGGTGGCACTGGCATTGCTGTTCCTCCTTTGGGAGGCCCCTGGTCTATTGGAAAAACCTGTTCCAGAATTTCTGGATCTGCCCTATTAGTAGGGGTAGACTGTGTATCATGATGTGCAGTGTTTGCTCTCTGATATCTAGAACCCCCATTGGAGTTAGAAAATGTTTTAGGTTGTTTTTTTTTCGCGGGATGGTGAGCTGAGTACTAAAGTAATCAAATTTGCTGTGTTCTCTTTGTATCCTTTTGTTAAAAAGTAAAGCTAGGGAGGCGGAGCTTGGCCGCACAGGGTAATGGCCGCAGAGTAGCATAGCTCTTAGGCCAAGATCCTCCAGAAAGGCACTTAAAAGTCAGCAAGCAGGGTCACTATAACTGCAAAGCAACCGGAAAGGGACCCAAACAAGAGAGCACATTTGGAAAGCTCAGAAAGCCCATTGCCGCAATGCCAGAACCCCAGAAAGATACGTGAAGGCCGCAGATAGAACAGAGTGGCCGCCACGTGGAAGTTTGCAGAGTAAAGTGGATAGCGGGGTCAGAGTGAAATACGGTCAGCAGCTGGCATATAACAGGTGGCTATACATCCCCACAAAACTTACAACATACCACCATAGATCCAAAGATCCGGAGTAGCGGAGAGGCACATGGCGCGCTAGCGTTAGCATTGAGCCCGGAGACCCGCGACAGTCACGTGGGCAGACGCCGGGAGAAGAGCAGGTAAAATTGAAGTGCGGTCAGAAGCTGGCACCCCGCTGGTAACCACGGTTTAAAATAGAGCGGACCGGGAGTGAGAGCAGAGGAGGGCTGAGTCAATAGCCAGTAAAAAGGATCTAAGGTGCAACAAGAATGGTTGCATAAGAATAATACAGTGTGCAGACAGGCCTAGATCCCTCAGCTACCACACTAACAAGCTCACAAACCTGCAGAGTAAAACACAGGTCAAAAGCAAACAAACAGTCTAAAATAAGGTACAATGCTCTTTATATACATATACCTTTCAAACACATCAGTAGCAAAAGCAACTGCAATATAAAACAGAGACAGTTACACACAAGCCCTCTATTCACAGAAAGTCACAATCAAAGGTGTTTATTAAAATACAAGAACAGAAGGGGGGAGAAAAAAAGAAGAAAAGAAAGGGAAAAGTGACATAAAATTCCTATAATTTAACAAGACAACTGCTGAACACAGATAAAGAACAGGAAGTTAGAAGGGAAACCTAAAAAGACACAACTTTGACTGAAAGAATCTGGCTGCAATGTACAGCACAGCATTGCATAAGACAAGTAATCATCACCTGCAATAAAGCTAAAAATAAAAAATACAAATATTCTTAGCAGAATAAAAACAGCAGAACACAAAACACCTACACAATATCTCACTATATCACAAGACAAGAAAGGATTTGAATAGTGGGCATGCCAGCAAAAAAAACAAAGACAGAAACTACAACAAAAGCGAAGAAAATTAACCAATATCTAAAACCAATAGACAGTAGACATGTGCGGTTCGTTTCGGATTAATTCGGAAATTCGGTAAATTCGGTAAATTCGGAGATTCGGATCGATTCGGATTTCCGAATTAAAATACTTCCGAATCTACCGAATGAATCCGAAATAGCTGCCGTATCTCCGAATAAATCCGAATTAGCTCGTTAAAATTCGGCATTTCCCCATAGGAAACAATGGGAGTTTCGGCTGAAAAAAAACTAACACAGCAGCCCCATTGTTTCCTATGGGGAAACACTAAGTCTGCACCTAACACCCTAACATGTACCCCGAGTCTCTAAACACCCCTAATCTAACACTTATTAACCCCTAATCTGCTGCCTCCGCTATCGCTGACACCTGCAGTATTTTATTAACCCCTAATCTGCCGACCGAATATCGCCGCCACCTACATTATAACTATTAACCCCTAATCTGCTGTCCCTAACACCGCCGACCCCTACATTATAGTTATTAACCCCTAATCTGCCCCCCCAACGTCGCCGCAATCTAACTACAAGTATTAACCCCTAATCTGCCGACCCGATATCGCCGCCACCTACATTATAACTATTAACCCCTAATCTGCTGTCCCTAACACCGCCGACCCCTACATTATAGTTATTAACCCCTAATCTGCCCCCCCACAACGTCGCCGCAATCTAACTACAAGTATTAACCCCTAATCTGCCGACCCGATATCGCCGCCGCCTACATTATAACTATTAACCCCTAATCTGGTGTCCCTAACACCGCCGACCCCTACATTATAGTTATTAACCCCTAATTTGCCTCCCCCCAACGTCGCCACAATCTAACTACAAGTATTAACCCCTAATCTGCCGACCGCAAATCGCCGCCACTATAATAAATGTATTAACCCCTAAACCGCCGCACTCCCGCCTCGCAAACACTATAATACATTTTATTAACCCCTAATCTGCCCTCCCTAACATCGCCGCCACCTACCTACAATTATTAACCCCTAATCTCCCGCCCCCAACGTCGCCGCTACTATAATAAGGTTATTAACCCCTAAACCTAAGTCTAACCCTAACACCCCCTAACTTAAATATAATTTAAATAAAACGAAATAAATTTACTATAGTTAAATAAATGAATCCTATTTAAAACTAAAGACTTACCTGTAAAATAAACCGTAATATAGCTACAATATAACTAATAGTTACATTGTAGCTATTTTAGGATTTATTTTTATTTTACAGGCAACTTTGTATTTATTTTAACTAGGTACAATAGTTATTAAATAGTTAATAACTATTTAATAACTACCTAGCTAAAATAAATACACATTTACCTGTAAAATAAATCCTAATCTAAGTTACAATTACACCTAACACTACACTATCATTTAATTAACTAAATAAATGAATCCTATTTAAAACTAAAGACTTACCTGTAAAATAAACCCTAATATAGCTGCAATATAACTAATAGTTACATTGTAGCTATTTTAGCATTTATATTTATTTTACAGGCAACTTTGTATTTATTTTAACTAGGTACAATAGCTGTTAAATAGTTATTGACTAATTAATAGCTACCTAGTTAAAATAATTACAAAATTACCTGTAAAATAAATCCTAACCTAAGTTACAATAAAACCTAACACTACACTGTCATTAAATAAATTAACTACAAGTACCTACAATTATCTACAATTAAATAAACTAAAGTACAAAACCCCCCCACTAAATTACAAAAAATAAAAAACCACTAAATTACAAAAAATAAAAAAATATTACAAGAATTTTAAACTAATTACACCTAATCTAAGCCCCCTAATAAAATAACAAAGCCCCCCAAAATAAAAAAAAATGCCCTACCCTATACTAAATTACAAAAGTTAACAGCTCTATTACCTTACCAGCCCTGAACAGGGCCCTTTGCGGGGCATGCCCCAAAGAAAACAGCTCTTTTGCCTGTAAAAAAAAAAACACAATCCCCCCCCCCACATTACAACCCACCACCCACATACCCCTACTCTAACCCAAACCCCCCTTAAATAAACCTAACACTACCCCCCTGAAGATCTCCCTACCTTGAGTCGTGTTCACCCAGCCGGGCCGAAGTCTTCATCCGATGGGGCAGAAGAGGACATCCAGACCGGCAGAAGTCTTCATCCAAGCGGGGCAAGAAGAGGTCTTCCATCCATCATACAAGTACCAAAATACAAACAAACACTAAATTACCAAAAATAATAAAATATTACAATAATTTTAAACTAATTACACCTAATCTAAGCCCCCTACTAGCTATTAATATAGCTTCAATATAACTAATAGTTACATTGTAGCTATTTTAGGATTTATATGTATTTTACAGTCAACTTTGTATTTATTTTAACTAGGTACAATAGTTATTAAATAGTTAATAACTATTTAATAACTACCTAGCTAAAATAAATACAAATTTACCTGTAAAATAAATCATAACCTAAATTACAATTACACCTAACACTACACTATCATTAAATTAACTAAATAAATGAATCCTATATAAAACTAAAGACTTACCTGTAAAATAAACCCTAATATAGCTGCAATATAACTAATAGTTACATTGTAGCTATTTTAGCATTTATATTTATTGTACAGGCAACTTTGTATTCATTTTAACTAGGTTCAATAGCTATTAAATAGATATTGACTATTTAATAGCTACCTAGTTAAAATAATTACAAAATTACCTGTAAAATAAATCCTAACCTAAGTTACAATTAAACCTAACACTACACTATCATTAAATAAATTAACTACAAGTACCTACAATTAAATACAATTAAAAAAACTAAACTAAAGTACAAACCCCCCCCCCCACTAAATTACAAAAAATAAAAAAATATTACAAGAATTTTAAACTAATTACACCTAATCTAAGCCCCCTAATAAAATAACAAAGCCCCCCAAAATAAAAAAAATGCCCTAACCTATACTAAATTACAAAAGTTAACAGCTCTATTACCTTACCAGCCCTGAACAGGGCCCTTTGCGGGGCATGCCCCAAAGAAAACAGCTCTTTTGCCTGTAAAAAAAAACCACAATCCCCCCCCCACATTACAACCCACCACCCACATACCCCTACTCTAACCCAAACCCCCCTTAAATAAACCTAACACTACCCCCCTGAAGATCTCCCTACCTTGAGTCGTGTTCACCCAGCCGGGCCGAAGTCTTCATCCGATGGGGCAGAAGAGGACATCCAGACCGGCAGAAGTCTTCATCCAAGCGGGGCAAGAAGAGGTCTTCCATCCATCAGAAAAGTACAAAAAAACAAACAAACACTAAATTAGCAAAAATAATAAAATATTACAACCATTTTAAACTAATTACACCTAATCTAAGCCCCCTACTAGCTATTAATATAGCTTCAATATAACTAATAGTTACATTGTAGCTATTTTAGGATTTATATTTATTTTACAGGCAACTTTGTATTTATTTTAACTAGGTACAATAGCTATTAAATAGTTAATAACTACCTAGCTAAAATAAATACAAATTTACCTGTAAAATAAACCCTAACCTAATTTACAATTACACCTAACACTACACTGTCATTAAATTAACTAAATAAATTAATCCTATATAAAACTAAATACTTACCTGTAAAATAAACCCTAATATAGCTACAATGTAACTATTAGTTATATTGCAGCTATTTTAGCATTTATATTTATTTTACAGGCAACTTTGTATTTATTTTAACTAGGTACAATAGCTATTAAATAGTTATTGACTAATTAATAGCTACCTAGTTAAAATAATTACAAAATTACCTGTAAAATAAATCCTAACCTAAGTTACTATTAAACCTAACACTACACTATCATTAAATAAATTAACTACAAGTACCTACAATTAAATACAATGAAATAAACTAAACTAAAGTACAAAAAAAACAAACACTAAATTACAAAAAATAAAAAAAATTACAAGAATTTTAAACTAATTACACCTAATCTAAGCCCCCTAATAAAATAACAAAGCCCCCCAAAATAAAAAAATGCCCTACCCTATACTAAATTACAAAAGTAATCAGCTCTATTACCTTACCAGCCCTGAACAGGGCCTTTTGCGGGGCATGCCCCAAAGAAAACAGCTCTTTTGCCTATAAAAAAAAACACAATACCCCCCCCCCACATTACAACCCACCACCCACATACCCCTACTCTAACCCAAACCCCCCTTAAATAAACCTAACACTACCCCCCTGAAGATCTCTCTCTACCGTGTCTTCACCCAGCGGGCCGAAGTCTTCATCCGATGGGGCAGAAGAGGACATCCAGACCGGCAGAAGTCTTCATCCAAGCGGGGCAAGAAAAGGTCTTCCATCCATCAGAAGTCTTGATCCAGGCGGCATCTTCTCTGTTCATCCATCCGGAGCGGAGCGGCAGCATCCTGAAGACATCCCACGCAGAGCATCCTCTTCTTTCTTGATCCGACGACTAGGTGACTGTACCTTTAAGTGATGTCATCCAAGATGGCGTCCCTTGAATTCCGATTGGCTGATAGGATTCTATCAGCCAATCGGAATTAAGGTAGGAAAAATCTGATTGGCTGATTTAATCAGCCAATCAGATTCAAGTTCAATCCGATTGGCTGATGTAATCAGCCAATCAGATTGACCTCGCATTCTATTGGCTGTTCCGATCAGCCAATAGAATGCGAGCTCAATCTGATTGGCTGATTGTTATTTTATTAGGGGGCTTAGATTAGGTGTAATTAGTTTAAAATTCTTGTAATTTTTTTTATTTTTTGTAATTTAGTGTTTGTTTTTTTTGTACTTTAGTTTAGTTTATTTCATTGTATTTAATTGTAGGTACTTGTAGTTAATTTATTTAATGATAGTGTAGTGTTAGGTTTAATAGTAACTTAGGTTAGGATTTATTTTACAGGTAATTTTGTAATTATTTTAACTAGGTAGCTATTAAACAGTAAATATCTATTTAATAGCTATTGTACCTAGTTAAAATAAATACAAAGTTGCCTGTAAAATAAATATAAATGCTAAAATAGCTACAATGTAACTATTAGTTATATTGTAGCTATATTAGGGTTTATTTTACAGGTAAGTATTTAGTTTTATATAGGATTCATTTATTTAGTTAATTTAATGACAGTGTAGTGTTAGGTGTAATTGTAACTTAGGTTAGGGTTTATTTTACAGGTAAATTTGTATTTATTTTAGCTAGGTAGTTATTAACTATTTAATAGCTATTGTACCTAGTTAAAATAAATACAAAGTTGCCTGTAAAATAAAAATAAATCCTAAAATAGCTACAATGTAACTATTAGTTATATTGAAGCTATATTAATAGCTAGTAGGGGGCTTAGATTAGGTGTAATTATTTTAAAATTATTGTAATATTTTATTATTCTTGCTAATTTAGTGTTTGTTTGTTTTTTTGTACTTTTCTGATGGATGGAAGTCCTCTTCTTGCCCCGCTTGGATGAAGACTTCTGCCGGTCTGGATGTCCTCTTCTGCCCCATCGGATGAAGACTTCGGCCCGGCTGGGTGAACACGACTCAAGGTAGGGAGATCTTCAGGGGGGTAGTGTTAGGTTTATTTAAGGGGGGTTTGGGTTAGAGTAGGGGTATGTGGGTGGTGGGTTGTAATGTGGGGAGGGGTATTGTGTTTTTTTTTACAGGCAAAAGAGCTGTTTTCTTTGGGGCATGCCCCGCAAAAGGCCCTGTTCAGGGCTGGTAAGGTAATAGAGCTGTTAACTTTTGTAATTTAGTATAGGGTAGGGCATTTTTTTTTATTTTGGGGGGCTTTGTTATTTTATTAGGGGGCTTAGATTAGGTGTAATTAGTTTAAAATTCTTGTAATATTTTTTTATTTTTTGTAATTTAGTGGGGGGGGGGTTTTGTACTTTAGTTTAGTTTTTTTAATTGTATTTAATTGTAGGTACTTTTAGTTAATTTATTTAATGATAGTGTAGTGTTAGGTTTAATTGTAAATTAGGTTAGGATTTATTTTACAGGTAATTTTGTAATTATTTTAACTAGGTAGCTATTAAATAGTCAATATCTATTTAATAGCTATTGAACCTAGTTAAAATAAATACAAAGTTGCCTGTACAATAAATATAAATGCTAAAATAGCTACAATGTAACTATTAGTTATATTGCAGCTATATTAGGGTTTATTTTACAGGTAAGTCTTTAGTTTTATATAGGATTCATTTATTTAGTTAATTTAATGATAGTGTAGTGTTAGGTGTAATTGTAACTTAGGTTATGATTTATTTTACAGGTAAATTTGTATTTATTTTAGCTAGGTAGTTATTAAATAGTTATTAACTATTTAATAGCTATTGTACCTAGTTAAAATAAATACAAAGTTGCCTGTAAAATAAATATAAATCCTAAAATAGCTACAATGTAACTATTAGTTATATTGAAGCTATATTAATAGCTAGTAGGGGGCTTAGATTAGGTGTAATTAGTTTAAAATTATTGTAATATTTTATTATTTTTTGTAATTTAGTGTTTGTTTGTATTTTGGTACTTGTATGATGGATGGAAGACCTCTTCTTGCCCCGCTTGGATGAAGACTTCTGCCGGTCTGGATGTCCTCTTCTGCCCCATCGGATGAAGACTTCGGCCCGGCTGGGTGAACACGACTCAAGGTAGGGAGATCTTCAGGGGGGTAGTGTTAGGTTTATTTAAGGGGGGTTTGGGTTAGAGTAGGGGTATGTGGGTGGTGGGTTGTAATGTGGGGGGGGATTGTGTGTTTTTTTTACAGGCAAAAGAGCTGTTTTCTTTGGGGCATGCCCCGCAAAGGGCCCTGTTCAGGGCTGGTAAGGTAATAGAGCTGTTAACTTTTGTAATTTAGTATAGGGTAGGGCATTTTTTTTTATTTTGGGGGGCTTTGTTATTTTATTAGGGGGCTTAGATTAGGTGTAATTAGTTTAAAATTCTTGTAATATTTTTTTATTTTTTGTAATTTAGTGTTTGTTTTTTTTTGTAATTTAGTGGGGGGGTTTTGTACTTTAGTTTATTTAATTGTAGATAATTGTAGGTACTTGTAGTTAATTTATTTAATGACAGTGTAGTGTTAGGTTTAATTGTAACTTAGGTTAGGATTTATTTTACAGGTAATTTTGTAATTATTTTAACTAGGTAGCTATTAATTAGTCAATAACTATTTAATAGCTTTTGTACCTAGTTAAAATAAATACAAAGTTGCCTGTAAAATAAATATAAATGCTAAAATAGCTACAATGTAACTATTAGTTATATTGCAGCTATATTAGGGTTTATTTTACAGGTAAGTATTTTGTTTTAAATATGATTCATTTATTTAGTTAATTTAATGATAGTGTAGTGTTAGGTGTAATTGTAACTTAGGTTAGGATTTATTTTACAGGTAAATTTGTATTTATTTTAGCTAGGTAGTTATTAAATAGTTATTAACTATTTAATAACTATTGTACCTAGTTAAAATAAATACAAAGTTGCCTGTAAAATAAAAATAAATCCTAAAATAGCTACAATGTAACTATTAGTTATATTGCAGCTATCTTAGGGTTTATTTTACAGGTAAGTCTTTAGTTTTAAATAGGATTCATTTATTTAACTATAGTAAACTTATTTCGTTTTATTTAAATTATATTTAAGTTAGGGGGTGTTAGTGTTAGGGTTAGACTTAGGTTTAGGGGTTAATAACCTTATTATAGTAGCGGCGACGTTGGGGGCGGGAGATTAGGGGTTAATAATTGTAGGTAGGTGGCGGCGATGTTAGGGAGGGCAGATTAGGGGTTAATAAAATGTATTATAGTGTTTGCGAGGCGGGAGTGCGGCGGTTTAGGGGTTAATACATTTATTATAGTGGCGGCGATTTGCGGTCGGCAGATTAGGGGTTAATACTTGTAGTTAGATTGTGTCGACGTTGGGGGGGGCAGATTAGGGGTTAATAACTATAATGTAGGGGTCGGCGGTGTTAGGGACAGCAGATTAGGGGTTAATAGCTATAATGTAGGCGGCGGCGATATCGGGTCGGCAGATTAGGGGTTAATACTTGTAGTTAGATTGCGGCGACATTGGGGGAGGCAGATTAGGGGTTAATAACTATAATGTAGGGGTCGGCGGTGTTAGGGACAGCAGATTAGGGGTTAATAGCTATAATGTAGGCGGCGGCGATATCGGGTCAGCAGATTAGGGGTTAATACTTGTAGTTAGATTGCGGCGACGTTGGGGGGGGCAGATTAGGGGTTAATAACTATAATGTAGGGGTCGGCGGTGTTAGGGACAGCAGATTAGGGGTTAATAGCTATAATGTAGGCGGTGGCGATATCGGGTCGGCAGATTAGGGGTTAATACTTGTAGTTAGATTGCGGCGACGTTGGGGGAGGCAGATTAGGGGTTAATAACTATAATGTAGGGGTCGGCGGTGTTAGGGACAGCAGATTAGGGGTTAATAGCTATAATGTAGGTTGCGGCGATATCCGATCGGCAGATTAGGGGTTAAATAATGTTATTATAGGGTTTGCGATGTGGGGGGGCCTCGGTTTAGTGGTTCATAGGTAGTTTATGGGTGTTAGTGACTTAGTGTACTAAATGGGTGTTAGTGTACTAAAAACATACCGAATTTCGGAACGGAATAGAACCGAATTCAGCCGAATCCGAATAAATCCGAAACGAATTTATTCGGATCCGAATAAATCTGAAACGAATTTATTCAAATTTTGCCGAATCCGATTCGATCCGAAACGAAATTCGAAAAGTCCGAATCGATCCAAACCGAAAACGAACCGAACTTTTTAGCGGTGCACATGTCTAATAGACAGCTCTGCACAGAGTAACGGACCAGCAGAAGAGATGGCGCAAATAAACAATCAGGCAGTAAGCTCACAGCAGGAAAGTAAAACGGGAGAAATCAGAAAAGCTGACTTAATGCTCTTAGCAACGAAAGATGATATTAAAACAGCAATGACCGGCATGCGTGTTCAATGAAATAAAAAAGGATATCAAGAAAGTTGAACGCAAAGTCTCCACACTAGAGGAAGGCCATAATATTGGAACGCAAGATATCCAGCATCTATCTCAATTGTCATACAACCAAGATGAAATCATACAGAACCTCATGGAAAAAGTAGAAGATTCGGACAACAGGGGGCGCCAAAACAACCTAAGAATCAGAGGTGTGCCTGAAAGCATACAACCACCGGCAATCCCTGGCTACCTGCAAGATCTTTTTAGAACAGTAAAAGGTAACAACACATCACCTGACGTCATACTAGAACGGGTCCATAGGGCACTTAGACCAAAACCACCCTCCAAAGCGCCACCAAGGGACATAATTGTAAAATTCCTCAACTTCTTGGATAAAGAAGAAATACTAAAACATGCCAGGCAGAAAAACCAACTCACACATGCTGGAATAGCGATTCAAATATTTACTGATCTAAGCCCCACCACATTGCAAAAACGCAGAGACCTACAATTTGTGATGTCGGTATTGAGATCCCAGAAAATACCATATCGCTGGGGGTTCCCGGTGAGCCTCACAGCCATGAAAGGAGACAAGTCAGCAACGCTCCGCCACATAGATGACCTCTCATCATTCTGTGAAATACTACAGATACAAATTCCGACCCCCACAGATCAAGCAAACACAAGAACGCAAAGACAAGTGGGTCAAAGAGAAGAAGAAACTCTTAAGAACACAATATCTCAACAAGCAACTTCATCAACAAGACCCGCCATGCCATAGAGGACCCTAACATATGTGGTGGAAATCACTTGCAACGGACAGATAAGTATAATAAAGACATTGACTGTTTGTCATCTGCAAAATGTGTCCCCATATAGGTTTCCACCCTCAAAAAGCAAAGTTATTTGTATGATAGTGGAAAATTGATGTCTGAGACAGTAAAAACTGAATATATAACACAAAGTTAAAAAAAAATAAAAATAAAAAGTTACACTAAGTTTGACCCTTTATGACACCTTGCTGTTATACTTAATGTTTCAGTTTTATCTAAGTGCCACTGGAGGATATGGCCACAGCCATCAAGTTTTGAACTAGAATTGAAAATACAGGATACTGTACTATTGATTTGTTTTTATATAATACAGATTGTTCTAATCACTTCGATTATATATATTTTATCTACCTTTTTTTTTTTTCTTCTTTTTTCTCTTCCCTTTGTCTATATATATTCAATTTTCTTATTATTTTTCAAGTGCAGTGATTTATAATCAGTTATTGTTATTGAGTTTTTTATTTGCACACTTGTACCCTCCTTCCCTCCTGACCCTCCCATAGACTTATTATACCGACAACAATCTCTTACAACAGAGTAGGAGAAAACTATATCAGCCAGAGACCTGCGCTAACCAACTAATCACACTAACATAACAGCACTAAAACTTGTAATACACGACTCATTAAAGGAAAATGAACAAGACAAATCTAACACATCCTATAAATCTTATCACTATCAATGTGAAAGGGTTCAACATACCACATAAACGCTCAATAATACTAAATGACCTTCACAAACAAAAAGGTGACATAATCCTGCTACAGGAGACACATTTTAAAAAAGGAGCAGAACCAAAATGGCATCACAACACTTACAATACAGCCTTTTTTTCTTCGGGTCCAGCCAAAAAAAATGGAGTAGGGATATTGATTAGACAAAGCATTCCAATAGAAATAAAGCAAATAGAAAAAGATACAGAAGGGAGGTCACTTATATTAATAGGACTTCTATATGGACAACCCATTACCATTGTTAATGCCTACTTCCCAAACAAACAACAAGCCACTTTTATGCGCAAACTCTCAGGCAAAATATTAGATGTAGCAAAAGGAGTGGTGTTTCTGGGAGGAGACTTTAATGCCCCTCTCGACCCAAGGATGGATACATCCGAAGGCTCCACTAGTATACCAAAAAGAGACATTAAACAAATCAATGCCCAAATACAATATCTAACATTGCACGACACGTGGCGCACATTGAATCCTACCACAAAAGATTACACCTTCTACTCTTTCCCGCACAAAATATACTCCAGAATCGATTACATTTTGACAGATTCTGTGGGACTCACGCTCATAAAAGACGTGACAATACACTCCTCTACATGGTCGGATCACGCTCCGGTGGTGTGCAAAATTGTATGGCCTAATGTCCCAGTAACACCATATATATGGAGATTAGAGGAAGGACTATTAGATCATCCCCTCATTCAAATTAACATAGAAAAAGCCTTGAAGGAATATTTCCAACTAAACACAACATTGGATACAACCTGGGTCAACATTTGGGAAGCACATAAATGTGTGATAAGAGGGGAACTATTAAAACACAAAGCGAATCTTCTTAGACAACACAGAATAAAATATGATGCCCTTCTTACAGAACTGCAACACTTAGAAACTTCTCACAAACAAAACCCAAAAGACAACGGACTTTGTATACGGCTAAAAGAAGTAATGTCAGAACTAAATACAGTATTACAAAAAGAACAGCAGAATAAAACATTAAAAATGCAACAAAGATACTATGACCAGGGAAATAAAGCGGGGAAGTTACTAGCCAGAATGTTGAAACGTAAACGCTTAAAAACCCATATACGCAGAATAAAAACCAAGTCAGGTCAGCATAAACATGACAGCCTCTCAATGGTGGAGGAGTTCAACGCATACTACACATCTCTTTACAATATCTCAGCTAGCACAAATGAGAATGAAGCCTTAGCCAACAAAAGCCAAATCATAAATGATTATATTGCTAAAACACAATTACCTAAACTAGACAAAACTCAATCAGAAGCACTTGATCACAGAAGTCAAAATAGCAATTAAATCACTACCCACCGGGAAAAGCCCAGGCCCAGATGGGTTCAGCACAAAATACTATAAGAAATACATGCATATTCTAGCCCCTAAACTGGTATATCTATTCGATTCTATAGACAGCATGAAAGGCTTTCCAGCCTCGATGCTTGAAGCTCACATAACAGTGCTGCCAAAACCCGGTAAAACACTGGACACACCAGAGAATTTCAGACCTATCTCATTGCTGAATACTGATGTAAAGATCTATGCCAGAATACTGGCAAATAGGCTGAACAACTTCTTACCACAATTGATAGCTACAGACCAAGTAGGGTTTATACCAGGCAGGGAAGCAAGGGATAACACCCTCAAAATACTACAATTAACCGCCCTAGCCCAAAATACACACCAAGAACTAGCATTAGTCTCAACAGACGCGGAAAAGGCCTTTGACAGGGTGGACTGGGACTTTCTCAGAGCCACCCTGCGGGGCATGAACATAGGCGCAAATTTCATAGGAAAAATATTCTCACTATACACTAATCCAACGGCTAGAGTTAAAGCAAATTCGGTCCTCTCCAGACCCTTTAAAATAAACAATGGCACGAGACAGGGCTGCCCCCTTTCACCTATATTATTTGCAATCTCAATAGAGGTGCTTGCGTGTAGAATTAGAAATAATAGTGAAATACAAGGGGTACGCACCAAAGAGAGTGAATACAAATTGGCAATGTATGCAGACGATGTGCTGCTAACTTTAACAAACTTAGATAAGTCTTTACCAGCCCTCCTGAAGACTCTGGAGGAGTACGGCAGACTATCAAACTTCCACTTAAACCTAAACAAATCGGAGTTGCTTAATATCAACGTCCCGACACATATAATAAACAAAGTAAGACAAACATGTCCCATCAAATACCAACTGACACAAATAAAATATTTAGGGATACAGATCACACGCAAACATCAAGACTTATTCGCAGCAAACTACAGAACACTATTAAAAGATATAACAAATTACCTTTCTAGATGGAAAAATAAGACTATCTCATGGATAGGAAGGATACATGTTATAAAAATGAATGTACTTCCCTGAATACTTTATATACTACAGACCTTGCCAATCGCTCTAACAAAAGAATATCTTATTCAAATACAACATAACATAGATCAATTCATATGGAACGGAATTAAGCCAAGGGTTCCTAGGAAAACATTATATATGACTAGAGACATATAGGACTCCCAGACATAACCAAATATAGACTAGCCATACTGATACAGAGGATAATAGATTGGAGCCATAACTCTGAATCCAAACAATGGATCCAGATAGACAGAGAAATATTACAAACAGAGAATGTAGGCTGGCTAGCCTGGCTTCAGGCGAAATTCAGACCAAGCATTATCCAAAAGCTTCCATTACTGGACGAAATCTTCACCCAGTGGGATGCAATGACAAACACAAACACAAGTATCACCACCAAACCAGCCCCACTTACACCATTAATAGCGAATCCAGAGCTGCCCATCTCACTGCAGGTCACGGCAGAAGCTGGAAAAGCCCTGCACTTAAAGGAATATATAATTAAAAATATTCTATCAGGAGATAAGGTAGTCACAAGTGAAGAGTTAGCGGAAATAACAGGAAACGCACCTCTAAATTGGTTTATGCAAGCCCAAATGTCACATTACATAGCAACACACAAACAGAGATCAAACATGACAAGGCAGCTAACCCAGTTTGAAACATTGTGTATGTCATCCTTGTACCCCCGGCATATAGTCTCAAAGCTATACAAACTGCTTCTCAACACTGAAGGGGAACAGCTCCCTTCCTTTTGCCATAAGTGGCAAAGAGAACTACACATAGACATAGACAACACAGAGTGGTTAAAGATATTTAGAAATCATAAAAAAGCATCATTTTCTGCTAAAACACAAGAGACAAACTTTAAATATCTAGCCCGCTGGTACCTCACTCCGGTGAGACTCCAAAAAATGTACAAGCAAGCCTTGAACTTATGTTGGAGAGGGTGTGGAGAGGTAGCTGATATGCATCATGTGTGGTGGGGCTGCGACAGAATTAGGCCCTTCTGGGACGATGTAATTAAACATATCAACAGCACACTGGACACGAACATCCCTGACAGTCCAAGCCTTTTAATATACCACAACATGCCAAATTTCAACAGCGCGAAAGCACTTATTCCCCTAAACTGGAAATCTACAGAGATTCCAGATCTATCAACATGGAAGCAACAGGTAGAACAACAACTTGTCATGGAAAGATATCGCTTTCTTAAATTAGGCAAAATAGATACGCACGAATACATGACATTAAGATGGAACGCACATAGGGACAGTGGTTGACACGAGGGACAGACACAATAGCAGCTCCCTCTGTCCGTTAATACAGAACCACAACCTAACCTCACACTAAAATCCTAGTAGTTGGAGAAGCACAATAAACAGGTGTTGACAAAATCCAAGCAGACCTCTGGAAAACTGCTGAACAAGCATACTCGTTGGCCTGGTATATGTAGACTAACCCCCCCCTTCCCTTCTTTCCCCTTCCCTTTACCCCACATACGTGTATATATGTTTCTTTCTAAAATTGGTAGGGATCACAAACTCATGTGATATTTAAGTTAGTAGACGTGGAATGGTCTGAATAAAAAGGTTTAAATAATTGATAAACTACAAATAGATGGCCCACAATGGGACTGTACCATTTCACAGAGCATGCATAAGTATTGTATATTGAGCTCATATGTACATGATGATAGTCCTCCATCCCACCCGCCCAGTATCATATTATGGACATATAGACTCTGGCCCAAAAGAGGCCAATCATCACAACAATGGGCAAGGAAAGTGGGATCCCTTCACACTCTATTTGGAGATACAGACTTAATCGGGACTTGATTACTTCTATAGTTAGAGCCTTGTAATGTATACAATAAATGTTTTTGATGTTAAAAAAGAAAGTGGCTCAAATTGTAATAGGAGCCCAGTTTGTATCTTTGAAAGTCTTTTCAATAAAGCTTTTTTGAAAATGAAAAAAAAAAGAAAAAGAAAATGTTTTAGGTTGTACAGCCTGTTCTTGGTTCCCTTGAGCTAAAGCCTGATTGTTGGTATTTCTTAAAATGCCCCTTTGTGTGTCACTTGATTCCTCGCCCCCCCCCCCCGATGACTTATCATCAGATGAATATTGAGGATCACTCTCAGAAAATGAGACAGACTTCATTCACCTTGCTCCCCTTCTGACTCTGATCTTATTGTAGTTTTTATTGTTTTCATTATTCTTATTTTTGTTTTTATTTTGTTTATTCTGTTTGTTTTGAACCAATTCTGACCTCTCCTAAAGTTCCCCCTTTGTTTCCTATTCCAAATGTAAACACTATTTGAACTATAATCTTGTCTCTTCTTGGAGTAAACTATTAAACCTCACAAAATCTGGGTCTGTAGTCCTCTTGCTGATTTCACTCTGTAAATCATCTATTTCTTTTTTAATGTTTACAAGAATTTTATTTTTATATTGTACCAACAACAACATTAACCTGGAAGAGCATTCTGAAAGGACATTATTCCAGGCTAGCACAAAGTCCTTTTCATCAGGATTC
The DNA here is from genome assembly GCF_027579735.1 of Bombina bombina. Lineage (NCBI taxonomy): Eukaryota > Metazoa > Chordata > Amphibia > Anura > Bombinatoridae > Bombina > Bombina bombina. Next base: position 229,929,389 of record NC_069505.1, on the reverse strand, counting down.
ACATCAAATGTTGGGAATTTGTAAACCCGCAGGCCTCTGGGAATCATTCCTGCTTCCATATATCGTTAAAATGTCCACACACATCCCACTAGACTTTCGCCTCTTTCAGCAATAAAAGTTCCATATTATCAAATAAAGTGCTCAGGTTAAACAAGCCAATGTCATCAGAGAAAATTCTTTCACAGTCCGTAATGTTAGATGCCTTAGCTGTAGCAGGCATAAGAGAATTACATTTTAGCTGTGTTTCTTATATATCCATGAGGATTCTAATAAAACAGCTAGTACGGATAACAATATCACCAGCAGATATCAAAGTGAGCAGCAAAAGAGAAAGTTCCGTACCAGCTACAAATGCACCTCCAGTGCATCAATATATCACACAAAGCGATCACCAAATGGGACAAACCCACCTTTCAGGTGCAGATGCAAACATAAAAAGAAGGCAATACCTCAATCCTCAATGCACCTGGAGCTATGCTCCTTCCTTCCTTGTAACAACAATAGAGCTGGATACCTCTGCATTACTTTGCCTGGGTAATATCAGACTGTGGCGTCTTCCTTCGGCATATCCCTCTGCTCTGATCTTTCCTCAACAAATGACGTAATCAGGGGTAATACGGGGTAGGTGAATCGCTGGTAAGAAATCCAATCACGGAACAGCAACAGCAAAGCTGATGGTAACCTGGACCGGCTAGTTGCGATAACAAGCAAGAAGAATGAGGAGTCCCGTTCCATAAAATATCAAAATATATTGGACAACATTAAAATATCCAAATGGAAGAAACAGCATACAAAGGTTAGAGAAGTGTTCACCAGGTGGCTTATGAATGAAACTATCATTCATTTTTTCAATACTATCGTTTCACTTTTGCTTATATAGCTAACTTTACATTCACTTTAGGTAAGGGCACTACTGATTTATTTAGAGCACAATTACACCAAATTTTGGATGATGGGGAGGAAGGGGGATTCATGGATAAAGATACAGTGAAGTATCTAGATGTATTACATTGTAGTGTCCCCCTTTTTCATCACCTTCCAAAAGTTCACAAATCTGTTACGAACGTCAAAGGTAGGCCCATAGTTAGTGAGGTGTTTTCCGTATTAGAAAGACTCTCACAGTGGCTGGATTCGATCCTGCAGCCCTTGGTTGTGACCCTCCCATCCGATATCAGGTATACGAAACAAGTTTTGAACTCCATGCAGGATTTCGAGTGGAGTCGGGGGAACCAATGGTTGACCATAGATGTGGTTTCCCTGTACTCCACTATTCCGCATGAAAAGGGAATTGAAGCCCTTTGTTTCTTTTTGAATAACTTCACTGATTATACACAAGAGTTTCAGAGTTTTGTGATTAGAGTTGCTATCTTCCTATTAACCCACATTTTTTTCTCTTTGATGGTACTTTCTATATCCAGAGACGTGGGACGGCCATGGGGGCGAAATTTGCCCCCTCATATGCCAACCTTTTTTTATGTTGGTGGGAGTTTACCCACGTCTTTGGAGATAGAAACCCGTACAGGACCAGTATCAAACTTTACAGGAGATTAATCGATGATCTCCTGATTGTATGGCAGGGTTCTGCTAATGACATAGAGATCTTTGTGGATTGGCTTGATAAGAATCAAGTGGGTCTGAATTTTACTTTTTAAACTAATCCTTCCTATATGTTTTTGGACTTAACTCTGATGGGGTCTGATTTTGGTGGGGTCACAACCAAGGTATATCGCAAGCCCATATCTGGCAATTCCCTACTACATGGGAATAGCTGTCAGCTTACATGCCTATGGCGGAACTGTACTCAATGGGATGATTATAAGAGGGAAGCAGACATATTAGAACAAAGGCTCCTGGAGAGGAGGTACAAAATATATGATATTAGGAGAGCCAGGAAAGCTGTAGAAAGCACTCCTAGGGAACACTACTTGAAAGATTCTAATGCCAGAGGGGGAAAGTCCAGATTTGAGGGGGTGACATATGTTACCGGGTACAGTGCCCAATACCCTGAGATATGCAAGATATTGCGTAAACACTTTCCCCTTCTGGCAGCAAAAGATAATCTTACCACCATGGTTAACAAGGGTTTGAGGTGCTCTTATAAAAAGTGCCATACTCTGGGCTCTATATTATCTCCAACAGAACTGAAAGAACAAAAAGAAATTGGTAAACCCAGGAGTTTATGGTTGACTTGTGCTGGTATGTTCAAATGTGGTAGGATATGTAAGCCGTGTGATCATGTCATTTGCACAAACACATTCAGCTCTAGTGTAACTAGAGAGGCATTCCCTATTGAGACTTATATGTTATATATTTTATTATTTTTGACCAATGTGAGGTTTAATATGTGGGTCTTACTTCCAGAGATATGAAATCACTTATTCGGGAACACATGTCCACTATATTAATTGTCAGGTCATCTACACCTCTGGTCCAGCATTTTTCTTTGAAACACAATAGCAAACTGGACACCTTTAAATGGTGCATTATAGAGAAAGTCCAGAGACTGAAAAGGGGGGGTAACCTAGACAAATTTCTGGCTAAAAGGAAGGTATATTGGATATTGAAATTGAAAACCAGGATACCTCTAGGACTAAATTTACGCTATGACATTATCAATTTTGGGGAATAGTCTATTGTGAAACTGTATCTATTTTTTTGGGGAGGGGATTGATACTATTGTTCATGCTTTTATACATAGTTTTCTCAATTGTACATATCTTTCTCTATTGTGCTATAATATTTCTGTCTATTAAATATTAATGTCTATGCATTGTGAATGTACACCTAACCCTGTTAGGGGTTATGTTATCTTGTTATCATGTTATCATGTGTTCCATAATTTTATTCCCATTGTTTATTTAGGATGACCTTCATGAATTTTTTCATTTTGCTTATACCTGTCTAGTAGTATTATCTGGTATGTATTTTGAGTAGACAATGATAAGTGCCCTTCATATTCATCTTTTGTATATTGTACTTTCATTAAATAGATAGTATAGGTTGCTGTTTCAGGTTATTTGAGATGATTAACTAATTATAACACAGGTGAAATTCAGAGAGGTGTGTTTTGGTTTTAACCTATTAACATTGAGCTGTGATTTTAAATAGTGTGTGTGAGACATAATCAGTCAGGCTACGATTACGTCTGAGAGCCGAAACACGTAAGCCACCTGGTGAATGCTTCTCTGAACTTTGTACTCTGTTGTTTCTTCCATTTGGATATTTTAATGTTGTCCAATCAATTTATATATTTTACAGAACCGGACTCCCCATTCTTCTTGATTATGAATACATAAATACACATATACATACTTATGTACACACATAAATATTAATATTTATATATTAATAAATATATTTATAGACAAATACATATATTTATACATAAGTATACATATTTGGACATGTATATGTATGTATCTCTATGTTAAAGCCCTTTGCAGTCTTTTTATTTTCTTACACCTAAGACCTCATATCTTTGAACCTTTTTTTATGCAATCATTTTTTTAATAATTTTTATCAGATAGTGTTATTATGATTGTAACTGTACTTTAAAATGTATTTTTGATGGGCTTTTTTCCACTTTTTGATCGAGTGTAAAAGTTAACAAGAACTCTGAGGATGCGCTATCCTGATGTGTGTTAAAGTCAATTGTTATCAAGCAATGGCATTATCTTTCGACCTGTAATACGCGCGCTACTTCTGATGAGTGCAAAGATCCATGATATACCTCTTTTTGCTTGTGCACAAAACAATTAGAGCACCACTCGTAATCTAGTCCATACTCAGTAACTGAAAGCACATTAAGAGGAAATTAATTTTACAGTGCAGTGAGCATAAACATTGGGCAACCTTCATGGATAAAGAAGGTATCAATTCGTGATGTGTCACTTTGCCATTGGTTAAATGTATATTGTTTCTGTGTAAAGTGACAAAAAGAGCACAAAACCATCAATCTGCAGCTGTCAATGCCAATATTTGAGGCATAATAAGAAGTAAATTTAGGTGGTAAGATATTTATCTATGATATTTATCTATGAATTATGAAGATTTCTTAATTCCCAAAGAACCTAGCTGTGCCTTCTATTATCATCTGCCCAAAATCCATAAGGATACGGTCAATCCACCGGGCAGACCGATAATAGCTGGCATAGGTAGTTTAACCGAGAATGTCTCTGCCTATGTCGATTATTTCCTCCAGAAATATGTGATCAATCGTGAATCATACATTAGAGACTCATCCGATTTATTAAATAAATTAAGACATATTCCTATCACCAAAGACCATCTATGGATTACTTGTGATGTGGAGGCGCTTTATTCGAACATTCCTCACAATCAGGGAGTTAACGCAATATCAGTTTTTTTAGAAGAAGATATGTATATTCCTCCACTTCAGAAACAATTTATTCTACAACTTATACTATTTGTCTTGCAACATAACTATTTTTTGTTACAAGATGAATTTTTTTTGCAGTTAAAGGGAACGGCCATGGGCACCAGGTTCGCCCCTAGTTTTGCTAACCTATATATGGGTAGCTTTGAACATCAATATATCTACCAGTCAAGATTTGGGGCGAACCTGGTGTTCTATGGCAGATTCATAGACGATCTAATATTTTTATGGAATGGTACCAAAGAAGAGGCATTACAATTTGTAGACCATCTTAATTTGAACGATAGAGGACTCAAATTCACCAGCTGTATTCATTTGGAAAGAGTAGTGTTTTTGGATTTGTGTCTGCGATTTAACAAATTAGGTTGGATAGATAGTTCTACTCATTTCAAAGCTGTCGATAGCAGCAGCTATTTAGACTTTTCAAGCAATCATCATTACCCCTGGAAAAAGAATGTCCAATATGGGCAATTTTAAAAAAATAAGGCGAAACTGTAGTTTGTTATCTGATTATGACGAGCAGAGCCTTATACCTAAAGAGAGATTTAAAGAAAAACATTATCCAGTGGATCTCATAGAATCTAGCTTCCAACGAGCCAGAAATTAAAATAGAGATAATTACTTTTCTCACTCCAAAAGTGTTCAACAAGAAAGACCAACAACTGTGAAACCTGCTGAGATTAGGTTTATAACACAGTATAACTGTAGTCATAAACATATAAGTGAAATCTTCCAAAAACATTGGAGAATCCTTAAGAGAGATCCAATCTTAAACGATTTAATTGGAGATAGTCCATCTATAGTTTATAGGAAGGCCCCCAACCTTAAAAATATACTAGCACCTAGCAAAGTTGTTAAACATAAAGACATTAAAACACATCACGCTAACAATAAATCAAGTAATAGAACGAATACAAATTCTTTAATAAGAAATAGAGGAGCCTTTAAATGTAGTATTTCAAAGTGTAAAATGTGTGACCATATAGGTCATGGTACACTTTTCTTTCACTCTCATTTTGATAATAAAATTTATAAAATAAAGAGTAGGATGACCTGTGCTTCACACTACGTAATATATTTATAATTTCTTGCGAGTGTGGGGTACAATATATTGGCCGTACTAATAGGCGCCTTAGCCACCGTTGGTCAGAACATTATTGCAGCATTATAAAAAATAAAAAAATCACATAGTGTTATTAAGCACTGTCACAAAAAACATAAAGGAAATCCAAATTGCTACACAATCATACAAATAGAAGAAATCTCCCCATCCCACCTTTATAATAGGTTCTTGAGGCTCACGCAGAGGGAGACATAATGGATTCACAAATTGAAAACCATGTACCCTTTGAGGCTTAATTTAAATATGGATCCGGCAGCCTTTTAAATTCACTGGGCTGTTCAGTTTGTTTCCCTCTGCCTGGGCCCTGAGAGTATTAACCAATACTAATTTAGTATTAATACTATTGGGACCAAGATGCCCATTCAACAAACTATTTAAGATACATTCAGCTTTATTAGGAACAAATAAACTAAGGGATCATGCAAGATATCCTAGTTTGTTTTAAAATATCCCTAATGGTACTAAATTTGGGATTGGGAAAGATTAAAATATTTAAAATATTAAAAATATTTCTAACGGTATTTTGTTTGGGGTCGAGGACAGTTAGTCTTCCGTTCATTTATAACTAGTATTATTGTGGATACACAGAATATTCCCATCATATCTTCACTTATTTAATCACAATATATAACATTGGTCCTTAATGTTCTTATCAATCTATGACAATATACAAACACATTTATTCACTTCACTTTAGTCACATCATACACCTTATCATTATTTTTTCACACATATTTTATTAGTTTACTTACAACATTATCTCACAAAGTACATATGCACTTCATCGCGCCATCCGGTCACTCACAACATCATCATTTTTTAATCATATCAAGTTACTTTAATATAGTATATTAAATATTAATACAAATAGTAAATCTTGTCACTTATGAATTAACACCATATTGCACTTAGCACTATATTTCATCATGAATTAGTTTAACATTTTTACTAATACACAATTGTGTTTATACCCAGTAACCAATATTTGGTACCTTCTTAGTATCAGATACATTACAGAATCCATATTGAGTTTTTATGTTCATTATTATCATTTACTGCTAGTGATATTTGTGTTAGTATTAGCGATCGCAACACCAGTTTATCTGTATAACTATATATCCATTAGCTCCACAAGGGTTGTTATTTCAATATCAGATTTTCTATAGCGCTTTAATGTTTAATTATTTGATGTGTTATAAACTGTTGATAAATATTTATATACAATTATATTTGTAATTTATTTTAGTTTTTATTAGTTTATTAGTTTTTAGTTTATTAGTTTTTATTATTAGCCTATGAAGGGTTTTGTCAAATGTATCAATTGTATCTTGCATTTTGTCAATTTGTTTTAGAATAGATGTATCGTTGGTTGAACACCATTTATTTCAAAATCCAACTGGACAATTAGTTTCAGTCCGATGAATTAACCCAAACATAGATATTTGTATATTGGTATATTTGCTAGTATCTTAGCTCTAATCCTATTAGCTTTAGAACAATTTTGACAAATGAAAATACCGTATTTTATATGTCCCATTATGAATATAAATTTGTTTTACAAGCAAAATGTAGCTGATTGAATTCTAACTATAAACTTTCGCTAGATCAACCAACACAAATATTTACTTGTTATCCTTCAAATGAAACAGTTTGTTTTTATTCAGTTGGTAACCGAGGTTAATAACACCTATATATGTCGGTTATAGGAAACTTTGGATTTATAACGATCAAGCTATGGATGTTTTATTTTTTACATTATTTTTTCACATTTTTTCCCTTTTTAAATGTGTTGTATAGATTTTTTATTATTATATTAATGAAGATTACTATATGTCGACATTTGTTATATGAATTGTATATAAATTTAACTTGGAATCGGTGTATATCACCCACTCCGCTGTGACACTCTCTGAATTGATTAACGCAGATGTGAATTGTAGGGGGTGTGAGAGCTACACAGTTTGTGATTGGTCCATTTAGCTTTTAAAAGGTAGCAAGGTAGTTCACAAATTTATATAGGCCGATGAAACGGCATTGTAGATGAGAAACGCGTTGCAAAGCAACTTTTTACTGTTTTTAATAAAAGTTATTTTATTTGTTCTACCTTGCCTTTGAACATTTATTTTCTACCAATATGATTGGGGACTTTCGCTTGCTATTTGAAGCCACCAAATAATAAACACTAAGAGAGCCTGACCTCTATACAAGCAGTTTTCTCTGTGGAGCAGCAGCCGATGGTTTGGAAATCTTCTCGGCTTTTTGGGAACAGCTGAATTGCTTACAGGGAGTCAGCCAAACGGCTCTGAAGCTTCGGCTTGCCTGATATTGCACTGGCTGTGCAATCTCTCTTGTGAGTATAAGTCTACAGCTTATCGTTGTTTGTCCCGCAGTGTCCAGGTTATTCTGCACCAAGGGCGCCTCCTCCTTTTTGTATTATAGGTGTGTATACCTGTTTATGGAACGACTCGAGTGATTGTGGCTGCCCAACATAGCAGACCGGGCAAGAGTGAGTCAGCCGAGCGGCTCTGAAGCTTCGGGTTGCCAGTTATTGCACTGCATGTGCAACTACACTTGTGAGTACTGATCCTCCTACCATCATTTTTGATATCACACATTTTAGGATTATCTGCACCAAGAGGGCCTCTTCTTTTTGTCTTTTAGGACGTGTCCCATTTATCTATGATGCCTATCAAAGGTGCTATCTGAATCAATGAACTGCGCTGCAGAGAGCTTGAAATATTGGTTTACATTATCATTGATTTTTTTTTGCAGAGAAGGAAAAAAGTATTATTGAAACCATTTATCAGTATGATTAGAATCTAGACCAGTCTGTCACAAGCTGCCATCTGTACAAGTGTCCTCCAAGCAAGGGACAAAAGCACAGTACTAGAGAATTTGTTAATGTATGTGCAATATCCTGGTGAAATGATAGAAATATCTGCACATGAAACCTAAAACCTTCACAGCTTTACAATAAGCAACAATTACAGATGCAGCACCATTTCATTACTACAGCAGGTTAGGTATAAAACATACATCAAGAGATAAAACTTTAAACATATCAGTGACACTTATAAAAGATCACTAAACTAAATTATTTCTGCATGAAAACAAAGGTTAAATTAAAACTGATTATCTTGAAGCAAACAGGAAGTGCATGTTTGTGCACAACTGAACTCTTGTGTCTGATTAGTCACTGCAAATGTTTATGGTGGCATCAAAGAAGGGGCAGGACCAGGAAGCGACAGGTAGTAGTGGGAGCTGGATGTGGCGGGTTGTTCAAACCCCTGGGTCTTAGCTCCCTTTTTTAATGAAACGAATATCCAAATGAATGTACCAACAAAATGTAAATTAGAAAATACTGACAATATTTAGCCGTTTAGTGCAGGCCCTGGGAGCTGGCCACTTTAAGCCTTATGTGAGCGCGGTCGGGGTTTTGTTAAGAAGAGGAGCAGGTTAACGCAGTCTCCAGCGCGCAAAAGGTAAGTATAAGCGTTTGCATTACTCTAAAGAAAACTAATATAAACGTTTAACGGATATTCTCTTTCTGCAGTCAATGAATTTCAGGGAAAAGAAAAATTCGGAGAAACTGAATTTTTCGTGACTACACATCTCATATATAACCCCCCCCTACAATTGATATCGCATTGTTCAAGGTATTTGACTGGGAAGGGCCCAAAAGTGTATATATATAGATGTGTGTGTGTCTGTACATATATATATATATATATATATATATATATATATATATATATATATATATATATATATATATATATATATATATATATATATATATACACTTTTGGGCCCTTCCCAGTCACATACCTTGAACAATGCAATATCATGTTTGTTTGTTTTTAATATATATATATATAAATAGACAAAGTGCACTCCTAACTTCACTTGTACGGCCTTGGGTGCAGCAAACAACATGCACAATCCTGTAGAAAAAAGCGCACTCCAAACGACTTACTATAACATCCACTTTAATGTGTTAACGTTTTCGAGCTTTAGCAGCTCGTCCTCAGACAGACAGAAATTGAATGTCTGTCTGAGGATGAGCTGCTAAAGCTCAAAAACGTTAACACATTAAAGTGGATGTTATAGTAAGTCCTTTGGAGTGCGCTTTTTTGTACAGGATTATATTGAGTAAAGACTCAATTAATCAAGATTGTTTACAAACTAATAACATAGTTTTTTCTACAGCCTTTAGTAAACAGTATTATAAGATTTGCGATATAGTGTTGTAATACCTACCCATTTTACAGAGTGACAATTAATTAAAACACATTTATAAGAAACACATTAGATGTGTAGCCAAAAAAGCCCAAACTATACGTGAAAAAATTAAAAAAACATTTTTTAACAAACCAAGTAAATCCCCATATTAGCTAACCATCTCTAATGGTTTCTTTAAATGTGGCCACATTTGTAAATGCTGCAATTACACAAACAAAACTGATCATTTCACATCCTCCCAAACAGGTCTCACTTATCGTATAAAACATTGCATAGACTGTACTAGTGTCTATGTTATTTACTTAGTCACATGCTTACAATGCTCCTTTCAATATGTAGGGCTTACCTCCTGATTTCTAAAGGATCGGATTAGGGA